>NC_136490.1:17491663-17496663 GCF_053919585.1 Euprymna scolopes
GAATTATGGAATATGTATTGTAGGCACCAGGGTGAGTAACGTGGGTATGTTAGTCATTTGTTGTAAACTTTACCATTGATGGGGATGTTACCAAAATAGTACCATAACCTCAAATAGAGAAATAAATATTAAAATGTAAAACTAATGCTATATTTATTGCTTATATCCGTTGTTTAGCGGGTATTTTACTAGATAAATATAATACTATACATACAGGTGATCCCTTAAGTCATTCTAAATGAATGAACAATGTACAAGGGGCGTTCTAAAAGTAATTCCTCATATTTTTTATTCTGCCTGAATGGATCAGAGGGGGATTGCAAATTGCATTATTACACTGATTGAACTTATACATTCATGACCTGAAAGTTTCATCTCTCTGTTACAGATATTGACGGTGTGAGACTCGAAGATAACAACCCTTGTCATGGAAGTGTGTCAGAAGCAGAGATGCATCATTGAATTCCTGGCATTGAGAACGGTGGTGACTATGGAGAAAACTAAATTCTGGGGCTTGTTTTAATGGTATCACTCTCGTCTTTGTAGCTCTTAAACTTTTTGAACGACCTTTGCACTATGATTTTATTTCAAAATTCATAAACTGTGAGATTTCTATTAATACAAAATTCTTGCATAAGTAAACCTGTCTTTACTTCTCGATAAATATATAATAGAGAAGTAAAAAGGCATTTTATTTTGCCATCTAATTTACAGATGTTTTTGTGTACAGATACACATACACATTAAATTGCAATGCTGAAAATGCTCTTAAAACATTAAAAATATATTTGGAGATCTCGATTAGAATTAATAAGGCTCACTCTGGTTTCCGCAAGCTTCATAATTGCCTTTTGCTGCAAGAAAAAAATACAGCTAATGACAAAATGCCGCATCTACCAGGTCCTTCTTTATATGTATGTAACTATGATCCGTCCTCGTGTCTTTAGTGTGTGATGTTGGAATCATGAATGGTTGGAGTATGCTGAGGAGTCAACAGCTGACATATCTAGGACTGCCTTGACTAATGATGTGTCAAATTCACTTGGAACCGGCTCAGTCGACCCTGGTTGATTCTGGCATGGGTACAAGTCGAGGGTGGTTGAATCAACATGAGAGAATGGGGAGAGAACTACATAGAAAGCTAATAGAAAGATAGGTGACTTATTTGGTTAATTATAAATCTATCTGAAAAATATAATTGTGTTCTACCTCAGTTCATCCTTCAGATGCATCAGCTCAACATTTTTCGGGGAACATGAATTAAAACAAATAAAGACATTGCCAAAGCTGGTGTAAAAAAGGTGGGCTCCCTCAACTGTTCTAGAAAACTACTTATACATGATAGTATCCTGTATCTTTACAAAGCAACCCTTCCCCCATGCATTAAGTATTGTCGCCACATCTGGACTGGCGCATCTACCACTAGCCTTTCTCTCTTAAAAAGGGTTAAAAAAATTAGTCTTCTACCTAATACAACCACACAATCAACCAAGCTCTAACACCTGTCACATTGCCACAGTGTGTTATCTTTATGCCTGTTTTACAAGTACTTAAATGGAATAATCTTTGACGTACTCGTGAAACTTCTGCCCCTTCAATGTAAAAACCCTCGATTAATCAGACGAGCAACAAAGTCCTACCCCTTCACTATACAGGTCGCTAGATGCCAAAAAGTCCTCTACTCTAATAGTTTTTCCCCACAAACTGCTAGGATTTGGAATTCCCTGCCTGTTTCTTGCTTTCCTGATTGAACTAATATGCAGATATTTAAATGTACTGTTAACAAATATCTTTCTGCTCAACTCCCAACATAGTGATCCAATAGACACGGTCCCAAGTAATAGCTCCTTATTTCCAAGTGGCAATATACCTCGTTTGAGGTGAAAAGAAGTAAAACAATTTTTTTCTCAAACATAACTCAAACCCAGAACTAAAGTATACTTGATAATGTATTTTGTGTGATTAAAATTTATTGGAAACAAACATTAATTCAGTTTTATAACAATAAGATTATTATACAGATACATGAATTGAACATTAAAGAATTGATACATTTTGCAATGTTTTTTTTTTTTTTCATTCTGCAGCTGTTTAGTCAAAGACTAGAAAATAATACCTCCATAATTGAAACGAGATAGAACACGTTTAATTAAACTATCAAAAGTATAAGATAAAACGTTTCGAAGCACCTGCTAGAACACACAAGTTAGGAGACGACATAGGTGTTGTACACGCAAGAAAGAAAAACAAATCACGGACTTATTTTGGATGCAAGATGCAAAGCCATTAGGAAGATTTCAACAAGATTGCAACAATCAAGAAAGAGAAACTACCTGGACTAGATTTGAACGTCCTAATACATGCTTTAATTTGCCTCAAGAACTTGATGGAAATAACCAATAATGCCGAAATGCAAACTTAAATAGTCATTAATATACTAAATTTTTTGATATACAGCATAATCACGTTGACACACCGGTTCCCGCTAGATCATCGAAGTTAAGCAACATTGAACCTGGTCAGTACTAAATGGGTAACCATTTGGTACTTTCAGGTGCTGTATGTGCTCTCTCCGCTTATCTCGGCATTGTTTCCAGTCGTCCTGGTCTTCTTGCCACTGGACTCAAACAGTGCCGATTCAGGAGAGGTGTGGTTGAAGATTGTGCAACCCTTGCCTCACAATTATATGCGCTACTGCCCCTAAGGGGTATCCATTGTCTTTCGAGACTGAACGGAAGCATGGAAACTTTTTAATCAGTTAAAAACAGATAAAAGTTATATCCTGTTGACTTTGAATGAGTGCTTTATGTCAAATTGATGGTTGAATCTTGTTAAATCTCTTCTAATTTTTATGTAAACTATGAATCCTTATTAATTGTGTATTGAACAGATACCATAACACTTAGTTCACTATACCCTTTCCAGAGAAAACGTCAATACAAAATGTCAGCCTAATTGGCTCTGTAGTTTCCAAGGAAACTTCTGGAGTAAATGAGGTATTGTGGTGACTAATCCATATTTTTTTTTTTTTTTTTTAATTCAATTTTCACCCCAAACAAGGCACAGTGCCACTTTGAAGCAGGGGGCTACTATTAGGGAATTAATTAGCGGGGTCATTATGAGGGGAGATGAGTAGAAAGATGTTTGTTAACATTACACTTGAACTTCTGCATATCATTGCAGTTGGGAAAGCAGAATCCCGGAAGGGAGTTCCAAAGACCCGCAGTTCTGGGGAAGAAACTATTGGAGTAAAAGGCTTTCTTGCACCTAGGGATCTCTACTGTAAAGGGATGAGACTTAGTAGCTTGTCGGGTTTGTCGGGGGTAGTTACGTCGGGGAGGTACAAGTGTTTGCAGGTCGTCAGAGCATTCACCATTAAAGTATTTGTAGAACAGGCAGAGAGATGCAACATCTTGTTGATGGGACAGAGGTTGAAGCCTAGATGACAGTTCAGGACCTATCAGGTTGGCGACTCTTTTTTGAACCCTGTCCAGGAGCGAGAGACAAGCAGCAGATGCACCAGCCCAGATGTGACAACAGTACTCCATACATGGGCGAATGGTTGCCTTATAGAGGTATAGGATACTGGCAGGCGTAAGTAGTTTTCTAGCACGGTAGAGGGAGCCAACCTTCCTTGCAGCAGCCTTGGCAATGCTCTCAATGTATCTATTCCAGTTCATATTCCCTGTAAACGTTAGGCCGAGGAGTTTAAAAGAAGTACTTTCAGGCAATGTGTTCTTGGCCATTGCTATTGGTGGTAGAGAAGGTTTCTTGTAGTTATTGAAGGAAACAAGCTTAGTCTTAGCAGCATTGAATGTGACCAACCATTTTTGTCCCCATTCCACTACAGATTGGAGGTCGTCCTCTAGTGTTTCTGCCATTTCCTTGGATATGTGTTCATTTGTTTTCCCCTCATATCTGTTATAGAGAGTGGTGTCATCGGCAAATATACCCATCTCCGAAACAATATTATCAGGGAGGTCGTTTATGAATATCAGGAATAATAGAGATCCAAGGATAGACCCCTGAGGTACTCCCGCATTTATGTCATATTGTTTAGATGTATGTCCGTCGAGGACAACTTTGATTTTTCTATTACTTAAGAAGGATTTAATTACATTATGAATTCTTCCAGTGATTCCATATGATCTAATTTTCCTTAGAATACCATCGTGCCATACCCTGTCAAAAGCCTTAGAAATATCAAGGGCTACCGCTCTACCCTCCCCTGTTTTATCCAATGAGCGGTATATACGTTCAGAAACTACAGTTAAGATATCTGCTGTTGAACGGGCTTGCCTGAATCCATATTGTTTGTCAGTCAGGAGTTTAGCAGCTGTTAGGTGCTGGACTAGGGCTTGATTAACTAAGGACTCAAATATTTTGGCTAAAAGCGGGAGGAGGCTAATGGGGCAATAATTTAGTGGGTCAGTTCTTTCACCAGAATTCTTGAAGACTGGTACCACAGAGGCGGTTTTCCAGCAGTCGGGAAAACAAGATTCGTTAAGGCATTGGCATTTATTGTAAAGTTTGGACAGAACTGGAGCAACATCGGCAGAGCATTTTTTTAATAGCACAGCCGGGATGAGATCTGGTCCACATGCTTTTGTGGTGTCTAGGTTTTTTATAATAGCATGTACCTGAGAAGGGGTGATTTTCAAATCGTCAAGTGTGGCGTCTGTTCGCAGAGGAAAATCAGGGAGTGAGTGGTGTACAGAGTTCAGTGTGGAGTTTGAGGCAAACCGACTGGCAAGCAGATTAGCCTTGTCAGTTGTCGTGCAAGCAACCTCATGATTGTTTGTTAGTGGGGGAATAATTGACTGTCCATTATTAACTACGCTGTTGTAGATTTTCCAAAAATCCCGGGTTCCTAATTTCTGTGCTTCGATGCGCTTTCTGGTGGTTTCAGAGTAATCTGTCTTAGCTGTGTCTATCACTCTCTTACAATTATTTCTAGCTTCTATAAACTTCTGTTTATTTGAGCTGGACTTATGTCGGTT
>NC_136490.1:17501663-17524163 GCF_053919585.1 Euprymna scolopes
TCAACAATGTCCGAGACTGCTTGCTTTGAGGCAGAGAGAAAACCGTAATATAAAAATATTTTGATATAAAATAAAAAGGTTAATGTCATAAAACAAAGCCAAGTCAATCAATGAACGGTTTGCAATAATAATGGTGTTTTGACATTAGATAACCCCAAAGGCATTGTTACGCCATCTAACAAACAAACTGAGCAAATTAATCATTATACAGTTAAGCAAATTAAATACTTCCTAAAATTCAAAGCTATAAACAATTTATTAAATTTATCCTTCCTCCAACCTCTTTCTCAAAGAAGAGACGTTGTGAATCTATCTCTACTTTATCGTTTTTTTTATGGCAGATACTCGACTGAGCTTCAATATATGCCCCCCCCCTCGATCCCATGCAAAAATTTGCAGCAAGCACGGTCTAGCTACAATCACCATCATCAACTTTCCCATTCTTTAGCTGTACCTACACCTAAACACAAATTCCATGAACAAGGCTTCTTTCCTACAGCTGCACGCCTCTGAAACTCTGTAACGCTGGTTTGCTTTCCAGCTGATTACAACATGGTCTTCTTCAAGTCTAATGTAAACAAATTCCTATTGAGCCGTATCATTAAATAATAAAATTCCACCTAACTTCCATCACTACTGATCATTAGACTGTTGTCACAGTGACTGCCTTACACTTATTAACCCTTATCCTCAAGTGGCCTTCAGGCCTTGATAACTGATGACTCTCTCATAAAGTTGCTATTTAATGTACTGATAAGGAGAAGTATGGGGGAGGGGGATACACACCTTTCCCAAGAGCTTCACAGTCTTTGTACCTATTACATTATATACGTCTTGAGTTTCCAATGTTAAATACTTTCTTGACATTCTGTCATAAATGCGAATCTAATAGAATGTTTTGACAGTTAAGTAGAATTTCAGGTTGTGAATTTTTGATGGACTTCAAACTCTGCGATTGTCTCTGGAATTGGAATGGTAGCCGGTGTTCAAATAATGCGCATCCTATTACGAATCTCCGCTGAATGGAAAGTTCATAAAAAAAGGGCAAACGGTGAGACACGAAAGTGAAATCAAATTGAAAAGAGGACATATAAGTTTTACGTTGTGATTTAGCATCGATGCTTTCGTCGAGAAACAACTTCTAACTCTTTATGGTATCTCATCATCTCACGTTCATGTTGGAAGATACACATGAAATTATTTGTCCATTAAGATAGTTTTGCAAACCATTGGAACAGCCGACATCAGAACTATTATATTATCTTCAAAAGAAGGATATAATACAATTTACAAAATCAGTTCATTACCTTCCTATAGATATATTTCCCCCAAACCTCTGGCCTCGATGGAGAGAAGACTAAAACTTGCTGCTATGGTTTCAAAGCAAGAGAAAACTTGATTCCAAATATTTCTTATATGTTAGATCCCCCCCTCTTATGGAAATAGGGTACGATTATGAATATCTTCAGTATCAAATAATCCTTATACACTGTGAAATTTACTTTATGTATGAAAACCAAAAAGGAGAGATACAGCATATGAAAAATCAAGGCCAGGAGTTTGGGGAAATATCAGATATTTTGCAATTCATATACAAAACTAAGAAAACAAATGACTATGATTGAAAAATTTTATGACTGTAAAAATGTGCCAAAAATAGGCTCTGGATATTAGATGATGCCCTTAATATCCGACCTTAAAAGCAAACGTCATATAGCCCACTGTATAATTCAAGTCATTAGCTTTCCAACGAGCCTTCATTTGTAAAATTCTGATCAATAGTCGCTAAAATTTCGAACTCATAAAATTGCTAAAAAAAAGGCGGTACATCTATATATATGTATTCTCTCCTAATAACTCGATATTATCTGTAAGATGATACGAAATACATCCTACGAAAATGATGATATACAAGTTTACCACTGGTAATTGAAGAAATATTGCTCCATTAGTGTCTTATGACTATAGATCAAATTCAATGCAGATCTGATATATTTGAATTTGTGCCAATGTTTTCTGCTTCTTACAAACCATTTATATCAAAGAAGCTGAAATTTGGAAAATATTTATTATTTGTTTAGTATCTGAAATGTAAAATCGGAATTTGCTGAAAACGTCCATTTATTACATTATATGAAATTAAATTCAACTAACTATAGCCTACATTTTGACCGTTTATATCTATATCGTCTCAGAAATGACGGTACACAAAATTATTATTCACGTTGAATTCTTGGACAGTACTTAAATGAGTAATATAATATGAGAATAAAATTATATGATAATTGGTAAAAACAAATAGGAAGAAAAAAGGGAAAATTAAAACAAAAATAAATAATTAATAAATAAAAAATACCTAAGTATGGGTTAAAACGGAAAACTATCTTTACATGACACCAAAAGATGAAGAGAGGAAGCATGGCTGTGGAAATCCTTTTACCCGAATACGATGTCCAGCATGTTAAAAACATACCTTTTGTTGTAAAAATCTAATGGATAAACATCTGAAGAAGTTGGTGGGGACAGGATATTTTTATCGAAACATAAATCGTAAAATTGCCAACTCATTAATGAAACAGCTGTAATGGAAAAAATCCAGGAAATAAACGAAGGTTATAAAAAAGAAAACGTGAGTCTTTGAATTTTCAACAAAATTTTGCACTATATATATATATATATATATATATATACTCTATATATATATATATATATATATATATATATATATATATATATATATATATATATATATACACTAGCAGTTCCGCCCTATGTACTGTTCATAACTTTATGTGCATATGTATATATTAAAAAGTGTGAATATGTACGGTAATGTCTTTCTATATAATAGGCTTCCTTAACTACTATAGAGAAAAGTTGGTAGAGATCGCAGATGTCAAATTTTTTTAAACTTTGACTCCAATTTTGACCCCTTCATATGCATTATAGTGTTTAGACTCAAATTAAATTAAAATGTCCCACTCATATCCAAGTAACCTACATCTAAGATTTCAAGTGTGTAGACACAAAATTGGCCGAGGAGTTTGATAGAGTCTGCAAAGATCAACTCTGTAAACTTTGACCTCTTGCCAGCCAAATTTTCGCACAAAAACTGATTAAAGATCTTGCTGTATGTCTGAATACCCTTTATGTAAAATTTCAAATGTTTAGACCCAAAATTGACTTAATAGCTTGCTAGAGACTGCAAAGTTAAAATCTTTTGAACTTTGATCCCTTGGAAGCTAAATTTTCAGCAAAACAATGATTAAAAAGCTTGTCCTATGTGATTAAACTTTATGTAAAATTTCAAATGTTTAGACCAAAAATTGGCTGAGTAATTCTGTAGAGACTGCAGAGGTCAATTTTTTAAAAACTTTAACCCCAATTATGAGCCCTTAACATTTATTGTTTTGAGCTCAAATTGAATTATAAAGTTAGATCCATGTCCAAGGAACCTATATCTAAAATTTTAAGTGTTTAGACCCAAAATTGGCGGTAAAGTTCGGTAGAGTTTTCAAAGGTCAAATCATTGAACTTCGACCCCTTATCAGCCAAATTTATGTCCGAAACCCAATTAAAAAGATTTTCTCAAATCTCAATACCCCTTATTTCAAATATTGAGTCTGTAGACTGAAAATTGACAGAATTATTTGGTAGGGAAGTGTACACAGACAGACAGACACACACAATGACATTTTCATTTTTATAGATATACTAGCAGTCCAGCTCGGGCCCTATATACTGTTAATAACTGTATATGCATATGTATATATTAAAAAGTGTGCATATGTATGGTAATGTCTTACTATATAATAGGCTTCCTTAACTACCATAGAGAAAAGTTGTTAGAGACCGCAAAGGTCAAATTTTCTTTTATTTTGACCCTAATTTTTGCCCCTTAACATTTATTGTTTTGGGCACAAATCAAATAAAAATGTCTGATTCATATCCAAGTAACCTACATCTAAAATTTCAAGTGTTTAGACCCAAAACTGGCGGAGGAGTTTGGTAGAGCCTGCAATAGTCAACTATGTAAACTTTGACCTCTTGCCAGCCAAATTTTCACCCAAAAACTGATTGAAAAGCTTGCTGAAAGTTTGAATACTATTTATGTAAAATTTCAAATGTTTAGACCCAAAATTGGCTTAATAATTTGCTAGAGACCCCAAAGGTCAAATCTTTTGAATTTTGCCCCCTTGGAAGGCAAATTTCAGCAAAAAAAAAAAAAAAAGATTAAAAAGCTTGCCCTATGTCTGAATACACTTTATGCAAAATTTCAAATGTTTATACCAAAAATTAGCTGACTTATTTGTTAGAGACTGCAGTGATAAAGTTTTTCTTAACTTTGACCCCAATTTTGACCCATTAACATTTATTTTTTTGGACACAAATGAATTATAAAGTTGGACTCATGTCCAAGTAACCTATATCTAAAATTCCAAGTGTTGAGACCCAAAATTGGCAGAGGAGTTTGGTAGAGTTTTCAAAGGTCAAATCGTTGAACGTTGACCCCTTAACAGCCAAATTTCTGGCCGAAAACGGATTACAAAGATTTACCCAATTCTCCATACCTTCTATATTAAATTTCGAGTCTGTAGACTGAAAATTGACAGAGTTATTGTGTCGGAAAATATACAGACAGACACTTTCACTTTTATATATATATATATATATATATATATATATATATATATATATATATATATATAATTCAGAATGTGTGTGTGATGACACTTCTCAACCTATATACTCAACAAATTTTTGATCTACAGACTTGCAATTTGGTATATAGGATAATCAGACACGTGGAAAACTATTTAATCTGTTTTCCTCTGGAAGAAAGGGTTGCTAAGGGGTCCAAAATGAAAATTGGGACTTGAGAGTCATTGAATTTTTATCTGTTTTCAACTGTTTCACGAATGCACATGCGCAGCGGTGAAACATGACAGCTTCTTTATATTAAGTATAAGAAGGTTTGAAAACACTTTGTAAAGGACGTGTCAAGCTGGTCTAGTGGTTATCGTACTTAACTCACTGTCTTTGGGTCTTGGTTTCGATGTATTCATGGTCTCAAAGTTTCATCTCTCTGCTGCAGATATTGACGGTGTAAGACTCTAAGGAAACAACCTTTGTCATAGATGTGCATCAGAAGCAGAGATGTGTCATTGAATTTCTTCATGCAAAACAATTGAACCAATCAACATTCACCGGCACTGTTGAACATTTATAAAGCTGATGCATTTAATGTCAGCACAATTTGGAAATGGGTCCGTCGATTTCAGAATGGTGACAGATATGAGTGAATAAGCCTACTCCCGACTTTTATAACCATGACATAAAAAATGGCAAAAGTGTATTTAGAATGGTGATGACTATATAGAAAAATAAATTCTGGAGCACAAAAGGTTGCTCGTTTTAATGATCATACTCACGTCTTCATAGCTCTTTAACGTTTTAGTTTTTGATTTAAAAAATAAGAAAACTAACTTTTTGAAAGACTGTCGTATATATATATATATATATATATATATATATATATATATATATATATATATATAATACATTTTTGGGGTAATATTACATATACAATTAACTAAGTCCATGGGAGTAGGCTGAGAAAGAACAAAGAAAACCACTAAATGAAAAATGAGGTTCATACAGGATTCGAACCTGTGCCTCTGAAACAGGAACCACCAATATAGGTTTAGCTTTTCACAACAAACCCTTGTTTAGCTACAACCACTGTCAATATATTTCTTTTCTTCTCTCTACCTTAAACTAAAAAAACATTAATGCACACAGTTTCTCCTAGAACTGCCCATCTGTGAAACAATACCATGGGGCTGATTCCCAGCTGACTACAACATGGTTGTTTTCAAGTCCAATGTAAACGAATTCTTGTTGAGCCGCCTTGTTTGGAGAAAAAGCAATAAAACAAATAGGAAGGCATTAGTACTGCACGAATAGGCAGTTCTACATACCACTATTAAAAATACGAGAATTTTTCATGTCATAAAGTTCTACATACCACTATTAAAAATACGAGAATTTTTCATGTCATAAAGTTCTACATACCACTATTAAAAATGGTAATTTTTCATGTCATAAAGTTCTACATACCACTATTAAAAATACGAGAATTTTTCATGTCATAAAGTTCTACATACCACTATTAAAAATGGTAATTTTTCATGTCATAAAGTTCTACATACCACTATTAAAAATACGAGAATTTTTCATGTCATAAAGTTCTACATACCACTATTAAAAATGGTAATTTTTCATGTCATAAAGTTCTACATACCACTATTAAAAATACGAGAATTTTTCATGTCATAAAGTTCTACATACCACTATTAAAAATGGTAATTTTTCATGTCATAAAGTTCTACATACACCTATTAAAAATGGTAATGTTAATACGAGAATTTTCCATGTCATAAAGTTCCATCATGACCACATAGGTAAATAATGAAATTGTTAAGTAAATATAATCGTGTTATTGTAACTATTAGTTAAGTAAACTCGGAATTATTTTATATTTTTTATTAATATCAACAAAGATAAAAAAAAAATTATATCCTCATAGAAAATCTGTTATCTAAGGTCAGTCAAAATTGATTGATTTCAATAACTGTTTTTTATTTAGAATGTGATTTGAAAAAAAAACGTATCGTTAACACACATACATTAATGCTACCTATCTTGGGTTGAGCATATTGGGAAGTGATAAACAAACTGCTATTTGAGTATTAAGCGATGCTCTTTATGTAAACAAATGGAGCTTAGGCGTTTGAACAATGTTTGAACATTGCTAATTCATATTCCCGACATCTTCCTGCTTCTTCTGTGCCAAACAAACGACTTCTTTTGAATGCATTTCACCGCATTAAACTTAATCGTTTTGCCAGTAGAATAGAACAGATAATTGATTCTAATGATGATAGCTAAGTGTACAAGCAGAAAATTTGCATACAGCAACGTATACATTAACATAGCTCTTAATAAAATAGGAATTTTTGTCATGTCCGAAAAATAGTGTTGCGCAAGTTTTCGCAAAAATCACAAAAAATTAAAATTATCAAAAGACGAACTAAAAAAGGATTACACTAGTGGTGGATTTTCACTACTCAACTACGTACTTACAATCTCAAATGTTTTTGGCACTAGAAACCACCTTGAAGCACTTTTTTCCAAGTGTCTAAAAAATATTGTCGAGCCCTTGTATGTGCTGTGAAACATGCAGGTATCTATTTTTTGCGATTTTAATGTTGGATCGATGCAAGGCTACTTTATCACTGAGGTTTATAGTGGCGCCTATGTAGCAATTGTTGCATGTTGCACATTTTATTACAGTGACCACATTTTTGGAGGTGCAGTCTAGGTCATTTTTTATTTTGAATGTTTGTGTAGGGTTTATGAATGTTTCCCTCTAATATTATATTGCAAACTCCAAATCTTTCTTTGTTGCATTTTGTGACTCCTTGTGTTGTGTGTTGATTGAGTTTGGATGAAGTAAGAATGCGTTTCAGGTTTTTAGGTTGGTGTTTGCTTTTTATTATTTTTATTGTTTTAAGGAAGTTGTTTAGTTTGCTGTTTTGGTGAAGTAGAACGAAGTTTTTCATTATTTGTGAAAAGTTCTGGGTTGGTTGTGTCATGTGTGAAGACGTATATTAGGATTTTGTCGTTGTTTTGTTTTTTTGGGGTTCTCAATGGTTCTACTGGTATATTTTTAGCCAGTTGGATACCTTTGTCTATTAATTGTGGTGGGTATTTTCTTCTTAGATTTATTTGTAGTTCCTTAAGTCGGATTGTTCTGAAGTGTTTGTCTGTTACTATGCTGCAAATTCTACATGGTAGGGTATAGGGTATGGATTTTATGCAGCTTTTGGGGTGATCGCTTCTAAAGTGTAGATATCGTTGAGTGTCTGTAGGTTTGTGGTAGATGTCTGTAATAATGTTCCTGTTTTAAATTTTTATTAGGACGGGTAATTCTGTAGAACTTTATTCTAGGGTGAATTTAATTTTTGGGTGTAGGTTTTGAAGTATGGTGGTTAAGTCCTTGATGTCCCTCCATGTGGGTTTCCACAGAATGAAGCAGTCATCGAGATATCTTTTCCAGGATTCTATAAATAGTTTTTTTTGGTGTTGTGACCGAATGTTTGTTACAACTTTTCTAGGTAGGCAAATGTAAGGGTAGCGTGTGTTGGTGCAATTTTTTGTTCCCATTGCTGCACCTAGTATTTAAATGTAGTTGTCGAACTCGGAGGAATTAGTATTAAGAATTATGTCTATACTTTGAATGACGAATTGTTTTGTGAATTTGTTTGTACATGTTTGTTGATCCAGTATGATATTGTTTCTTTTCCTAAGTCATGGGGTATGTTGCTGTATAAATCCATCTCTCTCTCTCTCTCTCTATATATATATATATATATATTTATAGGGTGAGCCAAAAGTAGAAAATGTTTATCAAAGTATAAGAGGTAGACTTCAAAGCTGTGCAAATCAAGAAGGAAAACAGTACCAGCACTTGTGTTGATAAAGAACATTTAATTTTCATTGATATATTTGTCTAATTACATATAGCTGTATGTATACGTGATCTCTAAATATTTTTTTTTTTTACTGTTCATATACTTTTGGCTAACCCTGTGTGTGTGTGTGTGTGTGTATATATATATATATATATATATATACATATATCTGCACGTCACCAATTGAAAACGAATAAAGAAAAGTTATAAGCTTTTATACTTTTCGTATTCTTTTTTATACATTTCCATTCATATATATATATATATATATATATATATATATATATATATATATATATATATACCCACACACGTTAAACACATTAGTCTTTATTAAAGAGTGGAGAATATACTCTGTGAACAGTGAATGTAATCTCGCACTATTCGGTAAATAGACAGAATTAAATACTTAAGAATCCTCGCTACAAGAAAAAAAAATGGACTGTAAAAATTCATTTACTTCAGCAAAAAATGAATTTCTACCGATTCTATTTTTTTTTTTAATGTTTTCCGTAATTATTAAAAATAATTTCATCTTCTATCAAATCAATTTTGTAAAATTCTATTACAACATATATTGATTATTTTTAATGCGCATGGCAAAAGAAAAAAAAAGGAAACTAAATATTCTAAATGATATGCAGATAATATCCATATTTTTTGGCGGAGAAAAAGTATATTCCTTTAAAAAGCTACTAAGAATGTTCCAGTATTATATATATATATATATATATATATATATATATATATATATATATATATATATATATATATACACACACACACGTATACATACCCATATATATATATATATATATATATACATGTATACATACATATACACATCTATACACACACACACACACATATATATGTATATAAACACACACACATATATACACACACTTGCCTGTCTGTCTGTCTCTCTCTCTCTATATATATATATATGAGTTTATCTAATTTCAGCTATTTCACCGTTTTTTCGGCTCTCCGTATTGTATGCAAATGAGTTGATATTTTGAAATATTTCTCTTTTCTCAACCATTAACAAAAGTCGGATTTGCTTTTATGTCAGTCGCTGGTTGTTTGTGACAGTTTTTTTTTTTTTAATTATTTTATGCATATTTGTGACTGGATGTGTGTGTGTCCATATGTTTGCCTGGCTAATAGTATTTGTAATGTAAAGGCATACACACGTGCATCCACATATATTGATGGCATGAAACCATTATAGTAATTATACATATGTATGTGTGTGTTTATATTTAAAGTTTTCTTAATAGAAATTTTTCATAACACAAACGTTTTTGTATAACTCAGTATTGCACAACTAACGCTTTCGTATATATTTTTTTTAAATACTAGCAGACCGTCCGGCGTTGACCGGCCGTAAAATGCGCATAAATATTATATTATAATTCTCACAGAAACTGTGACATGTGCATGCAAGTATTATGTTTTTTCTGAACAGTTCACTTCTTTTAAGTAAAAAAAAAAATACTCGTGCTGAGATCGAAACCAAAACCTAAAGACAGTAAGTCAAGCACGATAACCATTAGGCCAGTTTGCCACATTCTTTAAAAAATGTTTTCAAAACTACCTCTTCTTCACATAAGAAAGCTGTTATATGAACAATTTGTGCATGTGCAGTCTTGAAACAGTTGACAAATAGATAAAAATCCGATGACCCCCGTCTACTAATTTTCCATTTTGATTTCTTAGCAGCTTTTTTTTCCGGATGAAAACCTATTAAAAAGTTTTCCTCATGTCTGAATACCTTATATACCAAATTTCAAATCAGTAGATCAAAAGTTCGTTGAGTATATAGGTTGAGAGTTGTCCTCACATGCACACATTCTCACTTTTATAGATATAGATGTGTTTATGTTTGTGTGTATGTGTTTATATTTCAAGTTTTCTTAATATAATTTTTTATAACACAAACATTTTTTGTGCAACTCAGTGCAGAACTAACACTCATTTCTTTTAAACATCATGCAAACGTCAATATATATAGGGAACAATCTTCCCAAATTCATTGAAAAGAAATTTTATTTGATTACAATTGTTTCAGCCTATCTCAATCACATATATTCCAATGAATTGATCAACATTTATTAAAGCTTGCATAATATTTTTCAAAAAGCATATAAGTATACACCTTTCGTTAAAAATTAATGAAAAAATATGCTTCTTCAGTGTTAATATTTATATGCAACCATAGAATTACATAAGTAATTTAAGAATTATAATTTTCTGATGATTTTTTTTTACAAAGGAGGCATCACTTTTTTTTTTCTTTTTTTTTTTACACAGTGATCACCACTTATAAAGGCCCGGAAGCCACTCAGGGATAAGGGTTATTGCAAGTACATGACGTTAGTGTGGAGATTTGATGAAGTGTTTACTTAAGGAGGCTGTTCATTAGGAATTTGTTAACGTTGGACTTGAAGACATACAAGTTGTAGTCCGGTGGGAAGCAGGCAGACAGAACAGAGTTCCACAGGCGTGCAGTTCTAAGAAAGAAGCTTTGATAAGGTCCGAAGGCCACTCCAAGATTAGGGTTGATGAGTGTAGTAACTGTTAGTAGTGAAAATTTGGTAAATTGGATTACTTAAGGGAATGGTTCATCAAGAATTTGTTCACATTGCACTTGAAAACGACCATATTGTAGTAAGCTGGAAAGCAGAGAAACACAAAAGAGTTCCACAGGCATACAGTTCTAACAAAGAAGCTTTGTTCATAGAATCTACATTCAGGTTTAAGCACAAATAAAGAGTGGGGGAAATTATTGAGAGTGGTTTCAGATAGACGAGTGTTTTTGTGATAGTTTGGCGATTGGGGACCATAGATTGGAGCTCAGACAAGCACTTGCCATAAAAATACCAATAAAGCAAAGACAGGCCAGCAACATCTCTTCTATGGGAAAGAGGTTGAAGGGAAAAGAAAAGAGCATCCCCCACTAGGCTACAAAGTCTATTTTGAACTCTATCAAGGCAGGATAATGTGCTTCTAGCAGCTTCTGCCCAGATGTGGCAGCAGTACTCCATCCTTGGATGTACCTGGCTCTTATACAGGTAGAGAATTGCATCAGTAGTGAAATATCTACTGGAGTGGTAAAAGGATTCCACTATTTTCCAGTGACCTTGGCAACAGAGTTGATGTACGTGTTCCATTTCAGATCAGGACTAAAGATCACACCCAGAAGTTTATCAAACATTAAGCCTCTCTAAGACAAGAGTCATTCGTTTCAACTGATGCCAAATGGGGATCAGAGCGTTGATGATGTAAAGATAGAAGCTTGATTTTAGATGCATTAAAATTAACCAGGTACCTCCTTCCCCATAGTACAACGTGTTCAAGATCAGAGGAGAGAGAATCAGATAGAACTTGGTCATTTATGGCCTTTGAAGTGTTGCTATAGATGATAGTGTTGTCAGCATAAATGTCTACAAATGATCTTAGGATGTGATTTGGGAGATCATTGATGTAGATCAGGAAGAGAGTTGGGCCCAAGATGGACCCCTGAGGGACTCCAGCATCAATACTGTGAGCTTCTGATTTCTGCCCATCAACCACTACTCTTATGAACCTATCAGAGAGAAATGATTTAATGATTAAGATATTTCCAGCTATTCCATAGCTGGAGATCTTGTGGAGTAGAACTTTATGCCATACCCTATCAAAGGCGTTTGATATGTCAACTTTTTAAAGAAAAAACAATTTTGCTTGATATTTTGTAGAGTGGTGGATTTCTTTCCTATTTCAAGCGGTTGGTGTTGTCTGACTTTCTATTTGTTTTCTCCCCTTCACCATTTAAAATGCTTATTTTTTACTAGCTTACTTTTATTTACATTTATTTATTCATATAAATATGTACAATTAAATATACATTGTTTGTTAGTAAATAGTGGAAGAATATATATATATATATATATATATATATATATATATATGAAAAAATGATTAATAAAATATGTTAAAAGACATCTTGAAAAAGAGTTAAAAACATATTTAATTTTAAAAAAGGAAGCACAAGTGGATAGTCCTTAATCCGCGGAGTTTCGAAGAAATACTCTCCTTCTCATCAGAGGGCAGGAATTAGCAAAATGCAGGATCGGATTTTGCATATAAAAGTATTTAATGAAACTACAAGTAAGTCAAAGATCTTACTTGGTTAAAAAAGGGTGAGGTAAGGGGAACAGGAGGCAAAAGAAAAATAATAAAAAGATATATATATATATATATTAAAAAAATAGTTTTCCCTTCATAATTGCAATATATATATATATATATATATATATATATATATAGTGCTGAAATCTTTTTTTTTTAATTTTTGAAACTATATAAACAAATAAAAAATAATTTTTTTAAAATCCTTTATTGGAAAATTATTTTGCCAGTAAGTCACTTAATTTCATGCAATCGTTGAATCAATTTAATTTCATGAATTCACATAAGCCCCAACGTTGTTTCCAAGACCATCAGTTGTTTACCACGAAAAAATGGTTCGAGATATTTTTGCATAGAATTATCAGTATTCAAATCATCAGGTGACATGTATGCCAGCAATATTCATTCAATATTTATAAAATGAGATCCAAAATATTTCATATATATATATATATATATATATATATCCGATCCTGCATTTTGCTAAATCCTACCCTCTGATGAGAAGGAAAGTATTTCTTCGAAATTCTGTGGATTAAGGACTATCCACTTATTTAATGTTTTCTTTTCAAATTAAATATGTTTTTAACTTTTTTCAAAGTGTTTTTAACATGTTTTATTAACTACTTGCTCATATATATATATAGTAAGTTATAAAATATATATGGCGATTAAGCTATACTGAATATTCCGCATTTCACTCTAGGACTCTTCAGGCTTAGAGTTTACGCATAAATTTATACTTTTGTATATTAATTTTATGTGAGCAAATGAAGTAGTTATTTATATATATATACTTCATTAAATTGAATAGATGTAAATATAAATGGTAAAAATCCAACCAGTTTAATTAATCCCTGAAGATGAATTCAGAAGGATTTGGAAGTAGTTGGACAAATCAAAGTTATGGTAATTACATCAGCCAGTTTTCACCTGAAGTAAAGACTACAATATGAAAAATGGAATGGATCCAATGTAAAATTATAGGACTAAAAATGTCTATTCAATTTAACGAATTATGCATAAAAGAAAAAATGTTTCCCAAATATACATGTGTGTGTATTTCTTCTAGCTTTTCGTGAGAATGTATAAAATGGAAGTTGTTTTTTCCCAGCTAATTGAGTTTGAGTGTCTGAATGCTGACAGAATTCCATTTAATGCTTCTGAAAAATCAAAGCAGATTGTAATGAAGGAGAATCCCAGAATCCTGTGCAGTGTCAGTCAAAGAAATTTCAAGAAAGTTCTGAAACATTTTTTTGGTAGATTATTTTCTGTTTCACAACAAATAATAAAAAAAAGATTATTATACCAGTTAAAATTGGAGAAATGAGATAGAGGCTGACACGCACACGTATGTGCCTTACACGTGCAAATATTTCAAAAGAATACTTTAATATATTACTTTGTTTATATTTCCATTTTATAAATAAATAAATAATCATATAATCGTGCAATTATTTCTTTTTTAAAATTTTAATTATGTTAATTTATGTAAATTTATAAAGGTAAATGTTAAAAGACTATCACAATGCAATAAATGGAACATTGTCGATGTTGGGGAAGGAAGACAAAAGCAAGTGATGCATATATATATATTAAATTTATTTATACAAACATTGATGGCTACATATGTGCATACATGTTTGTATAAATAAATTTAATATACCTGCTCTGTTTACTCATTGAGCACTTTTTGGTAGACACATGTTTCATTGGATGTACTTCTAGGAAACTAACTCTACTAGCTAAATATATATATATATATATATATATATATATATATATATATATATATAATCTCACCCACTACTTAATTGGCTGCACTGATGGGTTGTGATACAACGAAACAGTACTGTATGTGGATGACTACAAATATATTTTAATCCCCCCTCTTTGAGTAGAGCACTGTCTTAAATAATCTCATTGCTACTTAATTGGCAGCAAAATGTTGTTTGTTTGTAAATAAGTGGTTTGAGCACTATAAAAGTTTGTTTGAAATCGAGATTTGTTGAGACCATTTACAGGCGCCGCTCCCATGAGGTGGGTCGATGAGTAGATCTGCCGGCTATCAACATGATGGTTCTAGGTTCAATCCTCGGCTAGAGAGAGGTGCTAGTCTAGCCACACTGATGAGTTGTGATACAACAGTACTGCATGTGGATGACTATATATACACACATAGAGACACACACAGACATATTTATTTATTTAATTAATTTTTTTTTTTTTTTTTAATAGTGATGTACTTTGCACGAAAGTGTTCCTTGATAAATTTTTAGGAAAATCCTCTTTCTTAAATTACGGGTGTTCCAAATCTAGAGATCGCGAGTATGAACAGGGATGCAGAAAATATCTCGGCAGTAAATGGAATAAATAAATTTATTAAAAAGTGATAGTGAATTTACTAGGTGTTCTTTATTTCAATTTTCATTTCTTTCTTTTTTTTTTATATATTTTTGTTTATGTAGCCACTATTTATCATTTTTTTGTTTTACGATTTTTATTATTATTTTCATTATGTTAGTTAGCTAGTTTCGCAGGAAATGGAGTCTGCAAAATGCATCCACAGACATAAACATACACACATGCTGCATAAACAAATATTATCATCAAAAATATCATTACATATATATATATATATATATATATATTTCAATTATTTTTTTCAATTATTTAAATTTATTTCACACATTATTTGGATTCCTCCAACTATTCTTTGCATCTTGAGTGTTCACAAGGACCTATGCTGAGTAAAATTCCGTTGTACTGGGTGGAACAGTAAAATTGTCGCCCTAGCCAAGACGACAGGATTCCATTTCCGTTTGATGAAAACTGATTTTCTTTTTTGTTGCAGAACATCTCCGAGTTGGCCAGTTGTGTACAAATCTCAAGAGTGATAGGTACCTTTTATCATGTCTGAAAGTGACACAATGTTCAACGAGCAAGATCAGAGATGCATTGGGGTACAACTCATGATCTCTTCCGATCCAAGTTATGACAACAGGACCATTACCAGCACCCTCAAGATGCATCGTTGGATTGCCATGAATTACAGGGACGTTCCCAGGGTGATGAAAACAAAGTTTCCAGCCACAGTTATGGTCTTTGGTGTGGTTTCAAGTGAGGGCCACATCATGCCACCTCACATCTTCAAAGTCAGCTTGAAAGTCAACACCAAAGTGTACCTTGAAGTACTGAAGAGTGTTGTGATCCCTTGGTGCAATCAGGTGGCCGCTGTCAGACCGTGGGTGTGGCAGCAAGACCCAACGCCGGCTCAAATCCTAAAGACCCACTCTTGGCTTCAGAAGGAGTGCTACAACTTTGTAATATGTCTTACACATGTTTTGTTAAATAGTGTAAGTTGGCCCAAAAAAACTCAACAGAGACAGATTTGGGTTCCTTGCAAAAAAAAAACAAAAAAACGGTTACTGAAGGTTTTTTGTGCTTTTTTTTTTTTTACTTAGAATAAAAAGGATAAAGTGAAATGTTGATAAAAGGAAATATAAATCTTTTAAAGCTCACAAAAGAATTAAAAAAAAAACAAAAAAACTGTTACTTGTTATAAAGAATATAGCCACCCTTCCTAAAAACACACTTGAACTCAAAAAAACCCATGAGGAGACATTATTTTTATAGCGCCATATTCGATTCATCACATCTCAACCATACTTTTGAAGATTTAGTATTTAGGGTAAAATTTAAAGCAAGCGGTTATTCACAAATTCACTTCTCAAAATATTAATAAAAAAACACCTTAAATTTAATCAGATTCATTAGTCCATCAAGAGTTCTTAATTTACGAAACTAAAGTTATCCACATCACACATGCAACTATTAACAATACATATTTATTCCTAACATAAATAAATCTTTATATTTAAATTGATGTAGTCTTTTAAATTCTTGTCCTGATAATATCATTAAAATATTTATTATTTAATTTACTAAACAAAACCATTATCAATTTAGCATTCATGAGTTACCTACGGTAAATTCCTCCCATTAAAATGACGAAACAAATTGATAACTATTATTTTTCGTGGAGTTATTACCTTTACATTTGAAATTCTATTCCTAAATCCCTAGATAATTAATACAAACTAACTGGTTTCAAAATTTGAACTGCGTGTTCGTTTCTTTTATCCATACTCTTATACTAAATGTAAAATTACATTACTAATTCAAGAGGAGAAATTAATCAACATTCAAAATAAAGTAAAAACGTCACCATACTAAGGCAAAACCATTGTATATTTTTATTGACAAATTGCTATAATAACAGGCTACCTGGCCTTGCCCGGTCATAAAATATGCATAAATATTAAATTTTAATCCATGTGGATTTCTTATTTATTACTATGGAGTCAATTCTCTATTAATTAAAAAAAATTTCAAAAGTTTAATAAATGTATGACTTGGGTACCATCCGCTAGAATCAAACATTTAACACTCGAGCCTTAGTCATTATTTATCTCTCCAGTGTCATTACCATCTGAGCTATTGACAGACGGATACGAAATGTCAAAACTTAAGCATATTCAAGCTATGAATGCTTAATTTTGAGCATGCACCAAAGAAACTGTAGGCATAATGTTTTATTCGACTTACCCTGCTAAGGTCAACTATTTTGTCTTGTATTGTTGCTGCATGGTAATTTATTTTAACGGTTTGTGGGGTGTCTATTTTCTATGGAGTGAGTAATTTTGATTGTTGCCATCTAAATGGCAAATGGCGGCTATAAAATCGTTTATAATTTGGGGGGGAGGTATGCAAGGTTTTAAAACCGAAAGGTAATATGCAGCAATATATTTATATATATATATATATATATATATATATATAACAGAAGAAACTTATAAATATATTGCCGCATATTACCTTTCAGTTTTACAACCTTGCATAATCCCCCCACCAAAAAAAAATTATAAGCGATTTTATAGCCGCCATTTCCCATTTAGATGGCAACAATCAAAATTACCCACTCCATAGAAAATAGACACCCCACAAACCGTTAGAATAAATTACCACGCAGCATCAATACACCCCCTATTTAACCATAATACATATAACCCTTAATCTCAATACTATGTTAAAGACCATATACAATCTTATATATCATACTATATATAACAAACTTCTCCTTATTTATTTAGAATTCAATAAAGCTTCCCCCAATATTCTATAATTCCTCTTAATCTTTTTCATCCCTAATGAACCTTACGTTAGACGCCGTATCTTCCCCATGCTACCTAGCACCTTCTCTACTCTTCTGATGAGAAGCATTGGGCTTCGAAATGCCCTGGCATAAAGAGTCCCTTCTATCCCCCAAATTTTGCCTGTATTCCATTATTCAATAAATGATCCATTCTATATCTACCAATATATAGTTTTGTGTCTTCATTTCATACTCTTGTTGTCCTATTGTATAAGCTCCAATAATAATTGTTGAGCTTGGCATTATCCGGATGTCTCCTCTTCTGGAATTGATCTTTCTCTTTTCCTTTTACATTAAGCTATATATATATATATATATATATATATATATATATATATATATGGAGAGAGAGAGAGAGAGAGAGAGAGAGAGAGAGAGAGAAAGAGGGGTATAAAATATTTCCATGTGCTAGGATGTCTTCATCTTAAATTCTATGCAATTATGCTGAATGTAGAAACTATGCATAAATAGAATTCAGCATAATAGTGAAATGAAGTCAATCATTTTGTAAGAAACCATAAAAAAGAATAAGCAATTAATTATCGCTTGTTTTTCAAAGGAATATGCAAATTAGTTAACAATCACGTGCATATGCATGACTCAGCATATTATGAAGTTCGTTCTAATAATTTTTAAATAGAAAAAATAGGCTTTAAATATCAATGTCAGTGTGAGAAAAACTTCAACTTTCGAAGAATATAGATTATAACTTTTATGTTTCTATTTCTATTTATATATTTATTTTCTAAAAACCTAAACCTAACGATCAAATCCTAGAATATTTCTAAAAGTGCAAATGAAAACAACAAGCTATCGAAAAAGTCCTTACACCTTCCTAAAAAAATAAAATAAAAACCTGCAGAAACTGTTACATAGATCGTTGCAAATTTTCCACATGAGTGAGATTAGGGGTCACGTTAGTTATTCGTAGTGGCTACTATGAGTGAACTTGAGAACTATATTTACACTATGAGTTAATAAACGTTGATTTCTCTAAGGCTTTTATTATAACACAAAAGCATGCAAAAATATTCCTTTATATTTGAAATTGAGTTGTTTTTGAAAAGGAAAACATCAATTTTACATGTTCTAATGATGTAATTCGCAAAGAACTTAATAAGTGACCAATCTCTGTACTTTCTATCATTTTCATCCTCTCTATCAATAACGTTTTATCACTTTCACAACCTTTTTAATCCGTTTCACGCATGTCTCTATTGCTTCGGCTTCTGTCACTCTTCTCTTTTTCTCCAGCCATTTATCAACAGTGGAAGTTAATAAAACGATTTGAATAATCGAAGGAATAAGTAAACACAAATATAGGAATGAGTGTTAAAAATAAATTTTCCTTTGATATTTAGCTCAACCTTCAAGAGACCTATATAAATTGAACAATGGAATTCTAATTATCAAATTAGTTTAGAATTTGTTTCAATTAATTTTTTTAACGCTATACTGCGGTTTGTGCCTAAGGTATAATTTTATTGAGTGTCAAGGCAAATAATATACTGAAAATTGTATAGACCCAGAAATTTCCTCACATCAACCTTATTTATTTAACTCAAGAGAATGGTATTGATTTTTTTTTTTTATTTCGATTCCACCATTACCTATTCTTATAAATCTCAAATTTATTGCTAACTAGCAGATATACCCGCAGTTGACCGGGATTAAACATAATGTTAAATTCTTAAAAAAAAAAAAAATGAAGTAAGGAAAAAAATGAAGTAAGGAAAAAAAATGAAATAAGGAAAAAAAAAAGGAAATAAACTGAGACATGTGCATGCGAGCATTATGTTTTTTTTCTAAACAGTTCACTTCTTGTAAGTAAAAAAAAAAAAATACTCGAGCTGAGATCGAAACCAAAACCTAAACAGTTAATCAAGTACGATAACCATTAGGCCATGTTGCTATGATCTTTAAAAAGTGTTTTCAAACTTACTTATTCTTAACGTAAGGAAGCTGTCATGTGAATGATTCATGCATGTGCAGTCATGAAACAATTGACAAACATAAAATTCTGATGACCCCCCCCCCAAAGTATTAATTTTGTTAATTTTGACCCCTTAGAAGCACTTTTTTCCGGATGAAAACTGATTAAAAAGTTTTCCACATGTCTGAATATCATATGTACCAAATTTCAAGTCTGTAGATTAGAAATTCGTTGAGTATATAGGTTGAAAGTTGTCCTCATGCACACACATTCTCACTTTTATAGATATATAGATTACAGTTTAAGGTTAGTATAAAGCCTTATTTTGTCTTAATTATATTTATATATATGTGTGTGTGTGTGTGTGTGTGTGTGTGTGTGTGTGTGTGTGTGTGTGTGTGTGTGTGAGGAAAATGAGAATAGTATTCCGACAAAATAGAGAAATAAAAAGGAACAAACTAAATTATGTGTTCATCAACGTTTCGTTTTATTTTCATCCAGAGGATGTCTTGAAATAAAGATGAAACGTTGATGAATACATAATTCGGTTTATTCCTTTTCATTTCTTTCTCTCTCTCTCTCTCTATATATATATATATATATATATATATATATATATAAAAATCTGTTTATTATACAAACATTATTGGTTACATATGTGCATATATGTTTCAATAAAGTCCAAATTCAGGGACAACATTTCATCAGACCAAAAAAGAATTGATATTGAAACGGGTGTCAAGATTACATTGGTTTTTATAAGATATTTGGGTGCATCTACATTTTGGGGAAGGTTGGGGTGTATACTTTATGAATGTGAGCTATAAGGTTCTTTTTGGAGGAGTGGTGAGGGGAACAGGGAATTCTGTTTCTCTGTGTTTAGGCTATCATTAGAAGGGAGGTGTTAGGTGATTCTTTTAACCAAGCGGTTGTTTATTGCCCTTGATGAGAAAATTTCTTGTATCTTAGGTTGTTTATCTGGTTGTATATTTTTTATTGGTGGTCACTTTAATTTCCTTTTGACAAGTGTTATTTGTTTTTTTATTTTTTATCTCGCGTTTTTTATTCATTCATTTGTTTTTAGTTTTCAGAGTAAGGGTGAGGGGGAAGAAAGAGCCAATTCACTCGATTAGGCTATAGACAGTTAGGTGGTGCTAGAATTCTATTAGTCTGGTGGCTACTTATCTTGCTTTGATCTAAAGTACTTCTATATTTTCGTTGTGTGTATTCTTATGTGCAACGTTGTTTCATAGTTGTCTGAACTTTACTGCTGGCGACTCCATATTGATAAGTGTTTTTATTTATTTATTTTTATCTTATTTTATTATATTATACTGAATGATAGCCTAAACACAGGAAACAGAATTCCCCTTCCCCTCACCACACTTCCAAAAAATCCCTACGACTCACATTCACAAAGTATACACCCCAACCTTCCCCGAGATGTAGATGCACCCAAATATCTTATAAAAAACAATGTAATCTTGACACCTGTTTCAATATCAATTCTTTTTGGTCTGAATTGGGACTCCACTGAAACATGTATGCACATATGTAACCAATAATGTTTGTATAATAAACAAACTATATACCAGCTCTATCTTGTATTGAGCACTCTTTAATAACTACGCGAGAGGAAACCAATCGATACAACCAATGTATATATATATATATATATACACACACACACACACAAGATATTCACTAATTGGAATACGTCATACCAAATAATTTTGTTCCTTATGACATTCAAATGAAAACTGTCCAAATATGTTGTTTAAGAAACTCTTCCGACCCTTTTCCTTTATTATTATACATCTTTTTTCTTCTGTTTGAATTTTTTGCCGTTTTATTTCTTCTAGAAAGCCATTGGAGGAGTGTGACCTAACTTAATATTTTTATTTTGGCAGCAACTTGTCAGCAATCCCCTTTTCATGTAAGTATAAAAATAGAGAGATTAGTTAAAATGAAAATAAAATGAGAGAAAGCAGAAATCGAACCCTGGACATAAGTTTTAAAGAACAATAGGTTTAAATGGAATGTCCAGTAAATTGTTAATTTGGATGAAATAAATAATAAATAAACTATTCAATTGTTAAAAGAATGTGGATAATAAAATATTGGTTAAATAAATTAGACATGTAGGTTGAATTCGTTTGTGAAAACAACAAAAGAAAAATAGGTTATTGGGAAATCATAATATTGGAAACGTGCAAGTCCACGCATGTTGAGGGCACGTGAATTTTAGTCACGTGGCCGGACATGCATGGATTTCTCAATATAGGAAGTGATAGTTAGTTAGAGAGAGTCAGTGAGAAACTCAGAGAGAGTCTGGAGTTTGGAATTCGAACGTCTAGGAAGCGAGACGATCACTTTTAAACTAAAATGTGAAGCTTTGAATTCTTGATGATGGAAACCACGGCTGGTCGTCTGAAGAATAAACTCATCTGGGTTTTTGATAAAACGTAGTCTTGTCTTATGATTCTTACAAAAAGGTAAAGTGAAAATTGTATTATATATCAGTGTTATAAAATGTCTTAACATACACATCTCATATCCACAATGTGAATACATCATATCTACACTAAGACTGAACACTATCCTCTTCACTCAAAGAGCTTCCCCTTTTTCTCCTTCCT
>NC_136490.1:18194163-18196663 GCF_053919585.1 Euprymna scolopes
TTTAGTTACCTCAACAGTGAAGGGGTGAGATTTTGTTGCTAAGCAGATTTGTTGAGGATATGTACGTCAAGGGGGCACAAGTGCAACAAGTAATCAAATTGTATTGATTAATTATTTCAATCTCTTGTAATATTCATTAACATCCAAATAACAATCTATCCATCTCATTAACCCTTATCCTCGAGTAGCTTTTAATCTTCATAAGTAGTGACACTTTAGTATACAAAGAGTTCATTCTATATATGTTTTTAGTGAGGAAAGTGCTGTTGTCAGATTTGGACTGGTAAATCTCTGTTCCATTATGGAATTCCTTTCCTGCTGATTGTCTTCCTTCTACTTATAGCTTAGTATTCTCAAGACTAAGGTCAATAGGCATCTCTTGTCTTTGTGATAATAATATTTCGTTCTTGTTAACACTTTACATCAAGTGGTTTCAGGCCTTGTCTTGAGTGAGTTCCATAAAAACAAAAGCATGACGGAACCTTTTATAAAGATGGTCTACAGGCTTTAGACAATCTTATAAAGAACAACTAGAGACTCTTAACCTGCACACACTGGTGTAGGTGGTTGCATGACGATTTCATCTTCAGCTTTAATGTCTAGCAACTATAACATACTGTGTGACCTCTTCTTCATATTGTTTCTGCAGAGAGGTCTTTGTGAAATCTAGCAGAAACTTTACCCAAGACGATTTGCGCTGAAATGTCTGAAAAACTTATTTGTTGGTTTGGGTTGCTGAAATGTGGAATTATTTGTTAAAAGAATGGTCAGCTTGCAGACGTCTAAACAGTTCAAGGCACCAGCGGACACATGATGGTTATTGATCATTGGATGGTTACCGCTGTACATAACGCATTCCCCATTTTTTATAACTCGTTTTTACATGGTTTTAATCCTGTGATAATCTTTTGTCAATATATTGAATTATAGAGATGCTTGGATTAAATACTAATCTCTATTAATCCCTAACTGTGATCGAACGAATAAATAATATTTCGTAACTTTTAATTAGATTTTGATTTTTTGTTTCAAATAAGTTTGATAATTTGTGGATGCATAGCTAAAAGAGTTAAGGCATTTAGTAGATATCTATACCTAATACTAATCGCTATTAATCACTAACTTGCATCGAGTGGATACCATAATACTTCGTTCACTGCACCTTATCATAGTAAAGATCCATACAAAATGTCAGCCAAATCGGTCAAGTAGTTTCCAAGAGAACTTTTAGAGTAAATGTGGTATTGCGGTGACTAATCCCTATTAATCCCTAACTGTGCATCAGACGGATCCCATAATAACAGTTCTCTGTACCTTATTATAGTAAAGGTCCATACAAAATTTCAGCCAGATTGGCCCAGTAATTTCCGAGAAAATGTGGAACCGATGGACAAAGAGAACTATAGAAATTGAAATTATAAAACTTCCAAGTGACAAAACTAATATCACTCGATAAAGTTTGTACAAAAAAATAAATTCGGTTTTGCAATCTATCTAGATATCTGACCAGGCTCCTTGCCTGGACAAATGTGATTCTCTCTCTCTCCAAATTTATGTCTTTCATCAGCTGCCTCAAATCTCCAGGATCAGTTGGCATCATGTGCAACTTGCTGGATGTATGTGGATCTAGGTCGTCCTATGCTCATATGCCCGTACTGTGGACTCCACAGCAATACATTTCTCACCAGCTGTTGCTTGCTCCTCTGGCTGTGACTGGCAAATCGTAGACGTTGTTCCCTGATGGTAGTAGATATGGCAGGTAGGTTGCCATAAAGTTGCTGCTTTGTGGGATGATTTTTCCAAGATATATTTAACACCATTTGTAGCATATGGGTGTACGTGCCGTCTAGCTTTCTTTCCAATCTTTTGGTGAGTGTCCAGGTTGTAGCACGATAAACGAGGACAGACTTCATCACCACTCTGAAGAACTGCCTTTTCAGTTTGTCAATTGGTCTTGAAGTTCATGTTGATTGCAGCAATAAGCATAAAATATAGCAAGGAAATAAAATAAATCTCATACTTTAATTAAATTATATTTCAACAAAAACTGGAGCAACCTAATCTTAACATACTGTGCCATGAACAGTAAAGTTAATCTCTTAGTCATTTTTTTTTTTTTTTTACATTGGCAGCACACTAAGGTGATTGCGTTTATCCACACAAGCTATACTGTTGACCTTTTTGTCTCAACAGGTGAAAGGCTGCTTAATTTGTCCGTATCGCTGCTCCATGAAACGGAATTCCCTCGAATGTAATGCAGCATCTCACCACCAATGTATTGAAGTGAACTGTTTTGAAGAAATGCATATTTGTACATAGTGTTTTTCTTTCTATGATTTGTTTCTTTTTTACATCGTAAGTATAACACATTCTTCCACTTTTGTTTCAATAACTGTTGATTTGATTCCAAATTAGTTAACCTTCACAAAGTCGCTCACATATCCTAAACTGAGTACATTAAGTTCGTTTTAATTATTTTTAAATTGAAAAAGGTTTTTAA
>NC_136490.1:18201663-18541663 GCF_053919585.1 Euprymna scolopes
TCGCTCGATATGCAAGATAGAGCAAATAAATTTGAAGAAAATCCTCTTGATACAGAACTTCTGATTAATTAATTATTTTGACTTTGACTTTCCATGTCTCACTGACTTTAGCAAATAGGGTACATACCTTTATAAATATTTGCTAATATTTTCTCTCCTCTGATGAGATGGTAGACATCGAAACCCTATAGGTTAAGGAGATAATTGTTCTAAAGTATTCTTTGTCTGGCTTAGAATAATAACAATTCTTTGATACGAAACTCACTCACTTCATTTCAATAAGGTGTTTTTGAAATTCATTGAATCACAATATATATATATATATATATATATATATATATATATATATACATACATGTGTGTGTATGTATGTATGTATGTATGTATGTATGTATGCATTAAATTGTGATTCAATGAATTTCAAAAAACCCTTTGAAAAAAACCTGTATGGCAAATTTATCTGCCTGTTCGAGCATGAAACTTAAAAAAACATATATATATATAAACATTTAAAAAGACATTTTCTTTACTCAATACCCACATCCTGATGATGGTTTTGGAATGAACCGAAATTACTCAGGTACACAACGAGTATGGCAAAATTATCTGCCTGTTCGAGCCTGAAACTTAAAAACAGGAATATATATATATATATATATATATATATATATATATATATATATATATATATATATATATATATGCCCTGTGTTTAAGTTTCAGGCTCGAACAGACAGATGAATTTGCCATACTCGTTGTGTACCTGAGTAATTTCGGTTCATTCCAAAACCATCATCAGGATGTGGGTATTGAGTAAAGAAAATGTCTTTAAATGTTTAGTAATAGTTTAGTTGTGGTATGAACCGTCTGATTGATCGTAGGGTTAATAGAGTATAAGAATTAATATTTAGAAACGATCAAAATAATAAAAAATAATTTAATTTATAAATTTGGTGCAAGCCCAAAACAAAATTTTTCTTATTCATATAAACAAACATTACCAAGTTAATAATTTCGATAAAACTTAGTTGATCTTTTAATGTGACCGTAAATGAAAAATAAAAAAAGAAATTTGCTTTATCACTTGCAATTTAGAAACAGATCAATCCCAATAAATAAAATAACATTTGAATACAAATGTTAAATATTTATCCCAAAAATAAAATATTACTAAAAAAAAAAAAAAAAACTATTTGTCTTGTAATAAAAAACAACAAATAGTTAATAAAATGTCCTTTTTTCAAAACAAATATGCACATTTTTTACTCTTGCGGCTCATATCACACATACATAAATAGTATATAAATACGATGCGTTTATTGAGTAAAGATGAATTAACTTGAAATCAATGTTTTGACTTTACCGTTAATGCAAGTAATCGCACAACTTTTATATTCAGTAGCGTCCATTGATCTTGGTTCTATGGTCTGAAAGGAGAGGCTGGCGGCAGGCAACACAGTCATTCTTTGCATCGGGCTCGCTTCTCCTGCTACGACTGACGGAGTTTATCCTCGCCTCTCCTGAGGGAGCTGGTAATCTGGTACTTCCACAGGTCGTGCTAATCATCAAGTGCTTTCCAGCTTATATATTTCGTTTACACAAGTCTTTGAATCGAAGCTGTCGGTTATCAGTTCTCCATAGGTCTTTTGGGATCCTGCCATCCTGCATCCAGCGGACATGTCCAAGTCGACGCTGATGCAAGAGAGTGTACATACTTGATACATTAGCACACAAAGCCTACTAAACACTGTCCTCGAGTGTCTAAGGTTTCTCTGTACAGGGATTTATTAGAATAACCGGGCATAAGGATACTTCCCTCTACAAGTAATCCCTGACTAAATATTCAAAATTACGTAGTATTCGAAACCCAAATAAAATTATGTAGTATTCGAAACCCAAATAAAATTACGTAATATTCGAAACCCAAATAAAATTACGTAATATTCGAAACCCAAATAAAATTACGTAATATTCGAACCCCAAATAAAATTACGTAATATTCGAAACCCAAATAAAATTACGTAATATTCGAAACCCAAATAAAATTACGTAGTATTCGAAACCCAAATAAAATTACGTAGTATTCGAAACCCAAATAAAATTACGTAGTATTCGAAACCCAAATAAAATTACGCAGTATTCGAAACCCAAATAAAATTACGCAGTATTCGAAACCCAAATAAAATTACGTAGTATTCGAAACCCAAATAAAATTACGTAGTATTCGAAACCCAAATAAAATTATGTAGTATTCAAAACCCAAATAAAATCTCCTCGATGTGGCTACCTTATATGAGGATTGGTGCATCTTCTCAAAGCAATGTTGCTTGTAGTAATAACACTAAGCTGGAAAGTCCACCAGACTAGATAAATTCTTGTTCTAGAATCCAGTAAGAATAAAATATATACTATAACAGTTAACTGGTCAATAAGTGTTAAGAAAATGTTCTTTACTAATTCAACGTTTGAGAAATAAAAAAGAATTATATGGAATATTTGAATATCTATACATCTCATATACAGATCAAGTGTTAGCCCCAGGTTGTGGGGCCCTTGATTTCTAAGAACTTCGACTGAAGTAAAAGGAAAAAAAAAAAAATATATATATATATATATATATATATATATATATATATATATATATATATATATAGAGAGAGAGAGAGAGAGAGAGAGAGAGAGAGAGAGAATTTTTAAATGGCAAATACCTGCATAAAACTAATGATACAAATTGATCAAAGTGGATTGTAATATATATAGTCTAAAGAAGCTTTGAATAAAAAAAATGCAAAAATAAAAATAAAAAATGCAGTTTAAATTCCCGGATGGAAAAATAAATATTAACTTTAACCTATCGCAGACTTAGCACCTACATAATCCGACTTTTAAAATGTTTATAATGACCAAAGAGAATTCATTTATATAAGGAAGAAAAAAAAAAGCCTTTACTAAGATTGTTAAATAGAAACAGACTTAGCACTTGCATAAGCCGATTTCGCAAAAGTATTCAATTTTAAAACAGAATTTAACTGCATAAGGATGAAAAGAGAAAACCTGAACTAAAATTTTGTAAATAGAAAACGGGGATCATCAGCTGCTTACCATGAAAATGTTTCGGAGATTTAAAAACAGGACAGCTGTTTAATACATGGCTCTCCAGTGAATAATACCACTTCCACAATAAAAAAAAAAATGTAAAATAATACGGTTACTATTTTTACTAATATATGAAAAAGAAATTTTGATGAATTAAATAATAAATAAAATAGAAAAACTATTAATAAGTTTCGGATTACAAGATCCATTCTGCGACATGTCAACTAGCATATAAATGCTATGAGAATAAAAATGCATAAAAGCTTAAGTACCCTTGGTACCAGAAAGGCAAATAGATAAGAGGAAGGAAACCTAGCCATACATATCTAAAAAAACAATAGTCTTGTAATAAAAATATTACTTGCTTGTAATATATATATATATATATATATATATATATATATATATATATATATATATATATATATATATATATAGCAATAAAATATGTAGGCAGAGCTGCGTACCTTAATTGAGATTTTCAAACATTTAAATAGTTCTACAAAATGTATTTTATACTTACAGTTATAAATCGATCCTTGTAAAGTTTAGTTTCCTAATTCATATTTGCTATTGTTTTTTTTTTTTTTTTTTTACAACTGAATACGCTTTCTATCATACAGTATATATAAAGCAAAGATGTTTGTGTGTCTGTCAGGTGTCATTGATCAATGATTGACACCTGACAGACAATCTGAGGAAAACCAATGACATATTTGAAATCAGCAAATTCTTATCAATGTTTTAAGTGATTCATTTTTTTCTTCTAATCTAACTGTATATTAAAGTGTTTGGTTGGTTTGTTCAACTACTTAATTTAATGCAGGAGAACCATTTTTCTAGACAAATCAGTTATTTTTATGTAGAACGATTGATAGAATTATGATATTTTTAATGGAAATCGCTTCAGACACGGTGTAAAGCCACTTGATGTAAGGAGCAACAAAAAGTCAGGAGATGCCTATTGACCTTAGTCTTAAAAATATCAAGGTTATAGGAAGAAGGAAAACACTCAGAAGGGAAAGAGTTCCATAAGTTTGCAATTCTTGGAAAGAAGCAACTAGAATAAGAAGCTGTATTACAATGACGCATCATAACAGTGAATTGACTGAGAGCACTAGACCAACGAAAGAAGCTACTAGAATAAGAAGCTGTATTACAATGACGCATCATAACAGTGAATTGACGGAGAGCACTAGACCAACGACCCAAACGAGCTCAAACAAAAAAAAAGCAAGGAGTAGATAAGACAAATCTGAAAAAAACATGCCATAATATCATTTATTCAAAAAAAAAAAAAGAGACTAGCAATATCACGCTTGTGAAAGTGCAGTTGCAGAGAAGAATGGCTGAGGCTAATCAAATCCCCCCCCCCCATCTGACATCAATTGAAATGGATGGCTCTCGTCTAGAGGAGGCTCCATGTTTTGATAAGCTTCTGGGATTGACCTTTACTCCTGACCTGAAATAGAACACGTACATCAAGTCTGTTGCCAAGGTCGCTGGAAAAATGGTGGGATCCTTCTACCGCTCCAGAAGATATCTCACTGCTGATGCAATTTTCTATCTATATAAAAGCCAAGTACGTCCAAGGATGGAGTACTGCTGCCACATCTGGGCAGGAGCTGCTAAAAACAGTCTATCCTGCCTTGACAGAGTACAAAATAGACTTTGTGGCTTAGTGGGGGATGCCCTTTTCTCTTCCCTGCAACCTCTCTCCCACAGAAGAGAAGTTTCGAGCCTGTCTTTGTTTTATCATTACTTCCATGGCAAGTGTTTGTCTGAGCTCCAATCTCTGGTCCCCCCTCGCCAATCTTTCACGATAAACACCCGTCTAGCTGAAACCAATTTTCCCCACTCTTTATCCATGCCAAAACCAAAACGTAGATTCTATGAACAAAGCTTCTTTCTTAGAAGTGCATGCCAGTGGAACTCTGTTCCGTCTGCCTGTTTCTCACCTGCACACAAGTTGGATGTCTTCAAGTCCAACATAAACAAATCCTGATGAACCGCCCCCTTAAATAAGACACTTTATCAAATTACTACGATACTATCCCATTGATTACTGTATACGCAATAACCCTTATCCCTGAGTGGCTTCCAGGCCTTGATAAGTGGTGACTACCATGTAAAAAAAAAAAAAAATTACTGATAGGTTCTGCACGTCTTTTATTTGTTAGAATAACAGCTATTTTGTACTATTTAACCTATAAATGGGCTGGACGAGAAGATCCATACCGTTGTGGCACAATTAAGAAGCTCCCTTTTGGGGGAGCTGGGGGCTTCTACATGAATAAACCTTATACCTAACTTGTGCCTGACTATGCTCGTGGGGAGGCGAGAAAGAAATGCGTTATTATTGAAAAAAAAAAAAAAATGATAGCTTCAGTAACTTCTCAATCAGGAATGATTTGAGCCAAGAGTGACAGTTTTTCATAATATTCAAGCAAGTTAAAACGATCTGAGACCGAAAAGTCAAACCCAAAAGAGCTCATCATCGAGGCCTACAACGTTTAAGTGTTATGTATGCATGTCTCTCTCTCTTTCTTCCACTCTCTTTCTCTCTCTTTTAATGAAGAAAGAAAGGAGAATTAAATTGTATTGTTTCAGACAGCTGAGGCGTCAGGACTCCATCGAAAGCAGATGGATAGAAGTTTTTGCACTGGCCGTTGTTGACACACGTTGGGCCTCAACAGTTCTGAACTCAATATGCTCCTCCAGTGTTAAATAAAAGAATTATATTTTTATAAAAAAAAAATGTGTTTATTCGTTTATTTTTATACAAGTGTTCAATTCCAGTAAAACCGTCGTTGCTATCAACATTGACGATAAAATGCTGCCCTCAATGATGATAAAACCCTGACTATAATAACGTCAAGAAGAGACCCATGTCAGCCGAGTTTAGCCGACGCTAAATTGATGTTTCTTTCGTCCATGTTCCCTTCTCAGGACGTTTCTCAACCAAGTAACCTTCCCTGACAAACGATCATACAATTTTGAAGTTCAATATGTTCCGCACTACTCAATATAGCCTAGTAGTTAAGCTAATGTTTTAATGATACATGAGGAACAATAAAATAATTTGAAACTAGAAAAATTGAACTTCACAAGATGATGAATTAAAATGGCTGATTTATTTTCTAAGAAATAGAAAAACACCCAAGGAATATTATTTGTTATCCTCAACATATTTGATATGCCAGACTGGATAAATATGCTTGTCTTATTATTGTACTTATAACTAGCGATACGGCAAAGCTCTTCATAAAAAAAAAAATTGAGCACTCTTTTACAATTGATATTGATTACATAAACAATAAAAATTTCCCTTTTCTCATGCTGATGATGCCGTGAACAGGAGCTCATAATCTTAACCTGAAATTCTTGTTAAGCTGCCCTCTAAAATAATTAAATCTTACCCAATTTCTATCACTACTAATCGATATGATGTTGTCTTACCAACCACCTGAAACTCATTAACCCTTATCATCGAGTGGCCTTCAGGTCTTGATAAACGGTGACTCCTTTATTAAAAAAAAAAAAAAAAAAAAAGCACTTGCATATCTCACCACACTGAAAAGCTGTTCAGTGTGGTGAGATAATGTACCTATTTACAATGCCTCCCCACGAGACAGAGTTAGACACCAGGGTCGTTTTTTAACGCGGAGAAAAGGTACAAAAATAAAAATTTTCTCAGTTGTGAAGGATTTCTCCTCCACTGAAAGAGAACGAGAAATGGAAGTGCCGCATCTGAAGAACAGATACTACACTTTGATCTTGGCCAAATCTTGGTGAGATAATGTAGCAGTCAAGTTTCAAATCTCAGCATGAACACACTAGTCAGGATTAGCCACACTAAAAAGCTGTGATAAGACAAAACAGTTCAGGATGACTATATATCGTATATTATTGAAAAGGAAACTCCAAAATTAATTATAAGAACCGACTTAAACTTAAGCTGGAATTGTTAACACAGAAATAGTATTAAAAAAGAGTAAAAGTTTATTTTTGAGGATTTATTTTTGTATTCTACTTTTTCTTTCAGATTTTAGAAGCATCCCAATTTTCTTCACATCAGATGCACAATAGCAAATTTATTGTCTCAATTTTTTTTTTACTCACAATTATCGATTAAAAATTATTAGAAAAATTGTAATTTTTCTAATAATGTACAAATATTTAAAAAAACAAAATGTCTGAAATAAATTTCCGAACCAGACAAAAACTAAAAAAAAAAAACAAACAAACAAAAGAAATGAACAAATTCTCGACAATGAGATCACAGACAACAACAAATAACTAAATAAAGAATGATTTTCGACTCGGAAGAATAACATATTACATTTGACCTTTTTGGGATTATTTTTTTTTAAATTTTGGACATTTTGTGAAACATTTGAAAATGAAAAGTCAACAGAAAACTAATTTTAACAAAAAGAAAAATTATTTTTGTTTTGAAAAAAAAAAAAAAAAAAATGTCTGCTTGTTCATTTGCTTAATAAGTTTGGAAATTAGAATTTTTATAAATAAAAGTAAACATAAAAATAAAGTGCAAATCACCTAAACGAAGATGTCCACATTTATCATTAAAATTCAGTCAAGAAAAATTCCAGAGTCTGTAATTAATTGTACAAACAAATCAAACAGATAATGTATAAATATAAAAATCCATCCTTGGTGAGACTTTTTAGTAATCACTCTTACTAGTTGGCAGTTGATGAAGACAGGCTATAACACACAGTATTTGTTGCGGCATTTTGGGGCATAATAGTTCTGGGCATGATCAAAGATTTGGACTATTATATTTATAGCCAGGGGGTGAAAAGAATGAATCAGTCAGGTATCAGAATCGTTATATAAAACATAAATGAATCTCTTTGAATTTTTCTGCCATCATTTTTTGTCTTGACAAGAGAGAACCACTGGATTAGTACAACTATTCTTTATCTGGAATTCTTTACAATTCAAAGGTTTTCTGACTGGATTGATACTGCTAATTCAATCTCCCTATTTATCAATAGATTCTCTGGCTTACCACCTAAGTCATAGTAATAGTTTATTGGACTAGTTAGACTTCTGTATAGAGCTCATAAAGTTTGTCTGGTTTGCATTAAGTTGTTCTCAAAGATCACACATTTGTTAACTGGTAGGATTGCTGATGTTTATTTCGAAAATCAGGAAAGGTTTGGCCAAGAACACACAAAGGAATGACACAGAAACAACATTGTTACCTTCACTCCAAACATTTTTGCTTCTGCACCTGACACATTTTTGCTTGCCACATGCAGAAGCAAAGATGACCAGAGGATTACGGATCCTGATGCTGATTCCTCCTGGATTTTCAGCAGACCCTACCCAATAGTTCTGTGTTTAAAAATTTTGGTGCAATTTTATTTCATCACAAAGTTTTGGACGATTATATTTATAGCCAGGGTTTACAAGAATGAACCAATCACTTACCAGAATTGTGGTATAAATTACTGAATCTCTTGTAATTTTTCAGTTATAGTTTTTCATCTTAAAACAAGAAGGGGGTCACTGTTGATTGGATTAATACTACCATTTTTTACCTGAAATTCTTTACAATTTAAAGCTTCTCTGACTGGATTGAAACTGTTACTTCTTACTTTGGACAACAACATTTAATATTCGCAATTTCTTTTGCCTTTGTGGATCGTTTTTTATTACAAGAATGCCTCTCCACTCGAGAATATTATTAAACATGAAATACCAAGTTTCTCTAGAACTTTTTGAAAAAAATTACTTAACTCTCTAAAACGTTGGAATGACAAAATTTTACGTACATTTTAAGAAAGTAGAAAGTGAATCTTGAGTTTGAGGGAAAATTTTTAAAATGGAAATGTGTGAGAATAGTGTACTGGTTTTTATTTTTTTATTTTTCAGAAAATGATTAAAAGAATGAGGTTTGGGAGAACCAGTTTCATTAGAAAGCAAAGCTAATTAGCAAAAACACGTTCAGGTCATTTTTTTTTTTTTGGCACACATAGTTGTACAAAGTCAGTAATACTCCACCCCATTCAAAAACTTTGGAGACTCCTGATGTATTTTAACAAACTCCCACAACAAATAAAAATAAATTGTTTACACAGAGTTAAATAATATATGTTTGGAAATAAGAAATGGGATGATCTTCTACCAGGCATCAAGAAACAACTTTACATTTTTTTAATTTATTTTTCGTTATTTCAACGAAACATTCAAATAACTTTCTTTTTTTTTTTTTTACTTTTATTCCCTCCTTCCTCCCTTCCACTGTAAAAAGTGACCTCCAAAATGCTACTCATCAGCAAAATTCCACCCCTTCACAATAGAGGTCCTTGGATGCTGGATGATTTTTTACTTGAATAGCTCTTTCCTTGCACCACTTACTTTTGGAATTCCCTTCTAGCTCCTTGTTTTTTCAAATGTATCAACATGAAAAGATATAAATATGATATTAACAAACACCTTGCTACACAAATCCCTACCCAGATTGCACCTTATATATCTGGCTCCTATCACAGTATCCCCTTATCCTTCAATGGCGATATGTCTTATCCTCAAGGGTATGTATTTTTTGCATCCTCGACTGTAATAGAGAGCAAGCCGACAGAGGTTAAACATTTTTTCTAGTGCGGACGGGATAGAGAGGTCAAACCAAATCAAACTGGTTGACTTGGGCTCTAAACTGGAACAACCTTGACAAGGATGAGCGTATAATGACGTGTCAGTGACGTAGGGACCCATATCTCTCCTCTACCCCTAAAATATATCGAAACACACATGGTACATTTTTGTTTTTTTGAGTCAGTCAGAATAGAGTTCAAGTTTAGAGTCAACAATCAAGTCCAACAGACACAGTTATCATAAGATAAAGACTTCTCGTAGAAGTAACAAGAGGTAGTGATATATGGCAGATGAATTGATAGAGAAATTCCTATCCTCCTTCTAAGGATAAGCAGAGAACAGGGATGCGACCTTGACCATGAAACGAATAAAGTTACAATTGTCCAGAGAAATGAGATTTGTATTGTTGTTATGAGCTTTTGTTCCAGGGGAGCCGTCACGGTCAAGAGATGAGGAGACAAGATATAAAGGTATGTTCTGTTTTGTTTTTAAAAACCCCTCAAAAGGGCTGATGCGCTATAAATGTGAACATTGACTCCAAATAAGCAGACACCCCATCCTTCCCTCCTTCACAACAGAACACAGGGGCATGTACTTTCTATATTCTTGCACTGATATCATAATGGAGAGGGAGAAGTGGGTATGCTTTTTTAAAGAAGGCCATTTTACTTGACGCGGACATAACCTGGGGATTTTTTTCATCGTCTGATGTTGTGATCTTAAAAGCCGAGGATGATCACAGCGAAATAATCTCAACACTTTGAAGCGACCTTAAATTATACAACAATTATTACAACAGTGCTGGTTAATCTTATCTCTAGTGAGTGCCATTTGTCTAGTAATAGGAGGGAAAAATAGAATGAAAAACAGACAAAATCAATTTCCTGGTGCTAAAAGATTAGATTGTCTGAAGATATTGGCCTTTGAACCTAAAATGCACCAAGCACTGATGCATACTTTTTTTTCTCTCTTTGCAAAACTCAATGACGTTTTATGCAAAGCTAAAAACAAAAACAATTTTCGTCTATAAAGCAAGCAAATCAAATACAATGAATAAATGTTTAAAGATATAAAGAACTTGAAGCATAAAAACTTTTACCAAAATGACTATTCGGCATTAAATAAAATAAAAAGGGTTGATATGCCGTAAAACAAACCAAAACCATTTAAAACCTCCTTCAGTTATTCATTCTTTAGATAAAAAGAAACACTAATAAAAATGTGTCAATTGTTAAAGTTAAATTTAAGATCAGTTTTATTGAGTACTAGACCACCCATGACCCATCAGGTCAGTATTTTATATATATATATATATATATATATATATATATATATATATATATATTACTAACCGTTCCCAGTGTGGGCGACCGAAAAATACAATTGAAAATAACTTAGGACCTCTATCCAGTCATGGCTGATGGAACAAGAGCATGCTACCCCCTAGAAGTAAATAAAGGGTTCTATTTCTTCCAAATTCCCGAGTTCAACAGAAACATTCCTAAGTTTGTTAAAATACACCTGGAAAAAGGTCGGAGGTTACATCCGCCGAAACATTATGAAAATAACACTCAAGATGAGAAGAGTAGTCTGAAGAATCCAAATAATATGAATAACCAATCCTCGTCTCAAAAATTCAGAAACACTTCTCTGACAGTTAATAGAAATACACAGCACAATCACGTTGACACACCAGTTCTCGTTAGATCACCAAATAAAATGGTTCGGTCAGTTTTGTAGCATCATCTGGTCATAGCAATTTTTTATTACTCCAGAGCCAGTATGTTTCTGAATGAAGAAGGAGATTCCCATGTTAGTAGAAGGCGGGGTGAGGGATCCTCTAACCATCTGGTTCACTACTGTAGTTTGGTCTATTCCTGAGATGTTGCTAGGGGCTCAACAAGGCCAAGGAAGCTTTTTCTTGATTTCAGTCGTTGGACCACCAACTGATATCTATCAACGGACAGAAATATTTCAGAGTCCGACAAAAGTATTACAGAACTAAACAGAAAGATTCCAGAATTCGACAAGATACACCTGAAGAAAGCCGGAGATTACATCAATCAAAACATTGTGAAACTAATACTCAAGATGAAAACAGTAGTCTGAAGAATCCAAATCATGAAAATAAGGTCTTAGAAAAATAATTTTATGGATCCCCTGCCAACAGTGGGTACTTCAACACGTGATTAATACTAAAAGACATGAGCGTTTCCTCCTTTGCATTTCTTAAACAAGTCTCATGCTAATCAGGTTAAAAAGAGAGTAAATGCTAATCTATTTAGCAATACCAAATTAATTTCCTTTGTTTTTTCCAGAGGTGAAAGTAGTCATTCAAATTTCTGTCAACGTTTCGTTGTTGCCCAGTTTTGCGTTGGAACATAAATTCCAAAAGTTGGAGGGGAAAAAAAAATTGTTCAATTAAATTAGTTTTCCCCAAAAGAGGTTAATTAAGTATGAAAAAGTAAAAGTGATATTTCTTTATTCAGAATTTGTTAAAAAAATTCTTTCCAAAGAAAAGTCCAAGGGCAAGAAACAAAAAGTCCCCGATGTCTGTAGACGATGAAATGTTTTAATGAGAAACTCGAAAAAAAAATTCAAAGTTGAGAATTCTATGGTTCTGAATAAAATGAACATAAACAACAGATCAATCTTGTCGCACAGACTTGAGCACAATATCTACGATTAGCATTATTCACCCAGCGTTGCCCGTGTGCAGATATAATGCCGGCTGAAAATAATTTCAAAGAGTATAGTCTTGAATAAAAAATTAAACTTAACCTTTGTAATATGAGATCATCATCATCATCATCATCATCATCATCATCATTATCATCATCATCATTATCATCATCAGTGGTCCTGCTGTTTAACAGCATTGGCAACCGTGACTCTCCAAATGTACACAGCTATCCATAGCCTTAAACAGCTCAACATTTGACAATAATCTCGTCCAAATGATAAAGTTGTCCATCAAATTGCGTCTTGGTTGACCTTACTTTTTCGATCCTGGCATTCTACCAGTTAATACCAGATGTTCTATGCATCTTTGACGGTAAATATGTCCTAAGAACATCATTTGTCTTTTCATGATTGTTTTCATCAGCATTTCTTTAGCACATCCAAATCTAGTTCATATTTCCTCATTAGAAATGTGACCTTTCCAAATGACCCCTAATATCTGTCTCACAAACCAAATTTCTGTGCTATTAATGCATTTCTGCACTTTGTGGCCGATAGTCCAGCTTTCGCAACTATATAACAAGAGACCTAACATACACCTTAAGAATGCATTGTCTAGTCTTGAGCATTCTACATTTACTCCCCCCAAAATTCTGATCCATTCTGTTAATGGGATCAAAATAACAAAGCTTTTCATTCTACACTCATCGACATATACTGGCCAGATATAATCTTCCTCTGGGATCATCAGATCTAAGATTCTCTTTAAGAATCACATTACACATCCATTGTATCTTTCTCCTACCATGTATCCTCAGCCTTCACTGGCCAAATGTAACTTGTATAGATAGAGACTTATCCTGGTCTATAACAGTAATGATTAGCTGGTTACCTGACAGGTTGAGGCTCTATGGCAGCGAGTGAGTAAAGTAGGTAAATGTGCAACTTACACAGCTAACGATGGGGAAATTAGAATATACAAATTTGATTAGCATTATTCACCCAGCATTGCCCGTGTGCAGATATAATGCTGACTGAAAATAATTTCAAAGAGTATAGTCATATGTACAATTTTTGTCTTGAATAAAAAGTTAAACTTAACCTTTGTAATATGAGATCATCATCATCAGTAGCCCTGCTGTTTAACAGCATTGGCGACCGTGGCTCTCCAATGTGTGCAGCTATCCATAGTCTTAAACAGGTCAACATTTGACAATAATCCTGTCCAACTGATTAAGTTGTCCATCAAAGTACGTCTTGGTCAACCTGGTTTTTTCAATCCTGGCATTCTACCAGTTAATACCAGATGTTCTATGCATCTTTGACGGTAAATATGTCCTAAGAACATCATTTGTCTTTTTATGTTTTCATCAGCATTCCTTTACTGCATCCAGATCTAGTTCATATTTCCTTATTAGAAATGTGATCTATCCAAACTACCCCTAACATTTGTTTCACATACCAAATTTCTGTGTATTAATGACGTCAAGCAATAAAAAACTGTGGTATTTTCTTTAAATTTAAATTACTGATTACAGATAGCTGTAAAACGACAAATATCTTTAATGAATTGAAATATATTTGTGCAGTTTATTATTTGGATTCTTGGACTAATGTACCCCTTTGGTTCTCCATCTTACAACATCTACATGAAGGCATCCAATGGGCGAAAAGTTACCCAACAGCAATTTTATTTGTACCATTTAATGACTCGGCCTGGAAACTATTTTCTCTGGTACCGAAGGCTATTTCAACAATGGCTGGTGGATGTGTACTGCAAGATTGAAACAGAACGTTTACAGTTCCTGAGGCGTGAGCAACAGACCCTGAGAGCTGACAATTATAGCAACTTGAGAGATTCAATTCTTAGGGAGGATGGGAATCCAGAACAGTTTGGTCAACGAGTTGTACTTCCGGCAACTTATACAGGAGGCCCTCGATACATGTTTGAGCGTCAAAGTGATGCCATGGCATATGTTCGGCGAATGGGCCGAGCCGACCTCTTCATCACGTTCACAACAAATCCAAAGTGGACAGAAATTACAGAAAATTGTCTTCAAGGGCAAGACCCTCAGGATCGTCCAGATATTGTTGCCAGGGTTTTCAGGCAGAAGCTAAAAAAGTTACTTGAATTTATTAAAAAGGGAGGATTTGGCAGGTTGAGGGCTTTCCTGTACAGTATTGAATATCAAAAAAGAGGACTGCCGCATGCACACATCCTCACCTGGCAGGCCCCAGAGGACAAACTTCTACCAGAAAAAATGGATCTCTGCATATCTGCAGAGATCCCTGACAAAGAGGAAGATCCTGATCTTCATGCTAAAGTGATGGCACATATGGTGCATGGACCTTGTGGACCATTTAATCCAAATTGTCCATGTATGATTGACAACAAATGTTCCAAAAAATACCCAAAAGAATTTCTTCAGTGTACCGAGCAAGGCCAAGACTCTTACCCCAAGTATAGGCGAAGAAAACCAGAAGATGGAGGCCAGACTGGTACAATAAGGATGAAGAGAAATGGTCGGTATGTTAATCAAGAAATAACAAACCAGTGGATTGTTCCGTACAACAAGGTCCTCCTTCAGCAGTTCAACGCTCACATTAACGTAGAAATTTGCAGCTCGATCCAAAGCATCAAATATGTCCTCAAATACGTGAATAAAGGATGTGATCAAGCAGTGTTTGAACTACAAAGAACTGATGGAGCAGCTAACCAACAAGGCCAAGTACAAAGTCACATTGTGGATGAGATCCAGCAGTTCCAGAATGCAAGGTATGTCGGCAGTTCAGAGGCGGCCTGGAGGATATTGGAACATCCCATCCATGAACATTTCCCCCCAATTGTACAACTTTCTGTTCATCTTGAAAATGGGCAGCGTGTCATGTTCTCAGCTGATACTGCTCTGGAACGAGCCCAAGGTCCACCGCCTGCCACAACTTTGACAGCATTTTTTCAACTCTGCCATGAGGATGACTTTGCAAGGGGTCTCAAATACGTAGAAGTCCCTGAGTTTTACACTTGGAACAAATCGACAAAGAAATGGATGAGAAGAATGCGTGGGGTACAAGTTGAAGGTACTGAAAATGTATGGAAGGCACCATGCATTGGGAGAATCTACACGATTAGTCGAAAAGCAGGGGATTGTTATTTCTTACGCCTGTTGCTCAATGAGGTTGCTGGTCCAACTTCATTTCAAGATTTGCGAGCATACAATGGTCAGGTGTTTGAAACATACAGAGCAGCGTGCCTTGCTCGAGGCCTTCTAGAAAATGACCATCACTTGCATCAAGCAGTAGGAGAGGCAAGTGCCACTCAATCACCTTCAAATTTGCGAAGCCTATTTGTGATAATTTTAACAGCCTGTGAGCCAAGCAATCCTCTTGAGATCTGGATGGCTTTTCGTGATGTAATATCTGAAGACATTCTTCACAGATACAGGCAAGAAGTTAACAATCCAGAAGCAGATTTTAATGAGGACATCTACAATAAAACTCTTTGTCTAATTGAAGAAAAAGTTCTCCTTATGTGCGGTCAACCATTGGCAAGCTATGGATTACCTGCACCAACGCAAGGGAGAGATGAAAGACTCGCGAGAGAGTATCAACGTGAAGTCTACGTATAATCTTGAAGAACTTTCCCTACAAGCAGAAAATATGCAAGAAAAACTGACCGATTCTCAAAGAGAAGTTTACAATTCATTCATGGCAATGTTGGAAGCACAAGGTGAAATGAACAAAAACATGATGTTTCTTGATGCTACAGGTGGTACGGGCAAGACTTTTGTAATCAATTTGATCCTTGCAAAGATTAGATCCATGAGAAAGATTGTGCTTGCAACAGCATCCAGTGGCATTGCTGCTACTCTACTACAAGGTGGCCGCACTCTTCACAGCACTTTTAAAGTACCCTTGGATACTCATCGAATGGATCAGCCAGTTTGCAAAATTATTGGTAACTCAGCCATGGCAAATGTAATTAGAGACACCTCTGCAATCATTGTAGACGAAGCCCCAATGACGCACAAGAGTGCTTATGAAGCAATTGACCGAACACTGCAAGACATCACAGGAAACAAGAATCCCATGGGTGGCATTCCAACCTTATTTTGCGGTGATTTCCGTCAAATCCTCCCAGTGGTTAAAAATGGCACAAGGGCTAACATTGTCAATGCAAGTTTGAAACAATCCTATCTCTGGAGGCACGTTATAGTGAAGAGACTGACTACTAATATGAGAGCCTATATCTCTGATAACACAGCTGCAGCAGACTTCTCAAAATTGCTTCTCCAAATCGGTAATGGTCAGTTTCCTATCACTTCTTCACCTGACACAATTAAGATTCCAACTGCGCTTGGTAAATGTGTCGGTAATCAGAAGCAACTGAAAGACAAAGTGTACCCAGACCTGCAAAACAATGGAAAATCACCGGATTGGCTTGCTGAGAGGGCTATTATTTCGCCATTAAACAGCAATGTGAATCATTTGAACAATTCAATAATGGATGAATTTCCAGGAGACACAAAGCAATACACGTCAGTTGATTCGGCTACTAATGAATATGAAGCTGTTCACTACCCTGTGGAGTTTTTAAACTCTTTGGAGATATCTGGAATGCCTCCACACATTTTAAATCTCAAAATTGGATCGCCAATCATGATTCTTCGATCCTTGGAACCGCAAAAAACAACAAACGGAACCAGATGTGTTATCACCAGATTGCACACCAATGTACTTGAGGCCACCATTTCCTGTGGTCCCTAAAAAGGCGAAACCGTTCTACTGCCAAGGATCGATCCCCTTAGTTCCATCGGACTCAGAACTTCCATTTAAATTCCGGAGACTCCAATTTCCTGTGAAGGTGTGTTTTGCAATGAGCATAAACAAAAGTCAAGGTCAGACATTTAACACCATTGGCGTAGACTTGACATCAGACTGCTTCAGTCACGGTATGTTCTACGTCTCCATCAGCCGGACAGGAAGTTCAGAAAAACTCTACATTCTGGCTCCAAATCAAAGCAGCAGAAATGTAGTTTACCCTGAGGCTCTTCAGCGAAAAGTTCGAGAAATGGATATGAGGAAAAACTGACATGATCTGATTGTGGTAAGTTTTTAGTATTGAATGTGCAAGATAAAATTTAAGCAAGAGTTGAAAATTACTTCAATGAAAAATTTACTATGTAACATCAAGTAACCTTCCTTTTTGATGAAAATGTTTTGTGAAGTTCCTGATTGAATTTCAGTCACTACAAGAGGTAGTTAAAATGTTAATCACCTTATGCAATCGTTCCTCTTACAACATCAACTTACTGGAAAGGTGCCCACAGATTTTGGTACCCGAGTGCGCAACAAAGCTCCGTGCGAAGCACGGGTATCTTTGCTAGTATATATATATAATATTCTATAATATATATATATATATAATATAATATATATAATATTCTATAATATATATAATATTCTATAATATATATAATATAATATAATATATATAATATTATATAATACTATATAATATATATAATATTATATAATATATATATATATATATATATATATATTATATAATATATATATATATTATATAATATATATATATATATATAAAATATTATATAATATATATATATATATAATATATATATATATAATATATATATATATAATATTATATATATATAATATTATATAATATATATATTATATAATATATATATATATAATATTATATAATATATATATATATATAATATTATATATTATATACTATTATATAATATATATATAATATTATATAATATATATTATTATATAATATATATTATATAATATATATATAATATTATATAATATATATACTATTATATAATATTGTATAATATATATTATATAATATATATATAATATTATATATATATAATATTATATAATATATATAATATATATATAATATTATATAATATATATATATATAATATTATATAATATATATAATATTATATAATATATATATATAATATTATATACTATATATATATAATATTATATAATATATATATATATAATATTATATAATATATATATATACTATTATATAAAAGTTACTCTGTGTGTGTGTGTGTGTGTGTGTGTGTGTGTGCGTATGTGCGAGTTCCTTCATAATATGTTCCGAAAGGGATGAGCCCATCTATTGCAAATTTCACACAAAGCTAATTTATATGTATGGTAGTGTTCTTAGATATGTTTTGTAGAGCAATTCATCCAATAAGTATCGAAAATCGAAAAAAATCTGATCTTAAAAATAGTCTTTCTTTGCTTATAGATAGAAAAGAATTTTTACATTTCACCAGTGTGACCTTGGCCAGTGTAACAAAATATTCCCCTGTAAAAATTCTTCTTTTTTATCTATTAGAGCAGAAAGACTATTTTTATTAAAGACTGTCAAGCCCAAATATCAGCTGACGTGATATTGTAAACAAACACAGACAGAATTCGATGAACGACATTATCATTATTATTATTTTTTTTTTTTTGTGAATTAGTTTACTGGTCAAATTATTTCTCATAATATACAATAATCAATAGAGTATTGATTCTATAATAATATGTACGCAATCTGCATAAATTAAAATGTCATTTTAAGCATATTATACGACCAGGCAATGCTGGGCGTTCAGCTCGTATATATACATATATATAATTTATAAAACTCATCATGTCTATCTGTCTCCATATTTTCAAACTCTATCTCTTCCGAAACTGATAGTTGCAGAGGAGCGCTAGGAGCCTTAAATGATTGAATTTATGGACCGTTCTTTTATGAGTATTTAGCCGGTTAAAATAATTTTTAAAGGGGTCAAAATTGAAAAAAATCGTTACATTTTGTACATTCATCTTAGTTTATTTTTAGTTAGTTCATATGCATGTCATGTTAGTACAATGGTAACGTCACCAACTTTGAATGCTGCAGTTTTGCTTTTGATTTCGATTCTAGCTGATAGCACCAAAATACTTCTTTTTTTTTTACTTTTGAAATCGCAACTCTATAATAATATATACAAAATCTGGACAAATTAAAAGCGTATTTTATGACCGGGCAAAGCCAGGCATCCTCCCCGCTAGTCTTATCTAAAATGGGCCTTATTCAGTAAATTTGGCGACGTTTCAGCACAACTTATACGTTCTTCAGATATGTAAAATTCAATAGTAAAGAAATGTAAAGAAATCATTGAAAAATGACAAGAAAACATGGGAACTAAAAACGGTTATATTTTTCTTGTTTGACTTATTTTACTCTTAATAATCTTCTGTATTCATTTCCCACATCCTTTTCTCCTAGTTTTTGCATTTCGGAAGAAGATATAAATTGCATTGGAACATCATATGAACTAAAAAAAAAAAAAGAAAAAAAACCTATTTCGTGAAATCTTCTTATCATTTTTACACACGCACACAGAAACATTCAAGTTATATAAAAAAAATGTGAGAATGTGAGGGGTGAGGATATATGTTTACCCTCCATCAGAATTATAAAATCAATTTAACATGATTTTCTAAATATTTATCACTTCCAGTGGACTTATTATCATTGTAATACATGCATATATGTGCATACAATGAAAATAAAATTTCTGTATGGTTAACAATTGTTTCTCTCTCACACATACATACATACATACATACATTATATATATATATATATATATATATATATCGAGAAAATAAACAGAAAAATAAAGAAAAAACTGTCGTATTTAATCAGACTTATGTTGATAACGACTTTCAATCAGTATGTGTGTATGTGTTTGTCTGTCTGTTTGTCCATCCATTCATTCCACTTTATCTTTGAAACTGGATAATCTGACAGAAATTTTGTACAGACCTTTGCTATGATAAGGTGTAGCGAACTAAGTATTATAGTATCGATTCAATGCACAATTAGGGATTAATATGGGTTCGTATTTAATGCAAAAATGAGAACAAATTTAACCATCCATGTGGCATAAAGCACTTATTCTAAGTCAATGGGCTATAACTTTTCCCATTTTTAACAAGTTAAAAATTCTAGCAGGATACACGTTCCAATATTGCTAAGTTAATCTTCTATCCGCTATTATATAAACAGGAAACTATGTGTTAGTGTGTATGTATTTGTGTGTGTATATACACATATACACACACACAAATACAAATGTATGTCTGCCAAAAACTGTATGTCAATGTGATTGTACCAAATGTATGTCTGCCAAAAGCTTCTGACAGATGCATCAGACCGTAAGAAAATTGATATGGTTAGAAAGATCAAAATCTCAGATGAAAAATATGTAAAAATTGGCCAAAAAGATTAATTCTGTGCTGGTCAACTGGGCCGTCTTTTGCAAGGAGGGGTCACTTTTTACATCAACATTTTTGCAAGTCATACACCCAGCAATCTGACTGTAGATTTAAAAACGTTAATTTGAAGTCGCAGTGGTTAGAGTATTTGGAAAAAATTAATTGAAAATGATATTCTCCTGAAGGTTGAAGGTTCAATCCTCAGTGTAGACAACCGAAAAATACAATTGCTTCCCTAATAACTGGAAGATGGCCTCTGTGGCACCAGGGTACAAGAATTCTGGTGAAAGAACAGGCCCTTTCAATTATCACCCCATTAGTCTCCTCCCACTCTCCACTAAAATTTTTGAGACCTCAATTAATCAAGCATTAGTTCACCACCTCGCAAAAGCAAATCTCTCTGACAAACAGTATGCATTCTGGTAATGTTGTTCTACTGCAGATATTTTAACAGTCATCTCTGAACGCATTTACCATGTACTGGATAAGTTGGGCGAAGCCAGGGCTGTAGCCCTTGATATATCCAAGTGTAGTATTGGGAATTCTAGCTTAAATGCTATCTAGGTAGTTGTAGAAATAGCAAGTTATGTAGATATATTTTCGATTCCCATCAGCGAGTTTAGTGGGATCACAGGTTAGATTTGACATCCGTCAAAACTCGAGTCACCTTTTGTCAACCTAGTTAGATGCACCGGAAATTAGGGGTAAGAGGAATTGTGGTCATAGGTTTCCAGTTGGCGACCACATCGGAGAGTTCGTTTTGGACTGCAGATGAAGCAGACATGACATTAGGGTCTCTCCTCCGACAACCATGGGTTCGAGATATAGGCTTGCCTTTTTAATAAAACAAAGCTTCAATCCATCTCGTGTTATCGATCCATGTGCAGCAGTAAGTACCGCTACCCATGAGATGAAGCCAGCGACAAGAAGATATCATCCACTGGACAAGGCAAGCAGGTATGTACACATTATATATTTGTGCATACATGTCGAGACCTTTCAAGGCAAGAAACTGTGTAAGAATAGAACACACACATGTAAGAACACTCAGACTTTAAAAGTACCCTGAAGCAAAAATAATTTTAAAAGAAAAAAGTGAAAGAGAATAGCAGCAGGAACGTTTAATAAGAATAAATAAGTAATAAATAAGTAATAAATAAACAGGACGCAAAACCCCATTTATAACACAAGGCATAAAGGGCTGCAACTGAAAATTAAATTGTACGGTATAACTGGATGTATATTAAATATAATTAGATCCTTCTTAGACAATAGAAACATACAGGTTGTAATTGTCAAGCAGCATAACATTAATGCGGGAGTGCCTCAGGATTGATCCTTGGACCATTATTATTCCTGATATTCATAAACATAATATTGTGTCTGAGATGGTATATTCACTGATGATACAACACTCTATAATATGCATGAGGGAAGAACAGATGTACATAAATCTAAGACAATGGCAGAATTGTTAGAAAATGACCTCCAGACTATAGTGGAATGGGGCTGCAAATGGATGGTAACATTTAATGCTAGTAAAATTAAGCTGCTCTCCTTTAACAATTACAAGACACCTCTCCAACCCCTATATCCATAATTAATAGCACCCTAACTGAGAATTCTACCTTCAAACTCCTCGGCCCAACATTTGCGGGCAATATGAACTGAAACAAATACATAGAGGTAGAGGGCGGCAGTACTAGGGGTCTATCTTCAAAAACCATTTGCACCTAGCTTAATCTCTTCATTAGGATGATAATAGATAGAGAAAAAAAGAATTTTTGAAAAAAAGTCATTTTTGGCATGTGGGGGGCTTTTTTTACGATATTGCCCCCCCCCCCCGGGGGGCCCAAAATCACCATTTGCAGCAAAAAATTTACATTATGCAAAATTGCATGCACCTAAACGTCCTAAATGGATACAAATTGGTATAGATAGTTGAGACTGATGATTTCTAGCCATTTTTGAGGCATTTTTGGGTTTATAGGATGAAAAGAAGGGCCAAAATGAGCCGAAATTTGCTGAAAATTACCCGAAACTTAAAAAATCAGCTATTTGGCTACTATGTTACTCCTAAAACGTCCGAAATGACTATGAATGGACTTAGTTGGCTAAAACTTACATTACCCCATAATTTCTAGCCATTTTTGAGGCAGTTTTGGGTTCCTAGGATAAAAAGAAGGGCCAAAATGAGCCGAAATTTGCCCAAAATTACCCAAAACTTAAAAAATCGGCTATTTGGCTACTATGTTACTCCTAAAACATTCCAAATGACTATGAGTGGACTTAGTTGGTTAAAACTTACATTACCCCATAATGTCTAGCCATTTTTGAGGCATTTTTGGGTTCCTAGGATAAAAAGAAGGGCCAAAATGAGTAGAAATTTGCCCCAAATTACCCAAAACTTAAAAAATCGGCTATTTGGCTACTATGTTACTCCTAAAACATTCCAAATGACTATGAATGGACTTAGTTGGCTAAAACTTACATTACCCCATAATGTCTAGCCATTTTTGAGGCATTTTTGGGTTCCTAGGATAAAAAGAAGGGCCAAAATGAGTAGAAATTTGCCCCAAATTACCCAAAACTTAAAAAATCGGCTATTTGGCTACTATGTTACTCCTAAAACATTCCAAATGACTATGAGTGGACTTAGTTGGCTAGAACACACTGCAATGGCAATGGCTTCTTGATAACAACACTGCAATGGCTTCATAATAACACTGCAATAGATTCTTATTCTATTCAACAGAAATTCATTTCTGCTGGGTCCTTCATTTCTCTTAGTGTCCTCCCCCACCCCAAAACTGTGAAAGGAATTAGTTCCATTTCACATAAAAGGGAAATCCCCCAAAGAACAGTTAATAAACCATGCAATGCAATGTTCACTTAATCCCCTAAGGGAAATTCCCAGAGAGACAAATAATAATTATGCACACAAAAACATTGAGGTGAAAAATTTGTTTCGAATAAGTGGCTTATTAAAGGCAGGGGATTGTATGTTGTTATGTCACATATACCTACATTGCTTAGTCAGTTTCTGTGAATGGTTTTTAAGCCTGTTGATAGAATTTATGTCCCTGGTGGGGAGATGAAATTTTTGGAAGGCTGGGTGAGAGCCTTTTTGGGCAGGATCTGAAAAATTGGGAAAAACCTGTGGGGGACCTAACCCCCTAGGACACTGTTTCTACTGGGGTCTTCATTTATGCTGGGTCCTTTTTTATACTGGGTCCTTTATATCTGTCAGGTTCTTCATTTCAGTATACTGTAGTCCTTCATTTCTCTTTGGTCCTCCATTGTTGTAATGGATATTTCTACCAACTGGGTCCTTCAGATATCATGTTCGGTTTTCTTTTCTTTTACAGCTATCATCCAAAATGGTGAAGTATGCATTTGGCGCCAAACTTCCACTCGAGGTGGACGTAGTTATGATAACCCGTGATGCGCCAGCCAGCCACCCGGGTAGAGAAACGAAACTCCGCACAAAGGTCATTAATGATTTCTCAAGTTCCATCATCCACTTATGGAGCAAGGCGTTTGGAGCTGAGTTCGCTCAGTCTCGTAAAGTTGTACAGCAGAAGATCAGAAAGTTGTTGAACAATCACTACAACGATTACTACGTGCTGTCTACCGGAGGCAAGAAACGTAAAACCGAACTTTTGGGGAAGAGTAAGCGACAACTGTTCACAGCATGGGCTGAAAATCATATGGTTCTGTTTGACCTCCTTAAAACCAGTGTAAACCCTGAGGACTTCGATGAAGACGAGCGAATCTTCTACCAGAACCAGAAGTCAAATCAAATTGGTGTCATCTCTAATGAAATTGATGAACGGTATTACAACCCATTGCTTCGCTCTGACAACCAAGTCTATCAGGAGGAGGAGGAGGAAGAGGAGGAGGAAAAGGGGGAGAATGTGGGTATTGATGATGATGATATGGACGTTGATATGGACGTTGATCTCGACACCTCCGTGCCAATGAATATCAGTCTTAATAGATCTGGGTTAGTCCGTATTGTTTCAGAGGAGAAACCAGCCAGCGAACCTACTAGATTTCCTCGTACTGAGATACGACAGAAAGTTTCTAAAACTCGATGCCTATCAATGGTGACACATGTCCATCTGCAGGGATGCCAATCGACTTATGGGTAGAAATTATGGGGTAATGTAAGTTTTAGCCAACTAAGTCCACTCATAGTCATTTGGAATGTTTTAGGAGTAACATAGTAGCCAAATAGCCGTTTTTTTAAGTTTCGGGTAATTTTGGGCAAATTTCGGCTCATTTTGGCCCTTCTTTTTATCCTAGGAACCCAAAAATGCCTCAAAAATGGCTAGAAATCATCAGTCTCAACTATCTATACCAATTTGTATCCATTTAGGACGTTTAGGCGCATGCAATTTTGCATAATGTAAATTTTTTGCTGCAAATGGTGATTTTGGGCCCCCGGGGGGGGGGGGGGCACTATCGTAAAAAAAGCCCCCCACATGCCAAAAATGACTTTTTTTCAAAAATTCTTTTTTTCTCTATCTATTATCATCCTAATGAAGAGATTAAGCTAGGTGCAAATGGTTTTTGAAGATAGACCCCTAGTACTGCCGCCCTCTAATAGAGGACATTGCAAAGGCTGCTACAAAGAAGGTGAGTTCCCTCTATCAAGCTAGGAGACTACTCACGCCTGAGAGTATCCTGTACCTTTACAAGGCCACCATTCGCCCATGCATGGAATGTTGTTGCCACATCTGAGCTGGTGCATCTACCACTAGTCTCTCCCTCTCAGATAAAGTCCAAAAAAGAGTTGTCAATCTAATCAGTCCCACTTTATCAACTAAGCTCCAGCCCCTGTCTCATCGGCGCAATGTTGCATCATTGTGCCTGTTTTACAAATATTTCAATGGAATGTGTTCTAATGAACTCATTTCACTTGTATCCCGCCCTCGACGTACATATCCCGACAAACCCGCTTAGCAATAAGATCTCACTCCTTCACTGTTGTTGTCCCTAAATGCCAGAAAGCTTTCTATTCTAATGGTTTTTTCCCTCAAACAGCTACACTTTGGAATTCCCTTCCTGCTGTCTGTTTCCTTGGCTGTACTGATGTGCAGAAGTTTAAATGTAACATAAACAAATGTCTTGTTAATCTTTCCTAGACATGGCCCCAAATAGTAGCTCTTTACATCCAAGTGGCGATATGCTTTGTAAGGGGGGAACATGAGTAAAAAAAAAAATTTTTTTAATTGCGAATTACTTGGCTGATGGAACAAGAGCATGCTACTCCCATGAAGTTAATAAAGGGTTCCATTCGCAATTTCGTCCAAATTCCAGAGTTCAACAAGATACATCTGAAGAAGGCTGGAGGTTACATCGACCGAAATGTTGTGAAAATCACACTTAGTATACCAGCTTGCTTCACCTGGACAACGCCAGGTATCCATGCTGGTCTATAATATAAATCTCAGCCATCTGCATGTGTGTGCATTTGTATGTCCACTAAAAACTTTTATTATTCACATTGCAGTGGTATGAATGTGGTACCATTAGAAATAAAGATCTCTCGGACACTTAGTATGGAAAAATTAGGAAAAAGTCGATTATTTCATGGAGAAATGTCGTTTTGTTTGAAGGGGGGATCAGGTAAAACCATGGTTTTGTTTGAAGGGAGAGGGGTCAGGTAAAACCATGGTTTTGATGCGGTTTATTAAATATGCATGTGCGAACGGTCGATTTATTTCATCTTAAAAGACTAAATTTGCAACATCATAATGTTTGTGTCATCATGGTCCTATCGATAACGTGTTTGCTTACAAACTTAATTTCATAAGTTCGCGTCCATGCGGCATTATTTGAAAAAAAAATTTTCTATCTTCTATCTTTTAAAATTCTCAACTTTACTCTTACGCTAATTAACAAATTAAAAATTTTGCAGCTGATAGGTGCACAAGTGGATAATTTAAGAGTGAAAACCCTCTTTAAATTTTAGATACTTTGGATGAAAATTTTAATAGACATCAATTAATAAATAGCCACCAAATTTCAGTTTCTTTGAATATTTTAAAAGGTTTTTAGGGGGCTGCATAGCAAGGACACATTCTCTCATTTGAAAATTAAAATATTTCAGATTTGCATTAATTCTGATCTATACTTATTCAACACCAATTAAATAAGATTCTTGTATTTCAATTTATTCTGAAAATCCCTTAAGCATAAGCTTTAAATTTTATTGATTTTCTAGAATCAATTTATTCTGGAATATACCAGTATTCATTGCTTTGGATTTTATAACTATTCTTGTATCCGCATTCATTCAACCATGAAGCATCCCTTTTATATTATCATTTTAAATTTAATTTCCAATGTATGTGCTAATAAGCAAAATTTATAATTACCCACATTTATTTTGCTAGCTAAGAGAGAGAGAGAAATGGATGATATACTTTAAAAATCTACAATTCATTCTGGTATTCATTGCTTTTGATTTTATAACTATTCTTGTATCCTCATTCATTCATCCATTAAATTTATGTGCTAATAAGTAAAATTTATAATTACTCGTATTTTGCTAATAACATTTCCTCCAATGAGGTGAGTCATTCATTAAAAATACATGGATTAAGCAATAATTTTTGTTGTAATTCTATATGAATTCAGAATTTCCACATTATATATATATATATATATATATATATATATATATATATATATATATACACACACACACAGGGTGCTCCCAAAAAAACAGAGGACATTCAATCGTTTTTCTGAACATTTTACAGTCAACGGAAAAAAAGGGCCAAAGATCCTAGTGTTTTGATGTGATGTTTTGAATATAATAAACTAGTTATGACCAAAGTTTCATTTCATTCAGACAAAACATTAAGAAATGGAGCCTAATTAGAGTTAGGACCCGTTTTTTGAGGGGTCACCATATATATATATATATAAAATTATTCAGAATAAATACAATAGATCTACTGGTGTGCAAATCCAATGATTATCGGTCTTACAAAATATTATTGGATGTAATATTTTATATAAGACTATCCCAGCTTAATAAAATTGCTCAATATCCTAGATAGAGCCAAATAAATCATAATTTAGGAATTTAAAACTTATGGGTTAAGGCAATATATTTTACTATACTGTATTCTTTGTCTTGCATACAATAAAATTTCTATATTTTAAATTTAACTTTTTTTCAAATCATAAATTTTAAATTCCTAAATCATGATATATATTTATATATATGATTGATTAAAAAACCTCAGTGTTAACATATATTTGAATATATGCTCGAATGATATCGAATTTTTTGTATTGCTCGAAAACATGCGTAGTCAAAAAGTCATTCTGACCTGCAAATACAATTGGATCTTAATGAAAAGAATTTAAGTAGAATAAAGTTTGCGCTTAAAAAAATTGAAAACAAGAATTAAAAACAAAGAATTTTCACAAATAAACCAACTCGCCTTAACTATTTACAACTAAAATCGACTATTATGTTTTCTCAAGGAGATATTGGAGAAAATTAAAATGCCAGCAGACTAAACTGCTTTCCGACTAGAAACATTGTTGAATCATACAATAGAAGAATCAATAAGATTCCATTTTCCATTCTTTGTAAAGTGTATAAATATGCTAAATGACTTTCTTTACAATTCTCCAAACATTTCCAATACAGAAAATCTCATCCAAAAATGTATATTAGAAAATAACATTTCTTGAAATGGATGTGTTCAGGGTAAATATATCCTATTGGTTGGTTTTGCAGAAGAAAAAAAAAAGATATCAAAAGTAGTTTGAATTTTAGTTGGTAAAAATATTCAGGCAGTCAATGTTCGTCCAAAATACAAAGTCATATGGAAGTATTTTTAGTTTGTTTTTTTATTATTTTTTTATCTAGTAAATAAACTTATTTTGTATTATTTGATACAAAGTTATTTTATGTATCTATTTATTTTTAAAAAAAAGTTGCTATTTTACACATATGAGATAGTGTAAGTTAATATCTTTCTTAATCGCATGTGTAAATAACCACAACCGATCCAAGAGAATTTGAACGAAGCATACCAATTTCAAAGTCTGTAACGGTATCTATTAGGCCAATCAGGAATGCAAAATGACACCATTAAAGGCTTTCATGGACGATACCATGATCCTCACATCAAAAGAAACTGAGACCCACAAGTTACTCAGCATTATGGATGAAATGATGGTTTGGGCCATACAGACTTTCAAGCCTAAGAAGTCCAGAAGCCTCTCCCTCAGTAAAGGAAAAGTGCATCAAGATATCTGCTTTGCAGTGGGTGGTCAGAAAATCCCTACTGATTCAGAAGAACAGATAAAAAAAACTTGGAAAGATGGTATGATAACACCTTGAAAGATTCCAAACGGATTATGCAAAGAAAAACCACAAACTATAGAACATGTTCTTAGTTCCTACAGAGTGGCCCTTTTTTTTTTTTTTTTTTTTTTTTTATTACATTTTCACCCCAAACAAGGCAAATTGCCACTTTGGTGTAGGGGGCTACTATCAGGGGCAACATCTACTGGGGTACTATGTAGGGATTTGGGCAGCAAGGTGTCGGTTCACGTTACACTTGAACTTCTGCACGTCAGTACTGTTGGGGAAGCAGGGACCTGGAATGGAATTCCAGAGTCTTGCGGTTCTGGGGAAGAAACTATTGGAGTAAAAAGATCTTTTACATCTAGGGACCTCTACAGTGTGGGGGTGGGATCTAGTAGCCTGTCGGGTTTGTCGAGGGTGCTCGCGTCGTGGGGGCACAAGTGATTGCAGTTCATCAGAGCATTCACCACTAAAATACTTGTAGAACAGGCAGAGGGATGCAACATTTCGTCGATGGGACAGAGGCTGAAGCTTAGATGCCAGTTCAGGGCCTATCAGATTTGCGACTCTCTTTTGAACCTTGTCAAGGAGCGAGAGACTAGTAGCAGATGCACCAGCCCAGATGTGGCAGCAATACTCCATACATGGGCGAATGGTGGCCTTATAGAGGTACAGGATACTTTCGGGTGTTAGTAGTTTTCTAGCACGGTAGAGAGAGCCTACCTTTCTTGCAGCGGCCCTGGCAATGCCTTCAATGTAATTGTTCCAACTCATGTTTCCTGTGAACGTTAGGCCAAGGAGTTTGAAAGATGGACTCTCAGATAAAGAGTCGTTGGCCATTGCTATTGGTGGTAGAGAGGGTTTCTTGTAATTATTGAATGAAACTAGTTTAGTCTTGGCAGCATTGAACGCGACCAACCACTTTTGTCCCCATTCCACTACAGATTGGAGGTCTTCCTCTAGTGTTTCTGCCATTTCTTTAGAAATGTGTTCATTCGTCTTCCTGTCGTGTCTGCCATAGAGTGTAGTGTCATCAGCATATATACCCATCTCAGAGGCAATGTTGTCGGGGAGGTCATTTATGAATATCAGGAACAATAGAGGTCCAAGGATAGAACCCTGGGGCACTCCCGCATTTATATCATATTGTTTAGATGTGCGACCGTCGAGGACTACCTGGATTTTTCTCTTATCTAAGAAGGATTTAATTATGTTAAGTATTCTACCAGTGATACCGTAAGATCTAATCTTCCTGAGGAGACCCTCATGCCATACCCTGTCAAAAGCCTTAGATATATCTAGAGCTAATGGCCGATATACATGGTGGCACAACAGGATACTGGAGGAACTGACTACAGCAATAAGTAACCGCATGAAGCCCGAAGCAGCTAACATAAGCCACAAGTTTTTTTGCTGAAGGAATTAAAATGTGGATCGGATCTAAATGTATCACTGGCCCATTACTAGTACATAGCCAAAATATTCTTGGAATTGATGGTGATTGGATAGTCACTGCAGATTTCCCTTACTGGCAAAGTAATTACGCAAAAATTATAAGAGAAAAGGGGCAATGACCAGACATTGTTCTCTCATGAAGAACAAGGAAAACACTCACTCTGATTGAATTTACAGTACCTTACGAGAACCAGGTAGAAAAACAGCATCAATACAATATATAGAAATATGAAGACTTAAAAAGAGAGCTGACCTATGAAAGTTACATTACAATCCTTCGAGCTGTTGAGATTGGAGCAAGAGGTTTCCTTGTAGGCTCCCTATGCCAATTTTTAAATCAGCTTGGAATTAACGACCGGAAAGGAGTCGCAGCCAGTAAATGCCTCATAGAGATAACTGAAAAATATGTAATGTAGCTCAGGACGAAAAAGAATACTGTGTGATATAGTTAGAATTGTCCACAGTGTAGTTATCTCTGTGAGTAGATTTATTCATCTATTTAATGATTTTATTAATTTATTTATGTATATTTTAATCTTATTATGTTTCTTCGATATGAGCACGTCTTAATGAATATGTTAGATGCAGTTTTTTAACATTAAGTGGCATGCGCAAAGCCGTTTCTCGTAACAGAAACCACTTAATTAGCAAACATTTTTTTATTGTATTGAGCAGTTTATTCAAATGTAATTCAAATAATTGGGCTTTGCATCAATGGAAGGGGGGCGATACGCAAACAAGCCGTGGAAATGAAGGCCTGAAACAGTGCATATTCTCTCTTGATGACCCAATATTATCTGGAGGACGCTATGAAATACATCCAAAAAAAACATGATTGTATAAAAATCTACAAGTGAATAAACTAAGAAATGAAATGAAATACCCAAGAAAAAACGATAAATACCATTTTATACAAAAAAAGAAAAAGCTAAGAAAAGGAAGGCCCTGAAACGGCACGTTTTCTCGCTTGACAACCAACATTAACTGTATACCGGAATGGATTAATTCACAAGTGAAAACAATTGAAAAACATCGTTATATACAAGCCTACAAGGTAAGCTGTTTTTATCAAAACTCAATATCTTCTGTTGTCTGCTTGCTTCATGGTGAGTTTCTGCTACTGTTCTGGTAGTAATCTTTATCCCCCTGCAACTCATTGTCTTTTTGAAATGACATGAACACATTTTTTCCAAAGATATTAAGAACTAGACTTCTTAACTTTGCTATATTTTAAAACTAGCTGACTGAACTCTGAATTGTCTGGGATTATCTGATTGCAGCCAATGAAAAGCTGCTGAGAAAAATCCATTGTAATTGAATAACAAAACAAAAAAAAAAAATATGTTAAAAATAACGCATTAAAAAACAAACAAAAAAAACGTGTTTGTTTGAAAATGAAATGCTGTTTAATATTATATTTTTATGATATTTTGAAATTGTGTACAAGTATACTTTGATACATGCTTAGTCAAAAGGAAGACAATGTGGTGTAGAGAGCTGAAAACACCTGTGGCCGGAGTCAAACCACCTAAGAGATATTCTCTTTGAAAAAATAGATGCATCATTTAATGTGAAAGTCACGCTGAGATAAGACTTTGTGGGAAAAATAATTTTCCTAGATAAAACCTGTAAGAGATAGTTCTACCCTGGGGCCAAGCAAACAGTGACTACTAACAAAAGGTCAGAACCAGCAAAGAGTTATAGGATTACAGGAGAATAGAAGGAAAAGTGGTTATGGTCACTTACCCCCCTGGAAAAAAAGGAAAAGATAGTTGAACGTTTGAGGGGTAGTTGATTGCCGGGAGAACTATGGGGCAGTTGATCCAGTGGGCCTCTCCAGGCCAGGTAGCTCCCTTGGCAAAGGGAATCTGTGATGGAATTTATGCATGCAAGTCTGATCGAGCAAAGATCTGTAAGTTTGCCATGAAACCTCAGTGAAGCAAGTGCCACTTATACAAAAATAATAAACATTATTATTTTGTATACATTGAGTTGTTTTGTTTGGGAAGTAAATTCTTCAATAGAGCATTAAACAGATGAATTGACATGTAGGACAACCACGGCGGTGCAGTGAGTGGATACATGGGAATGTTCACGTCCATTTTTTCCCCCCACAATATTGTTAACATATTATAAACAACTTGCTTTCTAATTTATTCAACTAGTTTGATTCATCAGTTTAAATGCTATATGGGTTTGACTTTGCAAATTTGACACTATAACATTGTTGGATATAAACAGGAAAACTTTTCTCTACATACCGCAGAATACGATCTTAACTGATTTTCATGGAATTTCAAGAACGCACATTATCACATCTTCTCAAGAGTTTTCCTCTTTTTCCATCTAACAATGTTTCGCCTTTATTATTGACTAGCATGAATACCCAGCATTGCCCGAGTAGAGATGAAGTTCGGTTTGGACACAGCTGCTACACTAAGGATATTGAGCAACCCCCACAAAAAAAAGAAGAATAAGGTAACAACTTCCCGACCAGATATTTCGACAACCCGTGCGCTGGACCCCCCCCCCACACACACACAAAAAATAATCAATCAAAACAACTTTTCTTTCAATCAAAATACTCTGTAGCTTTCTTCGAACAAATATATATATATTTTTTTTACTTATTTATTAAATACACCCAATCGTCTTTAAAGACTCAGTTGATCAACCGTGTTTAAATTCGAAACAGAACTTCCGTTTATTCGTCAAGATTGAGTTTGAAATAGCATTTCCATTTCTGTGGTCAAGCTTGAGGTTGAAATAGTGTTTCTGTTGAGCTGTCAAGATAAAGTTTGAAATAGCATTCTGTTGGTCCATCAAAATTAAATTTGAAGTAGCATTTCCATTGGTCTGTTCAGATAAGTTTGAAATAGCTTTTACACTGAATGCTTTCTAAATAATGTTATTTCAGTATCGTCCGTAAAGTGCACAAGTAACTTTTTTCATTGAAATTATCATGTGATTACTGCTTTCGATTATAAGTCTACATTTTTCCCCCTTAATTTTTAATTGTGTTTTAAAAATTAACCATTGTTTTCAGTAAAAAATAAAAATAAAATATATATATAATTTTTGCATGGTTCTTCCAAAACAACGCATTTCATTATTTTTCCAAAATTTCTTCGCACATTTGAGATTTTTTTTTTAATTTCTGTCATTTTCTCATGCTTGATTTTCACATGTCCACCTTCCCCATCATGCACGTAGAGTATTTTTTATCTCCTTTTCATGTGATGCAAGTTTGAACATGCTTGCTAATTTGCATATGTGCTTTAACAGTTGCTGCCACTAAAAATATTTGCTAACCAGCTATCCTTCAGCTTCTGCTGATGTTTTCGCACGCACCTATGTACACACTGTTGCACATGCATCTAGCACTATGTGATGTTTGCAACAGCCTCTTCACAGCGAATGACTATTCATGCATGGCGAAGAGTCACACCCTTCAAGAGGTAACCCTGTTAATGCATAAATTCCCTTAGTCGACAGTGGTAACCTTCTGCTGCGGTTAGTAATGGCAAGAATTCCTTGAACTTTATTCACTCCTTAGTTACCACACTAGCACCTGCTCCACCCAGTGCTCTGCTAAATTTTCACTACTATAGAACATTATGCTGTCTCACTGACCATCTTACACTCATTTACCTTTATCCTTGTAAAAAACAGCTAAGCAGAACTAAGATAAATAGTATTTCTGAAAGGAGTAACTGTTCTAGAAAAGAACCAAACCTATTTCATCCATAAGTAAACAGAATTGGGAAGCTGAATTTTGACTTGGTCCAAAAATGCCTCGTCAGCACTCACCCACTTTTAGAAAATTCCCTTGCGTTGCCAATAATTGAATAAAGAAAATATACTCCACGTAACAGCAAGCATAATGTTATTAACCAAATAACATACATTAATGGCATGGATAAAACTCCAGTCGCCATCTTGACTGATAAAAAAAAAAAAGTGAAACATTCAACAGTAAATACTTTTACAAAAAACAAAAAAAAAATTCTTTCATCGATGAAGGTTCTTTAAAAGTGGATTCATAGTTATAACATGCTTCTGTTTTCTAAAGCAAAGGTTGCACCATCCCTAACTGCACTTCTGAAACCCATTCTTGATTAAGCCCAGTCTATTATAACTAACAAGGCTATCCACGTTGCTCGGGACAGTATCAAACAATGAGAAAAATGAAGTTGCTTTTAAACATAGCTATTATTTTAGGATAGAGGAATTTTTGATGTCTATATATCATTGGCTATCTCGAGCAAAAGAATATTTTACCTGCCCTAGGATGGGTATTACACAACACAAATATTAATTGTACCTTCCCTAGGACAGGTAATTTACGATGTTTCTGACAAAGGTAGAAGAATTGCTACTTTTAGGGTCATAATCTAACACTGATAATCAGCAAGTTTTTGACCTTGAAATAGTCTTTTTTTAGCTCTTTACATGAAGTGGTCACATGCCTTGTCTGGAGCGATTTCCATAAAAATACACCAATAAATAAGGTATTTATACATAAAATAAAATAAACAAAATTTTATTTATTATGAGGGTGATTTATGATAAGCATTGTTGACATCCGATTTGAAGATGATCATGTTATAGTCTGCATAGAAGTAATCCCATGGTAATGTGTTCACTAGAGGGAAGTTCTTTATTGAAAGACGAAATCTAAGATGACTTGCAACAATGCTGGGATAAGCGAAGGACTCTCCTTATTATTTAAACCTTATCCTTCTCAACTAGTTGCTCTACCAAGACTTCGTTCTAATCTACCCTCATATTCCGCCAAATGCTTCAGGAAACTTTGGGATTGGATATATATATATATATATATATTTAGTTTTGGGTTGCTGATTACGTCATCTAGCTAAGTAGTTTGTTTTCTTTCACTCAATCCCAGCATCCAACCCTCTCTATCCCCGTTGTACAGTCAAGCAGACTTTCCAATGACATTCATACTAAAATGTTCTTTTTATTTTGATTCCATCAATAACTTCTTATAAAATCATAATTATTTTATTTTGTTCTCTCAGCCCATTAAGTGTTGTATATAAATTTTTGGAGATTGAACCCTCTACTGTAATAAAAGTATTCTTATTTATCAACCCATGGTTGTTTAAGCATTTTTTTTTTTTTTTTTTTTTTGCCATCCATATACCTCACTTAGATATCTTATGAGGATAACTAATCTTCAACTAAACAACGTGTCACAAAGACTATAAATCTCACAGCCGAGATATTCTTTTACATTTTCTTATTCATGTATTGTGAGCAATGTAGAGAGAAACTACCAATAAACAGAGTCATAGATTCTGTACAGATAACCAAATACAAACACTGGTTTCTCCAGACTCATAACAAAAGAGAGTATAGATTTATTCTGTTTGTTTTGTGGCAGATCAACCATTTTCAGGTTATTTAATGCCAAATCCAGTAAAAAAAAAAAAGGGGGGGGGTATGCTTGAATTGTTTATATCTTCAAATATTTATTCATTGTGTTTAGTTTGGTTGTTTTGTAGTGAAAAAATATTTTTGTTTCTCACGCACAAAATCATAAAAACGCATGAAGCTTTTTATATAGACATACAGAAATATTTTCATATAAGATCATGCGACAACTTTTCATGCAATAATCTTTTTCTGTCGTCGGTCAGTGGAGGAGAAATCCTTCATGATCGGGATGATTTTTATTTTTGTTCCTATCCAGGGTGTCGCTTCTTGGGGAGCTGGATTTTCCCTTCCTTATAAGCCGACCTTGTGTCTAACTCTGCCCTCATGGGGATGCAAGTAAAAGTGACGGGGATTGCTTGTGAATTTCATGTTTCTATGAAACTTCCTCCTTCATGGGAAACTAGTTCAATTCGCCTAGATCGACACGGCATGCATAAACATAAAAAAAAAAAAAAAATCACCATATAATAATAAACTGTCCATATAATAATAGAGAAACTTGCCATATAATAATCATTTCAGACAAGATCATACAAAAACTTGTAATACAAAGTCATACAAATTCTTTCCTCACATAAGTTTTATTTTTATTTTTTTCGTATTTGAATCATCTGCCAAACAGATTCCACCCTTGCAGCAGTTTCGTTTCCGACCGTTTCAAAGTGTCCATTCCAGCTGACACATTCTGCAATGCGGTGTCTGTATTATCAGACCGCATGGCTGGACAGGCATAATTCGTGTGAACGATATCAGAAGCGTCATCGGTTTTTGTTTTTAACTGGGTCAGAAAATCAATAATCTAGCAAAGACGTAAGTAGATTTTCAAAAGTACACCGCTCTGACTTTATAAAGGGTTTCTTTAAGAAGTTCTTTTTCACTTCTCTAAAAAGGAAGTGGTCAGAATCGAAGACCTTACACTTTATAATGACCTCAATAAGATACATAAAGAAAAGAAAAATCAATGTCTCCATCTTTGGAAATTCGAACAATGCTAGGCAGCAGTGCAGCTGGATGGAACCATGGTTTCATCTAGCATTCTCACCTTGGATAGACAATGTTTGGTTCTTGCTTGACAATGATTTCTGATATAAGGTACTATGTACACTTTTTACTGGTTAGCATAATTGGTTCTTGTACAAAATCCACCCCCCTCCACATTAAAAAACAAAAATAAAGACAAATTTGCATGATGCACGTACCTGCGATGAAACCAAAATATCATATTCCTAAATTTTTGTAAAATTGATCAAGTAGTTTTATTTTTAGGAAGAAAACCAGTTTTAAACGATTAATGGGAATTCGTAGGCATTACAACATAAATCTTGCAAGTATGGATCATTGTTATTTTCTTTGTTTTTGATTTTTTTTTTTTTTTTTTTCAAAATGGCATGCAAGACGGTCACTCCTTGGATACTCATAAAATTTGATTTTCTTGTTTAAAAATAAAACTAACTGATCAATTTATGTGATTTTTGGAATATGATATTTTCGTTTTGTCACAGGTATGTACATCATACAGATTTTCGTTACTTTCGTTTTTTTTTAATATCGGGGAACTCTAAACAAGAACACTTGCTTTCATATCAGATTAAAGTGAATTTTACAAAATTCCAGTACTCTCTGCATCCTTTCAGGCTTAATCTGAATGCTTTTTATCACAAAAAAAAAAAAAGAAGGAAAAGTATCCATTAGCACACACATTTTCACATTTATAGATATATATAGTTTAAAACGAAATTACTAGCACCCTTTCAATTTTTGCATTTTTTTTGGAGAAAAAAAAACATTTTTTCACTAATTATTTTTATTAAAGTGTTGTGAACATTTATATCGACCGTCTATAGATCTCCTGAAACACTTTTAGTTTTTTATAAAATATTCAAAATATTAATGATAACAAAAACAGACGAATTCAAATTTATTGCCACCAATGATTTTTATCATAGAATTCACGATATTTTATGCAAAATAATACTTGTTTATTATGATTTGGGTATTGCATCATCTTCTAGAACGTTCCAAAGCCTTCTATAAATAACGTGCATTAGTCAATTCTTCACTTTATCAATAACTCTAGACTGCAAAGATGGCTAAAATCAAGGAACACAGTTTCGATGTTAGACAGAAAATAGTGGATGCACACATGAAAGGTAGTGGATACAAATCCATTTCTAAGTGTTTTGAAGTTCCTGTGTCAACAGTGAGAAACTTTATCAAGAAGTATAGTGTTTTCAATACGATTCAAAACTTGACACATCGAGGCCGTAAAAAAAAACTTTCTCCCAGTGGAAAAGGACCCGAAAACTACTGGTAAGAAAGTAGTCCAACAATTGAGCGATCAAGGTATTGAAATTTCTGTTTCAACATTGAGGAGGGCACTGAAGTCACATGGGATTCAGGGGTACCAACCAAGGAAGACTCCTCTCCTCTCCAAGAAACATGTTAAAGCCTACTTAGAGTTTGTACGGAAGTTTATCGACAAGGATTCAACTTTTTGGGGTTCAGTTTTATGGTCAGAGACTAAAATTGAACTTTTTGGCAGCAGAGATGTGTCATTTGTGTGGCGGAAGAAAAGAGAAGCCTTCAACCCAAAGAATATAGTCCCAAGGTGAAGTATGGTGAAGGAAACTATGTTTTGGGGTTGCTTTTAGGCCAATGTCACTGGAAAACTTGTCACTGTAGATGGCATCATGAGGCAAGATCAATACATTAAAATATTGACTGAAAATCTGAAATCTTCTGCAGAAGCCCTTAGTCTTGGAACCAACTAGGTCTTCCAACAGGACAATGATCCAAAACATACGGCGAAATCGGTGAAGAAATGACTTTTGGATAATGAATAAAACGTCCTGAAGTGGCCAAGTCAAAGTCCGGACTTGAATCCAATGGAAAACTCGTGGGCTGTGGTGAAGGCGAACGTGAAAAGAAGGAAACCAAGGAACCTGAGAGAATTAGAAGATATCGCCAAGGAAGAATGGTTTAATATTCCTGTTGGTGTTTGTAGGAATTTAGTAATGTTGTATAGAAAACGTCTAGAAGCTGTTATTAAAACAAAAGCTTTGCAAGTGGCTATTGATAAAGGGTGCCAATAAATTTGAATTTGTTTTTTGTTATCATTAATAATATTTATTTTGAATATTTTATAATAAACTAAAAGTGTTTCAGAAGATCTGTAGATGGTCGATATAAATGTTCATTAACACTTTAATAAAAATAATTAGTGAAAAAATGTTTTTTTTTCTCCAAAAAACGTAAAAATTGAAAGGGTGCCAATAATTTTGGCTTTAACTGTAGATAAGGTCATATGTACATTTTTCCTGGTTAACATAATTTGCTTTCATAGCAGATTTAGAACAATGTTACTGTATTCCAAAACTCTGTGTCTTTCCAGTAAAATTCCGGGTGCTTTCTGTTACAAAAGAACAGGATATTGACTAAAGATAGCATTCATTACAGTCATTTTGAACGGGTTTAAGAAAAATATCTTTGATAACTGCCTCAGTCTAAAATATGTTCTTTTGTTCAGTATTTTCTGGATGAATTCATTCAATAACTGGTTTCAAGTGGTTAAAAAGCGGATGGCTCTATTGATTAGTGATGGCTACTCAAGATCAAGACTAAATGATAAATGCTTTTAAGAAGATGAGTGGTCTCAGCAATGGTAATAAGTGCAGGTTCTGCCACACAGAGGAAGAGAGTGTGAGCATCCAGCTCTAAGATTCTGCTTCAAGATGGCTACTATACAATGCGGGACAATGGAGTGTGTAAGTATCTTCACTGGACGATCTGTAAAAAGTTGAATATCTTGAATGCAAGTCCTGAGAATATATACTAGAAAGAATAGTTCATACACCATCAACCTATTACTATGCAGCTTCTACAGCTATGTACATAGAAAACGGAGCTATTAAACCTGATATAGTGATATGAGACGAGGAGAAGTTAGTGTCTTCAAATGATGTTGGTTTAAACAGAGCTGAAAGAGAAAAGATACCGAAATACCGAGATCTTATGCACGAAATGAAAAGGAACTGGAATCTTCGGAAAATCTCCATCATTCCAGTAATCATAGGAACAATTTCAAAAATTATCTGGCAGATATATCCAGGTAATAAAGTGCAAGAGCAATACAAACAATTTCACTTAAAAGGACAGTTAGAATTTAAAAAAGATCTCTCGGTTAGAATATGAGATAGCAGGCGAATGTCTGGCATCCAGTAGGATACCCTTCTCCCAGCTTGAACAAAATGATCTAAAAGTTAAAACAAAAATGTCGTAGAGTATTACACCAGAGAGCAAACAACTGTGCACATAACTTCCACGCTGTTGAGTGTTGAGCGAGAACTTAATATTTTAAATATTTAACTCGAACAATAACTGTTCGCATAGCACTTTTTTTTTTAATAAAAATTCTTAAAATGAAACCAATTTCAATAATTTATTTCACTAAAATAGGATTTCAATTAACTTCAAAACTCATTACATTGTATAAGGTAATTAGGTTTGGTGATTTTTAAGATTAAAAACATAAATCTTTGTGACTGCCTCAGTCTAAAACGATTTCTCCTTTGCATTTTTTTCTATTAAAAACCATCGCATACTTATTTTCACTGCAACATGTCGTCAGCTTGAAAATATTTACTAACTAGCAGGGAGACCCAACGCTGTCCAGGAGCGAATAAAAATGATGATCAATGAATGTTTCACACTCCTATATTTTTTATTATCATCGAAATTTGTAAAAATCGCCCATTTTTTTTTTTTTTTTTTTAATCAAATCAATTGATTGCTTGCTCTAGTTGGGGATCCAATATTTTTAAGGAGTGATTCTGGTTTCTGATTGGTTGCTAGCAGAACATGGCTTCATTTGACTGGTCAGTTCCTATCGGCAGTGTTTATAAGTAGAACCTTCCAATTTTCTTTAATCATACCCTTCACTTACATAAAAAATATTGCAACAGTTAATTTTATCCAGCTCAAATTAACAACATAGATCAGTACAAACAGGTGGAGTCACATGAGCAAGATAACATGGGATCAAAGTTGGGAAAGGAATTTCTTGAGTTAATCTATTTGCCTGGGCAACACTGGGACACGGGTAAGCTAGCTAAATAATGAAATTGTCAGAAAGTGCTATTAAAACTTGCTATTGATGAAGACATTTCACTTCCTTATATTTCTAATCACATCTCTATTTTATTCGTTTCAATCTACTAATTTATTCTGTGTATAATTATCAGAACAATACTCTCGAGAAATAAAGCAGCAACCCTGAAGACGCCAAGAATTCCCGAGAGATTATCATATACAAAATTGTTTCCTTCATGAATTCTAAATGTCAGCATTTCTTATCAAAAATTCATAGACGTAGATCTTCAACGTCGTATTTTTTTTGTTGTTTTCTTTGAGCAGTTCATTTATACTCGTGTATTTACTTATAATTACTCTCCATTTTTTTTCTATACTTATTTATACTTAATTCTTTATCTCCAACCATTATTTTCTTAATATAATATGCTGTAAATAATTACTATTTCCTAAAAAAAGAAAAACGCTAAATAATTTCCATTTTTGGTGGAATGGTTAATTTATTTTCTCAAACAAAAAACAACTCATTAATTGAAAATAAAAGATTAAAATAAAAATATAACAAAATAAAAAACAAAAAAATAGCGAAATAATAAAATAACAAAATAAAAAAAATTAAAAATCAAAAAAATATAAACAATAAAAAAATCTTCCTCCGAGGTCATGAGATTTAAGACTGCTCACATTACACATTGACCGTGCCATTTCTCTGGATATCCTCAGCCCTCATTGGCTAGCTTTCATTCCAATACATCATCACACTGCATATATATGCTTAATAAGTTTTCTCTAAGTTGACAGTGGTAATTCTCTGCTAGTTGGTAATGACAGAAGTTCTCTGAACTTCCTTTATTCACTCCTAATTATTGCTACCACAACATGCATAAAATATGAAGCCAAATTAAATTTATCATTAATTGCTTGTTAAACTCATGAAATTTATATGAAATTTCGAACAGGAGCCTTTATTTAATCCTTTCGGGTAGATTACTCTCGTTTCCTTAGCCATGGATTGAACAGGAGTCTCAAGCAATTTTTAATTATATTATTACTTGATTGACAAGAAAGTTCTTGCGGAATTTTTAACTTTGATTTCAAATAATTTATTTTCAAATAAGTTTTCAGTATAATACCTTTACTTTATATATCATTTTACAGAGGGTTTTTCGCTCTATCTAATCGTTTAACTTACAATCATTTTAAAACAATTATGCCTTTTTTTATAACGTTGAATACAAGATAAAAAAAAAAGCAAATTCGCACAATTTTCTTATTTCAATTCAAGATAGACCAAAAAGCTGCTAAAACTGCTCGCGATATCAATGAAGCATTTAGCTCTACTGCACAATGGTGGTTTAAGAAATTTTATGGCGGCGACAAAAGTCTCAAAGATGATAAGCGTAGTGGTCGGTCATCGGCTGTTGATAACAATCAAATAAGAGTCTTAGTCAACAACTGTTTAAGAACTTGCTTCTGAATTAGATGTAATAAATACAACGATTTCAACAACTTCAGAGAGATTGGAAAGACAAAAAAACTTGATAATTGGGTGCCTCACAAACTGAAGGACAACCAAAAGAAACGCTGTTATGAAGTGTCATTTTCCCTTCTTTTATGCAACAAGAACGACCCGTTTCTCAATCTAGTTGTGACTTGCGATGAAAAATGGATTCTTTATGAAAATCGGTGATGCTCAGCTCAGTGGTTAGATGCTGATAAAGCTCTACAAGACTTCCCGAAGCCATGGTTGCACCAAAAGAAGGTAATGCTGACTGTTTGATGGTCTGCGGACGGTCTCCTCCATTATAGTTTTTTGAATGCAGATGAAACCATTACAGCAGTGAAGAACTGTCAACAAATGGATGAACCGCATCAGAAATGATAACAACATCCAGCATTAGTCAATAGAAAAAGCCCAGTTCTCTTCCATGACAATTCCCGACTACACGTTGCACCAATTGGGCTACAAAACTGCCTCATCCGCCATACTCTCCAGACCTCTCACCTATCGACTACCACTTTTTCAAGCAACTCAACAACTTTCTAAGTGAGAAATGCTTCAAAAACTTAAGCAATATCAAAAACACCTCCAGCAACTTCATCGCTACCAGATTTTTACATTACTAGAATACACTTGTTTTGCATTGGCAAAAGTGTGTTGATTTTGATGGTGCTTATTTCGATCAATAAATTTTTGTTTGGGCCGAGATATGTTCATCTGAATTTAAAATTTAAAAACCAATAATAATTAATAGCCAACGAGAACACAGTTTCAATTCCTCCCAACTGTTCCAGTTTCTCACAACTCTGTAAAACCAATGGTAAAGATGCAGTCATAATCTTCCACAATCAATACTTACAAATTTCTGCCAAAATATTTTATTTGATTGGAATTCATTATTGAGATGAGTATTATTTATTAATTTATTTATTGCAGACTAAAAAAAAAGATGAAAAAAAAAAGGATACTAGTCTGCAATAAATAATTAATAAACATAAGTAAGTCATTGTTTGAAACACTCGATAATAAATTAATATTTAACGGTTAGAAAAACCACATAAGTGTGAAATTGTTTTTAATAAATATTGCTACTTATCTAAATATCTATAAAAGTGAAATTGTGTGTACATTTCTCTACCAAATTACTCTGTCAATTTTCAGCTTACAGACTCTAGATTTGACATAAGGGATATTGAGATTTGGGAAAATCTTTTTAATCGATTTTTAGCCAGAAATTTGGCTGTCAAGGAGTCAAAATTCAACGATTTGATCTTTGAAAACTTTACCAAACTCCTCCGCCAATTTTGGGTCAAAACACTTGAAATTTTAGATGTAGGTTACTTGGACATGGATCAAACTTTTTAATTTGATTTGAGCCCAAAACAAATATTAAGGGGTCAAAATTGAGGTCAAAGTTTAAAAAAATTTTACCTCTTAGACAATTTTTGGTCTAAATATTTGAAATTTTGCATAAAGTGTATTCAGACATAGGGCAAGCTTTTTAAGTCGTTTTGGGCCGAAAATTTGGCTGCCAGTGGGTCAAAGTTCAAAGGATTTGACTTTTGCATTCTTTAGCAAACTATTCAGCTAATTTGGGGCATAAACATTTGAAATTTTACATAAAGGGTATTCACACATGCAATAATATTTTAATCAGTTTTTAGGCGAAAATTTGGCTGCCAAGAGGTTAAAGTTTAAAGAGTTGCCAATTTGGGGTCTAAACACTTGAAATTTTACATGTAGGTTATCTGGACAGGAGTCAAACTTTTTAATATATATATATATACACATATGCACATATTCAGGAAATTGGACAGTTGTTATTTTATTTTTTGTTTTCGTTTCCTTTTTCGTTCTCTTTTATGCAATGGTGGTGGAGCAGACAAGCAAACAAACATCATTTTGACTTAATTCAAGTCATCCTAGGGATTACTACCACCATTGCATATAAGAGGAAGAAAAAAAATAGAAAAAACAAAACAACTGCCCAATTTCCTTGAAGATGAATATTTTATTATTTGAAAATTTGAACAGAAAAAAAAAAATTCAATTTTACTAATTTTTAATAAATAGCAATATTTATTAAAAACAATTTCACATTTGTTTGGTCTTTCTAACGTTAAATCTTATTTATTTTATCTTTTTTTTTTTTTTTTTGCACCAAGAAAAAAAAAAAGAAGAAATACTGAAATCAGATTTCGCTCAACTTCCTGGCAGATTTTGGATGAAAGACCGTCAATTAACTAACAGAATTACGCAAAAATACAAGATACCATGAAACAGGAACATGTCAAACCATGGCAAACCTATTCTCGCCTTCGCACATCCTTTGAAAGCAAAAGCAGCTGTTAACTGCAACTTATACATTAGAGAACCTATATGTTGTTCTGCTTGCTTTTTTTTCCCTCCATAAATTCGTGCTTCTAACAATCTAATGTGCACGGCAATAAGCGATGGATTTACAAGACCATGACGTAGTCGCCATCTTGTTTTTTTCCTCTTTCCTTCTCAACTCAAGAAAAATCATATTTATGAAGAAAAACACATGATGAATGTGTTGCCTGTGCTTTAATGAAAGTGATACCTCACGAGAGCTTCTATAACTTGACAATGAAAAACAAGAACAATCTTAAGATGCGCCCAGTTTAGCAGTGAAAATACTATTTCTTTAAACTTAAGCATGACAAACCAAAAACGTTATTTCAAACTTAAGTATGACAGGCGAAATTCTATTACAACCTTAAGCATGAAAGAGCACCGCTCCAAATATAAGTCCATAGATCAATGAAAATACTTTTAATACATAAGCATAACAAACCAAAAAAATATTATTTCAAACTGATGCATAAAACACCAATACAAATGTTATTTCAAACCGAAATGTGACAGATTAACATAAATGCTGTTTCAAACTTAAATATGACAGACTAGTGAAAATGCTATTTCACTCTTAAACATGATAGACCAATGAAAATTTTATTTCAAACTTAAGCATAACAGACCAATGTAAAGGGTATTCAAAATTGAAACGACAAACTAAGAGACAATCAGTTCCTCTTATAAAAATGAAAATTCTAGTTGAAATTGGCGTGATGGATTGACACACAGATGAATTGAGTGCTTTTATAAAGATGTCAGACATTCAAAAATATCTTGACACATTTTTATGCCATTTTTCATATTTTGTTTTTCATGAATTCTGGTACAAAATTCACTTTTAAGAAAACAATAAAAACAACTGTTCGATGCCGTTTTAAACAAAAATTGAATGTGTTTGTTTTTTACATATACAATCTCAGTTTCGTTTGTCGATTTTACAGCATGTCAATCCTTTTTTATGTCATATAATGCTAAGGCCCTCGCTCATTGCAAACAATTTGTTGTTTAGGGTTATTTGAGTACATAACTATAATGAACTGTTAGCAATAAGCAAGGATCATCGCATTATATGAGATAAAATAAGATTTATCCTTGTGTTGCTCAACTGTAGAATACTGCACAGTAGCATGGGTTCATTCTGCAAAGGTCAACGTCGAGCTCAACAAGGCATGCAGGACAATTAATGACAACCGGAAGTCGACCAACCCGCTATCTGTCTACAGGATGTCTGGAATCGCTCTGCTGCAGATTTGTTGAGAGGTGATAGCAAAGGCAGAGTGTGACAAGCAGGGAAACAACAATTGCCATCTTCTGTTTTGATACCAAGAGGTGCCGTAGTGACTATCATCCTGTGAGAGCTTTGTCACTATCATATATCTCGAATGAACAACACCAGTGTCCTTCTGCTTGTGATGGCGGAGTGAATGAGTCAAAGATAACAATAATGAGGCTCTTCCAGCACCAGAAGAAAACCTGCCAGTAGTCTCTGAACTACACCAAAAAGAGTGGGTTGGCAAAACATAGAACAACTTGCAAAAGTGAGGTTATGTACAGAATGTTCGGTGTCCCTGTGGCGCTGATGTGCAGACTATCCTGTAAGTAAAGTATGCTCCGATGTAGATCTAAGGGATGTGATGATGATGATGATGATGATGATGATGATTTGCATACAATAGTTGTTGTTTTTTTGTTTTTTTTTTTTATAGAATTTCAAAAGAAATAACAAAAGTCCTTTTACAATTATTTTAAAGCCAATTTATTCCAGAATCAATATAATAAATTGATGTAATGATTGTGCATACATCCGGGTTTCTTCTCACAAAAATATGATTAGCTGGTTAAGTCACAAATACAGACTGATAGAGCAGCTTGGTGAGATGTTGTAAGGTAGACCAATAAAAAAAAAATGTTTTTTTGCAGAGTAATACTCAGACAATGATATGAACACTTCCGAATAATATATGATTGGCTAATGTAAACCATAAATACAGACGAGCATGGCAGACTTGGAAAACGTCAAAAGCCTAAGCATATTAAAAGTGATGACCACAAACATCCATTCATTTAGGTGACTTACTTGATTGGATTACACAATGATTGTAACCAATGTTATACAGAGCACTAATGGGGGATGCCAAGTAACCTGAACAATTATTATTATGATCGTTGTTGATGTTAGGAGAATAGAATATTCAGAAAATATATATCGAAGTGAAAGATGATTTTATAGATAAAATATCTATGTTAGAAATATCTATTGGGAATGGTAGCACATATGTCAAAACATAAATGCATTTAGTGATGGCATCAGGTGATCTTGATACTACATGAAGTTAATGACATAATTAAATAGTTTAGAAAAGACACATATAGTCCGAGTTTAGATTTTGGAGTAAGGTGGGAAAGTTGGGCAAGTTGAAAACTGGAAAAAAACGCAACTTTAGCATAATGTACCTATTTACAATGCCTCCCCACGGAACAGAGTTAGACACCAGGGTCGTTTTTTAACGTGGAGAAAAGGTACAAAAATAAAAATTGTCTCAGTCGTGAAGGATTTCTCCTCCACTGAAAGAGAACGAGAAATGGAAGTGCCGCATCTGAAGAATAGATACTACACTTTGATCTTGGCCAAAAGGCCCAGTAATGTAGAACGCATAAAATTTTGCAGCTCCAATGGGAAATAATGACCCATGAAATAAAGTTATATAAAAAAAAATATCTTTGATTTGTTTTTTTTCTTCTAGAGAAACCTTCAATTACAGACAGTTTCCTCTGGCTTCATCCCAATTGGGTGTGGATCACAATCTTGAGGTAACTGCCAAGGATGCTATGAGGAAGATGGGCTCTCTCTACCATGCTAGAAGTTTACTCACACCAAAGAGTATCTTGTATCTCTACAAGGCGACGGTTCATCTATGCATGAAGTATTGTTGTCATATTTGCGCTGGTCCATCTGCCGCTAGTCTCTAGCTCCTAGACAGGGTTCAAAAAAAGAGTTGCAACCTAATAGGTCCTGAACTATCTAAACTCCAACCTCTGTCCCATTACTAAAACATGGCATCTTTGTGCCTGTTTTACAAGTATTTCAATGACAAGTGCTCTGATAAATTCAAAGCACTAGTACCCCCCTTGATGACACTACCTTCGACAAACTCCCACCCTTACACTGTAGAAATCCCAAGATGCCAGAAAGCCTTTTATTGTACTCTAATAGATTTTTCCTCCAGACTGCTGCACTTTGGAATTCCTTCCCGGGCCCCTGCTTCCGTGACTGTACTGATATGCTGAAATTCAAGTATAATGTGAACCGACATGTCGCTGCCCAACTCCCTAAATAATATCCCTGCAAATCTGGTCTCAAATAGTAGCCCCTCACGACTTTATATGTGTTACCATTCCCCTGCAACTGGCCTGTTAATGAAAAATAACATTAAAATAATATTAACTGAATGTATATATACACACATTATACCCACTAGAAGATGACAGAGACATGTGTGCACATACATTATACACGTAAATATATACACCCATGTTACATAGACCAGTGTGTAACAGCCAAGACTACTCAACAACTTTAAACTAATATATCATTTGTCAGGACGTCTCATAAATAAAACAAGACTTTGGTTGTTTTTAGTTATTCTTTCTCCATACAAAAGTGTAAACAATAAAATAAATATAAATTGAAAACGTCTCATCATAAATTCATGAAAAATATTTTGAATAGGCTATAACAAATTATCAATTATCACAAATAAAGAGGGTATATCTTTACCACCCGTTAATATATATAAGGCAATCTTAAGCAGGTAAAGAAGGCTTAATTATGCGAATACAGCAATAATTTATATGGGAATTCTGAGCTAAATTATGTGAAAATACAACAAAATTTACTGTTTAGCAAAGAAGACAATTCAAGTTTTTCCCTTAATCCATGGATTTTCAATGAATGCCTCATTGCATTGAAGGAAATGTTATTAGCAAAAAAGATGCGTGTGATTATAAAAATTAATATTGAAATGACAGCGCAAAAAGATACTTCAAGTTGAAATAAGAATACAGGATGATTCACAGAATGTGAGAACTAACGGACAAAATAGAGATAAAAGCTAGAGTTATCTACTCTCTCTAAAGTCTCAGCCATGTTGTTTGTCTCTGTATCACACTATAGCAGTACAAACTGAAGTTACATTTGTTTATGCTTCAGATACTTATGCAGTATAACGGCTGTGCTATCGTCAGAATCGTCCAGGCAGTTTATGAAAAACTGCTGAAACGCTAAATGCCTTAACCCAAATACAAAAAAAATCATGAAAACAACAGTTACTAATATTTAGCCATGCACAAATGATAAAAGTGTTTACAAATATGGGTTCTGCAAGATTTCTTGAAATAATTTATAATTTTGTCTTCACTGAGATGAGATTTTAAGACACCATGTCACATACAATCCTTAATGAAGTCCAAATACAATTTTATATCTTAAACTTTTTTTTTCTTGTTTTATTATCGAATTTCTGCATAACAGAGCAGAACAGATGCATGCAGATTTCAACTCTATATAGCATAATTCAATGCCTCAGGATAGCATCCATTAGATCAACCACAGTCATCCATCATCAACATCGATATACTCCAAAAGTATTAAATCAAACTCTTCAAGAAAACTAAAATAGCTTCTAATATTCTTATTAATCAATATAAAATTCTTACTTTTACTCTAAGAATACTTAGAAAAATTCTCAGTAAAAAATTTTATCTAAAAACTCAAAATGAGTTTTATTGCAAAGCTCATAGATTTTAACATTACCCATATTACTAGAATATAATGGTATACATATAATACTTTAACATATCTTTTTATGTAATAATGATTGTCAGAGGTTTATTTTTCATGTTGTTATATATATGCTAGCTGTACTGACCCGGCGTTGCCCAGGATGCAATTAAGTCATAGTTAAGTACAGGCATTTCGGGGACAAATTACTTGAAGTAATAGGCATTCTTTATCAGAAATTTAGGGCTAAATTACTTGAAGAAATAGCCTTTATAAGAAACTAATGGGTAAACTAACAAATATGCAGTTTTAATCAGGGGCAAATAACTCCAAATACTTTCTCAAAAATCCATGTAGAAATAAGCTGAAAAAGATGCTTTATTTGGTCAGCTAAATTCAAAGGAAATAAATCACTTGAAAAATAGACATTTATCAGAAATTCAGAAGTAACCTACTTGAAAAATAACCCTTTTTGGTCAGCAAAAAAATCGAAGGATAAATCATTTGAAAAATAATATAAAATATTTTTTGTGAGCTTTTAATGTTTTCTTGTTGATCCATTGTTTTTATTGTGATTTTTACACTGAGTGTATGAGATTTGTTTAAACGAATTAGATCTTGGCAATAAATGGCAATTCTCCAATGAAAGAGCTACTATACAAAGATTCCAGCTACTTTAAGTAAAACTTGCAACTAAACAAGATGGCTTCTCTAAATCTATATCTGACACCTGAAGGCCAGAAATACACCTACTTTGAGATAAGCAGACTTTCAATTGAAGGATTGTTCTATCAGCACACAAAGTGGCCAAACAACCGATCCACAGTATTTTGTGTTGTTTTCAAAACTTATAAGTGGACAATCCTAACTTGAATTGTCATAGCCAATTTCCAAGAGAATCGATATTCCTAAAAGCAAGTGGAATCTTCCACAGATCACAAGCAGTACCAATTCTGGTGTGTGTATATATATATATATATATATATATATATATATATATATATTAAATGAAATGCTAAAATGCCGTAGATTGCATAATTCTGTAGACCTAAAGTCAAAATAAATATTAGCATCAATATTTATAAGCCAATCCCAAGCAGATAAAGAAAACTGAGTATGTGAGCTAGGGCAGTACTATATATGAAAATTCTGAGTTAAATCATGTGAAATCACAAGATTTATTGTTTGACAAAAGAGTACAAATAATTTTTTCCCATTAATCCATGGATTTTCAATTAATGGCTCATTGCATCAGAGGAAATGTTATTAGCAAAATAGATATGGGTGATTATAAATTTGGCTCATTAGCACATAAATTATAAATTTGGCTTATTAGCACATAAATTATAAATTAAAATTGAAATGATAGTGTAAAAAAGGATACTCCAAGTTGAAATAACAATACAGGATGATTCACAGAACGTGAGAACTAACGGACAAAATAGAGATAAAAGCTAAAATTATCTACTCTCTCTAAAATCTCAGCCATGTTGTTTGCATCCGTATGACACTATAGCAGTACAAACTAAAGTTACATTTGTTTATGTTTCAGTATTACATAATCTAGGTACTAATGCAGTATAATGACTGTGCTATCATCAGAATTGTCCAAGCAGTTTGTGGAAAACTCCAGAATGTGCCGAAACACTGAGTGCCTTAGACCACATATATACAAAAAACCCATAAAGACAACATTTACTGATCTTTAACCATGCACAAATGATAAAAGTGTTTACTAATATGAGTTCTGCAAGATTTCTTGAAATAATTCATCATTTTGTCTCCATTGAAAGTAAATTTTAAGGCATGTCACATACAATCCTTTAAGAAGTCCAAATACAATTTCAATATCTTAAACTTTTTTTTCTTGTTTCATTATCGAATTTCTGACACAAATGTTTCACCTGAAATTGAATTTACCACAAGCTTAATATGACAATATTATATCGAATGAAAATAGTAAAAAATACCAGCTAGGCCAATAAGCAAAACTGAGACAATACAATGGTAATCTTTAGTTAATATATATCATAAATTTATTTAATACATGCAGAAGTTGAGGAAGTAGCTCAATTTGTTTAGAAAAAAAAACATTTTAATTTAAACAATTGTCTGTGCCCGTTTCAAAATATATAGTCTATTGATATAGTATCTTGAGACTCTTGACTGGAAGATATCAGTCAAGGATCTGTTCTAGACAATCACTCCAATAAAAACTGGGTCATTTTTGTAAGCTTTTATGTTGGGCTAAGGTATTAATCTAGGGCAGGAGTCTATAAAGTTTTTGAATGTGTGTATGGAGTGAAGGGGGCATATTGCTGACATTTTAAAGCTACACAGACCAAAATAAAAAAATAAAAAAAGTGACCTGGACATGCTTCATACTGTTTTGTTCATTAGCTTTGCTTTTTTTTTTTTTTTTTTTTTTTTTTTTTTTTAGTGAAGCTGATTTGCTAAAACCTCATTCTTTTAATTATTTTCCGAACAAAAATATAAATCACAACATTATTCACATTTTTATTTTTAAAAATGTTTTGTGAATATTTTACATTCGCGGATTAAAGATTGAAGGTTTAATCTTCAATGCAGGCGATAATTTCTATTTTTTTTTTTTTTTACATACGGGACTCACCACTTATCAATGCTCGAAGGCCACTTGAGGATAAGGGTTAATGAGTGTATCAGTGAGACAACAGCGTATTAACAGTTAGTGGAAATACGGTCAAAATAGATTGGGGGGGGGCTCAACAAGAACTTGTTTACATTGGATTTGAAGATGACTATTGTAAGCTGGAAAGCTAGTCAGCAATACATGTTTCAGCCGCAACTCATTTAGAGATCCCACCTCATCAGGCCTGATGAGGTGGGATCTCTAAATGAGATGCAGCTGAAACATGTATGCACATATATAGCCAATAATGTTTGTATAAACAAACATACTATAATTATGCTCTGCTTGTTACTGAGCACTTTTAATAAATATCAGAGTTTCAGTGGATTTACATATAGGAAACTACATACAACAATTACACACACACACACATATATTCTTTACTGTTGAATGTTATATATATTAACTTCATTCCAGAGTAATAAATTTTAGACTATTCATATGAATGTCAGTTTTAAACATAATTTCCAACATCCATAACACTCTCTGCCATTATATGAAAAGAAAAATGTGTTTATATCCTATAAAATATATCAAAACTTGTCAACATTTTAAGTGAAATCTTATACACTTTAATAAAAAAAATGTTGACAAGCCAGCGAATATAAAATTATTCATTTTGTTTAAAACAATCCCAAAATCTTCCCTACCCAAAAAATAAATTATTTAATAATAAAATTGTTATGGAACGCTATCTATTATTTTGTGCGATTGAAAACATAATATTCTTGATATAATTGTTCGAAATGAAATGTGGCTAGCTCACCACAAAAGCAGAAATTGTCTGAAACAAGTTGCACCCAGTTTAACATTGGCCAATAATATTTACTTAAATTTAATTTTGGTTTTGTTTTGTTTTGTTTTTAACAGTGTTATTTATTACTAGCAAGGTTATCCGGCGTTGCCGAAAGCAAAAGTGTAACATGTTAAATAAAATACGCATCAAGTTTTGCGTTTTGTACATCTTTTGTTTGTTTGTTTTTGTTCTTCTGCTTTCTTGCCATGTTGAAGAAAGAAAAGTCAGTTTATAAAGATCCGTGCATCGTCAGGGTGCGAATTTCGTTATAGAAGCATTGATTTAATTTGAATAAAATAAAATATGCATCAAGTGCACTTGAAAGCCACTATTACGAAAATAAACAATATTTTACTTGTTTAAAATCTATAATTTTAATATATTTCAGAGTAAAACTCCATCCTCAGTATTTTGTGCATCTCTTTTTCTTTCTCTTTTTTCTTCTTCTTTCTTGCCATGTTGTAAAGTTGGAGAAAAAAAATGTCAGTTAGTAAAGATCAGCATGTTGTCTCTCAGCGGTTGTATTTTGAAATTCTTGAACAATGTGTTGGCTATGCGAGATTAACGTCAGAGGTGTGAGTTCCATTATAAAAGACAACGTGCTGATCTTTACTGACTTTTCTTTCTTCAACTTTAAAACATGGAAAGAAAGAAGAAGAACAGAAAGAAACAAACAAAAGATGTACAAAATACTGAAGGTGCAGTTTTACTCCGAAATATATTTAAATTATAAATTTTAAACAAATAAAATATTATTTTCGTAATATTGCGTTGTGACTTGCCTTTCAAGCGCACTATTCAAATTAAATCAACGCCTCTATAACAGAATTCACACCCCTGATGTAACATGTTAGCACTAAAATTCTTATTTCTCTCTTGCTGTGAAAATGGCTGAAAAATTGATACCACTTGACAAAACCGGTTCTAATTGATCCCCTAGGAATGAACAATTTTAAATTTTATATTAAAATTGTGGATGCTTGATTTGTAGGTTTGTTTTCGTTTTTTTTATTTATTTATTTTTTTTTTTTTAGCAGGACAAACACACAGACAACTACCTTTTGTTTTTTTTTATTTTTACATAACTAAATTATTGTTTTCTTTTTAAATAGGATTTTGAAAGTTAAATTTAATTATTACATTATCGTTTAATTATAAAATTATTAATTGAACAAAATTTTAATAAAACAAATTACTAATTTTGTTTCTGTTAACAGTGACCACTAAATAATTATCAATTACTTTTTTTTACATCTCTGGTGATTAGACAATCTCATTTGTTAAATGAATGTGGATGGCAACAACGTACATACAAACGATGGTAGAAGCATATTATTATTATTATTATTATTATTATTATTATATGGATTGTTAATATCCATAATTTAACACATTCTAATCATTCCTTCAAATAAAAAATTAATGTTATTAAATGATAAAGAATCGATCCTTAGAATAAAAAAAATCATTAGAAATTCCTCTCAATTCTGGTGCTAATAATAATTGCTAAAAAAAAAAAAAAAAAAAAACGTCGATTCTTCCGATTCTCGATGCTAATTTCAATTAATCAACCCACTGCTAATTACTATCAACTTTTCACAGAATCTGGTGGTTTCCATTGAAGTTTAATTGCATGCAAGCCTACTCAACACAGGGAACCACCCTTTTTAGTATTCTCAACGCATTCAGCTGTGATATCATCTAAATCAGAGGTCCCCAATTACTAGGCCACAGACCAGTACCAGGCCCAGGCCACGGTATTGAGCCTCACCAAAGACATAAAAATCGTTTTTAATTGTAAATTTATTGACGAGTGCAGTATGGCTACTTCTGTACGATGGTTTAATGTCACAATAGTGGCTAACACTAACATGACTGTTTAACAGACAACAAAGTTAAATTATTGTAGTTCAGAACGAGTAGACTACTATTTAAACTTTTCCAATATTATACTAAATTTGAGTTAATAAACATTAGGTTTTCCCACCCCCATCCCCCAATTTTTTCGTATGCATTTCAATCACACAAAATACATACTAAAATATTCCTCAGTCTTGTGATTGAGTCATGTTAAAAAAAACTACTGTATTAACTGTTTTAATTAAACGTAATTTGCAAATAACTCATCTTACAACCTCTTTCTCACAGAAGAGATGTAGCGAGTTTGTCTTTGCCATGAAAGTAATGATAAAGCAAGTGCTCGACTGAGCTTCAATCTATGGTCCCCCTCGCCAAACTTTCACAAGAAACACTCGTCTAGCTGAAAACACTATCGATAATTCCCCCACTCTTTAACTGTGCCTAAACCTAAGCGTAGATTCCATGAACAAAGCTTCTTGCTTAGAACTGCACGCCTGTGGAACTGTCTCCCGTTTTCCTGCTTTCCAACTAACTACAATATGATTGTCTTCAAGTCCAATGTAAACAAGTTCTTGATAAGCCGTTCCCCTTAAGTTAACAAATTTACTGAATTTCCATTACTGACAATTACTATATTATCCAACTGACTACTGTACACTGTTTAACCCTTATCCTCGAGTGGCCCCTGGGCCTTGATAAGTGGTGATGCCTATGTAAAAAAAAAAAAGAAAAAAAATCTCTAGCACAATGACAAGCACCATTGTGGAGGAGTTGGAGCTCTTCACATTTAAAAGCTTTATAACCGATTTTCTTTGTACTTGTGAGGAGATGAATAAATTCTAGATGGTATTATCGTCATCACTCCACTTTGAAGTGTCAACACCATGTCAGAGGGACAAGTTGTTTATCGAGGTTGGCATATGCATTGTATGCAACAAAGGTCAAATCAAAGGTGACATCAGGATCGGTTGATCTAATAGGAATATTTCTCTTTTTTTTCTTTCTTTTTGAGATGTATTCATCTTTCTCTCTAGCTTCAATCTATGCCTCTCCCTCAAGACGTTCACAACAAATACTCATCTAACTACAACAACTGTCTAAAATTTTTCTCTCATTCTATCTGTGCCTAAAACTAAACGAAAATTCCATGAGGAAAGTTTCTTTCCAAAAATTGTCCGTCTGTGGAACACTATACCATAGGGCTGCTTCCCAGCTGACTATAACATGGTTATTTTCAAATATAATGTCAATAAATTTCTGTTGAGCCATCCTCTTAAATAATTACGCCTTACTCGATTTCCATCATTACTGATCACGTATCAATATCTAATACGTATTAATCCTTATCTTAAAGTAGAGATTCTCAACCAGGAGTAAATTTACTCCTAGTGGGTAAAAAATTAGATTGTTGGAGGAATAATTGAAGTACCTGATAATTTAAAAATAATTATTTATTTTCATAATTTTCTACTTAAAAATGGTTTAATTTTCTTTACTTTTGTGATACGAATGTATAATAATAATTTTATACAAAACCTGAAACAATAAAAAAGGGGTTCTTTAAACCTTCTTGTTTTTCTGTCACTTTATGATGGCTATGATTTTTTTTTTTATGGGAGTAGGGGTAAATGTATAAAGTCAAAGGGTCAATGATGGAGGAAAGGTTGAGAATAGTCAGTTTCATTATTTCGTTTTTACGTTTTATAATTTTTTGTTTTTGCAATACCAAAATAAAACTAAGTTTCAGTTTTTTTTTATTATCTAAGATTCCGCCATTAGAAATTACATTCAATTCAACAGTTTCACTTTATTGCTTGTGATTCTTCCATATTTATATCAAATTAAGTTTTAATTGCATTAATTTCCCAACACCTTTTTAAATGTTAAATTAGGACAAGTGAAGAAAAGCTTTGTTTTTTTTCTCAAGAAAAATAGAATTTGAATGTTTATGTTGAAAACAGATTTCACTTGTTGCTTTTTCTGTTTCATATGCAAGAATGGAAAATTTTCAAGGACACAACTAATTTTTTTAAAAGGACTCATCATGAGTATTATATTACTATTATTGTTTTGTGTTGTTGTGCTTAAAACTAAATGAAAATTCTATGAGCAAAGTTTCTTTCCTAGAACTATCCGTCTGTAAAACAATACTGCAGGGTTGCTTTCTAGCTGACTATAGCATGGTCATTCTAAAATCTAATGTAAATAAGGTATCAATTTATCAAATAAAAGTTTAATCTCATTAATTTTAATTCCATTAATTTGTCAAACGACATCACTTGAAAACATCAGAGGGAATAAGATTATTGCATTTTCACCTCAAACAAGGCACTGGGCCACTTTGATGTAGGGGGCTACCATCTGGGATATAATTTGCAGGGGTACTATGTAGGGAGTTGAGCAGCAAGATGTCTGTTTACATTATAATTGAACTTCTGCATGTCAGTACAGTCAGAGAAGCAGGAACCCAGAAGGGAATTTCTAAAGTCTAGCAGTCCTAGGTTAGAAACTATTAGAGTAGAAGGCTTTCTTACATCTAGGAATTTCTACTGTGTAGGGGTGGAATTTTGCTGCTTGTCAGGGATATTTACATTGAGTTCGTCAGAGTATCTACCATTAAAGTACTTGTAAAACAGAGAGAAGGATGCCACATTTCATCAATGGGACAAGCAGTTGAAGCCTAGCTGATAGTGCAGGACCTATTAGGTTGGTGACTCTTTTGAACCCTCTCTAAGACTAGTAGCAGGATGTTAAGAATTTGAACAATTCTCAGGTGAAAAAATTTCTAAAGAATTTTTTGTTTTACAGAATTGTTTTCTGTTTACATGCTAAATAATTTTGTGTACAGCATTAATTATTTTTATAATGCCTTTTCACGAATCTCATAAGAATGCGATAGCTAATCAAAAAAAGAATTTAGAAAAGAAAGAATTAATTTAAAGATAGTTTTTAATTAATATTTTTTTCAGGTAGTCGTTTGAATAAATAGCATCATCATCATCATATTTGGTTTAATGTCTGTTTTTACATGATGGCATATGCTAGACGACTTTAACTCTTTATGACTTGGTTGAACTAATTCGTTCAATTGTAAATAAATATATATAACGGTATAAATAAAGTGCAAATTGATTCAAACACACCTTGTACATATTAGTTCAGTGTCTGGGTTGATACCAGATATCTCCAGGTTGCAACTGTCCATTGTATGTCGCCATCTGTCTCAGAGAGTGGAAGATTTCGTTTGTTGTCATAAACACACTTTTTTTCAAGCACTATGAAGGGCAAAAAAAAAAAGTAGTTTGACTATTGAACTTCATAATTTTTCCAGTTTGAAGACAATCATAGTAGCATTACCCTCTGAACTAACTAAAATTAACAATAAATAATTTTTTAATCATTTACATAAAATTATTTTAATCATCAGGTCATAAAATTTAAATAAATATTTTTTTAAAATCATCTACATCATAATTTAGGTCATAAAATTTACACTTTTTTTTAATCATCTACATAATTCAAGTCATAAAATTAATAAATTTTATTTTAATCATCTACATCATAATTTAGGTAATAAAATTAACAATAAATTTTATTTTAATCATCTACATCATAATTCAGGTCATAAAATCGACATTTTTTTTAATCATCTACATTATAATTCAGGTTATAAACGGTTAAGAAATTAAATTAGTTTTAAGAAATTGATTTCCAAAATAACCTATCTGTGTTTTTCTATTTTCACCAATGAGTGTTTAAGTCAAAGCAATGACAAAAAATATCTCTGGCCAGGTCTTAATTAATCCCTCTTTCTTTCAAATTCGTTTTTATCACTTATTCCCATGTTTTCCTGGGCCTTACTCTGTGACCTCAACTGTTCTATATCTTCTAACGCAAGCACTTGCATCTATTCTTTCAACATGGCCATAACATTGAAGTCATCTTGTTGCATAAGCAGATCCCGAGAGTGAGGTTAAACAATAAATTTGGCCAGAAAACGTGACCAAAGGTCACGTCCAGGATCTTCATGCGGTTGAGTGACAGTAAACAAAAAAGTCAGTCACAAGTCTATGCAAGGCCCAGGAGATGACATCAAAGTAAGGTCAAATTTTAGGACACAAAATCTCTGGTTGAACGAATGCTCACATTTTTGTGAAAATGTAGATCGGAATGTCGTCATCATCTGGGCCAAAAAAAGAGATACAAAGGAAAATAGAGAGAGGGAGTCGACATAACGATACAAGAGAGGGTGTGAGCAATAGTCCTCTGCACACCCGAATCAACCCAGTCACGCCGACATTAGATTTGTCAATCTGTCATTGAAAACTAAAAGCTTATATTTACAAAATAAACATTTTTATAACCAGCTGCATGTGTTTTTCTATTTTCACCAACGAGTGTTTAGGTCAAAGCAATAACAAAAAATTGTTATTTTTTTAAATTAAATTGATGATTCGGCCATCATCAGAGTGAAATATAACAACCTATACTATTCTTAGTTCATCAGATCTAAGCTTGTTTTTAATGCTTACATTACACATCCATCATATTATTCAAATATAATTGTTCTCATGCAACGCATGTCCTCAACACTCACTGGTTTCACTTACATATATTCTCACACAGCATACACATATCTTGCAGTCATATGTCCTCTTAATGTAAGTTAAATATACATGAAATAAAAGAATACATAAAGCACGCATAAGCAATCATAACGTTTTACATATAATCAAACATACAATTTTCATATTTGTGACAGAAGAAAAAGTTGAGATTTAGTTGAAAAGTTTATTGCAATTTTTGTGTGCAGTGAAGACGATTTACAGTTGCAACTATCTAGAGAAAAACGTACGCTACTTATAGGATGCATGTTCATATCAAGATGTAAGTTCGCCTGGCTATAATAGGATGTATGTTTATAGAATGCATGTTTATATCAAGACGTAAGTGAGCCTGGCTATAATAGGATTTATGTTTATAGGATGCATGTTTATATCGAGATGTAAGTTAGCCTGACTATAATAGGATGTATGTTTATAGGATCCATGTTTATATCGAGACGTAAGTTAGCCTGACTATAATAGGATGTATGTTTATAGGATCCATGTTTATATCGAGACGTAAGTTAGCCTGACTATAATAGGATGTATGTTTATAGGATCCATGTTTATATCGAGACGTAAGTTAGCCTGACTATAATAGGATGTATGTTTATAGGATCCATGTTTATATCGAGACGTGAGCCTGACTAAAGTATGATGTAAATGTGATGTTTTCTTATTTCATTGTAAAAGAAAAATATAATCTGTTAAATATTTTTTAGTTAAAAGTTCTTTTTTTTTTTTTTTCACTTTTCATCTAAAAAAAGGCATATTACCACTTGAACGTAAGGGGGAGGTTACTATTTGGAATCATATCCAATAGGGGACTGTAGGGAGTTGATGTTTGTTCACATTACATTTAAATTTCTGTACGTTAGTACAATCAAGGAAGCAGAAAACAGAGAATTCCAAAGTTTTGCTGTCTGAGGGAAGAAACTATTAAAGTAGAAGTCTTCACAGCATCTAAGGACCTCAACAGTGAAGAGGTGGGATTTTACTGTTTTCTGGGTTAGTCGGGAGTATGCATGTCGCAAGGGCACAGGTGGTATGAGTTCATCAGACACATTCAAGTACCAAGTATTTGTACATGTATATTAAAGTTCTGATGTACCTGCATATTAAAGTTCTGATGTACATGTATTCGAGAATATTTTTTAATATCTAATTTATAATTAGCTGCTGTCAAGATAAGGTTTGTTTCCAATCTATAATGGGAATGAAATATTTTTGTGTTTTTTTTTATCTAAACTCATTAAGGATTTCATCTAAGTTTAAACTTTGTCAAATTTCTGCTTCAATGGACATAATTGCATAAGTTTTCAAATACTTTTGTGTTAAATTGATCAGCTCAAGTAAATTAAGTAGATTATCTTATCGTGTAGGATATGAGCGTGAAACTTGGTTGGATGCAAAGACACATGCGTGATACTAGCCTTGAATGTTTTTTATTTTCCGGAAATCGCTCCAGACAAGGCATGAAGCTAGTTGATGTAAGGAGTTAAAAAATACTACTTCAAGGTAAAAAAGAATTCAGTTATAAGTGTTAGATGAATAGATATCAACCCCCCCCCCAAAAAAAACAGCAATTCTCCCCCCCCCACACACACACACCTTTATCAGAAACATCGTTCATGGAATGCAAGGTCTAAAGGACAAAATAAGGGAAAGGAGAATTACGAGGCTGCCAAAAGTAAACCCAAGATCCACTTTCTCGCTTTCTTTTACAATTAGTTTCAGTGTTTTTAATATGAATAAAAATTATGCCATAAACGCATGGAACTATAAAGCAGTTGTTAGACAAAAAGTATACATTAATTCTTAAGCAAGAAGACGATGACAATGAATTTAATATTAATTTACTTAAAATCCAATATAACCAATAAAAAATGTATCCGTTACCACTTTCGTACATATGCAATAGATAGACGGATATAGAGATAGCTCGTCTTGTTACTTGTCCTGTGTGTGTGCACACCAATCGAGATGGCACTTTTTTTTTACATGTCTACTCATGAAGAACTAGAATTATCTCCAGTGTCACATGGTTTTGCTAACTTCCATTTTACTAAGGTCACCTGTGACACCTAGGTGTCACCCACAACTTTTCCATTCCAACAACAGCTTCTGTTATGTAACAAAAAGGAAAAAAAGACAAAAGGGAAAGTGAAAAAGTAAATGTAATTCATATTTCTAATTCTTATCAATTTATTTTTTCCTATCCTTTTTAATTAAAACATTTTCTTTGAAGTTTTTTTACCTCCTCATGCAACGCACGTCCTCAACCCTCACTTAATGTATTTAACAATAAGTAGTCTGTTCGTCTTTATGTATCATATTAAGTACCACTTTACATGCTTCTCATCTTCAACAAACTATTTATGTGAGAATAGATGTATATACATGTAAAGCGGTTTCTTAATTATCGTCCCTTCAACCTTTATCTGTGATTCATTATAACACTATGTACAAAATGGTCAACAACTATGCAGGAAATATAAAAAACATATCCTCGATCAAAAAAATAGGGGTAAAAGCTACGATATTAAGTAATCTTTAGCTTGGCAAATGATTTTCAATCAATTTCAATGTTAAGAAATTATAGTGAAAAATATACCTTCCCCGAGATGAGTAAAATTCCCCAAATAGTTTGACACCACTTTTATGTCCACTTATCAAGTTTAAAATTACTAATAAATTAATGCTACTAAACTTTACTTTGATTACAATCCACTACAAAATTTTGATTCTAAAAAATGTCTAAAATTCAAGACTTAAGCTTAAGGTGTCTTAAGAAATTGAAATTAATGAATCTTGCTTCATTCATATCTAACGACTCAAAACTCAAATTACATGCAAATCGGAAATATTTGAATTTTTAAATAAGCAGTTGTGCCCAAATTATGACCCCTAAAAACTACCTGAAAGAGACTGAAATTTGAGGACTATTTATTAATGTCTGATGTGTTGTTAAACTTTCACGAAGCTTTAGCGTATATGAACTTTTGTGAAGAGTGTTGGACATATTCGTTTAAAGTAGCTGAGTGGTCTTGATTATAGTGTTCAATTAATAATCTAATAAGTTGCTTTACTGAACGATTGTTTGTGGTCAGAGCTGGTTTATTTTTAAGTGTAAGACTTTCAGCATATCTTTTGACATCGCTCTCAAGCTGCTCTACCAATTAGTATTTATGGTTTAAACCAGCCAATCATAATCTTGTGAGGAGGAACCCGAACGTATTCATATTCAGTACATCACTTCCTTTTCATAAAACTAAATTAAACTAAATGCAGTTCACATTACAACCCCTTACACCTAGCAGGTGTGTTCCAAAAATTCATAATGACTGGTTAATTGGTTTATGAGTGAATCCTGCACATGCAAGTACAGAAACATACATACCTAACTTAAAATAGAGATAATATAATACTGATCAAACGGTTGATGTAGTTATTCGTTTTTATTGTTTTAGAGCTTTTATGTGTTTATTCATTAAAATTTGTTGTGTATTATTCATCGATAGTTATATATGCTGAAAACTCAAATAGTTCATCGAAGGAGTATGGGTTAAAGTTTGTATGGTGTTTAGTTTTTGTGCTCATTTTTTATTTTATTTATTTTTTCTTTTTTAGATTAAAATAAACGATTTTTTTTTTTTTTTAGATTAAAAAAAAAGAAATAACCAATCTAATTAGAAAAGTTGCTAAAGGAATGAAAACGCATGTTTTAAATTTGTATAGATAATGCTTATATGTTTGCTGGTGAAAAAAGCACTTTTCCTTTTTAATAATCTTCTTTTTAAACTTATGAAATTGTTCATGCACACATAAAAGCCTTTGACATGAGTCAGTTCCATTTTGATAAAATGATATCGAAACTTCCACATTGAAGTGCGGATAATTCAGAAAGGAAATGAGAAATTTTTCATCACTTAAAAATTTCACATTCAATATTTTTTAAAGACAGACATTTGCTAAAAATTTTACCAGTTTAACTTTTTTTCAAAACAAAAATGTATTACCGAAAGTACAAAAAAAAAAAAAAAAAAAACGTTGAATATAAAAAGATGAAAAAAAAATTGTTGCAAATTGTCTGCTGCTTCAGTCAATTTTTTTCTTTTTTTTTTTTTTTCCTCTCTCAAATGAAAGAAGCCATGTTTAAAAAATGGGCTTAGAAAAGAAATATAAATTTGCTACCACGAATTTCTTTTTTACTTGTATCTTTTCATCACGTTTTTATCTGCCAACTTAATGTACTTCAACTTGTCAGTAAAACAGCAAAGGCTCAATCAGAACAAAAGCAGCAAGAATAACACATTTAAGTTGAATGAAAGGAAGAAAAGAGAAAGTTTTTTTGTTGTTTATTTATTTATTTTTACATTGCGATGATTTGTGCCAAGACAACAAGTGTATTATGAAATGGTGCAAGCGAACGGGGCTAGAAATGTTATATAGTCCTTTAATGAAGACTAGGATATTTTTCACCTTGTGAGGGTCAAGATGATTTTTTTTTCTTTTAGATAAGTAACTACAAAGTTTAAACGTAATGATGGAGACAACGAGAACAATCTCATCTTAAAAGATACTTTATTGACTCAACAACGTAGCTATTTTCTTTTTAATTTATGCGTCACTTTTAGTTGGATAATACCCATCAGAGAGCATAAACACTCCTATCTATCCATACATTATATTATACATGTCTTCACGACCCATACTCTTAAATAATAAAACTGACCCATTTGCACTATTACCAATCATTATGGTATCGTTTAACTGCCCACTTGATACACATTAATCTTTATCCTCGAATGGCCTTTTGGCCTTTGTAAGCGGTGAATTTCTTCTTTTTTTTTCAAATTTAAACTACATCACCTGTTCGATCAGTATTGGTTATATTATTTCTATTTATTTTAAGTTATGCGTGTCTGTATGTCTATATATTTATACGTATAGGATTCACTCATAAACTAATTAACCGATCATTATGAATTTTTGAACACACCTGCTAGGTGTAAGATTCCTCCTCACAAGAATATGATTGGCTGGTTTAAACCATAAATACCAATTGGTAATCAGCTTGAGAGAGATGTCAAAAGATATGCTGAAAGTCTTACACTTAAAAATATAACAGCTCCGACCACAAACACTCGTTCAGTAAGGCAACTTACGAGATTATTACTTGAACACTGTAGCGAAGGCCTCTCAACTACTTTAAACGAATATGTCTCACGCTCTTCACTAAAGTTCATATATGCTTAAGTATCATGAAAGTTTAACAACACATCAGACATTAATAAATAGAGCTCAAATTGTAGTCGCTTTCAGGTAGTTTAAAGGGGTTTTAGGGGGTATAATTTGGGCACAACCTCTTATTTAAATTCAAATATTTCAGATTTGCACAGAATTTCATTTAGAGCCATTAGTAGGGCTGTGACAACAGAATATTCTTTTCATTGTTTTGACTATTGAGTATATATCTGTTAATATCCTTTATGTTTTTATGTAAACCGATGTGGTTCTCGGTTGATTAACTGTGTCTAACTGTATCGGATATATACGCGAGTCAGAAGAATGAAAAGAATATCCTGTTGTCACAGCCCAAGTCATTAGATATGAATGAAGAAAGATTCATTAATTTTAATTTCTTAAGGCAAGTTAAACTGAAGTCTAAAATTTAAGACACTTTCTAGAATCAAAATTTTGAAGTCAATCATCAGAGGTCACATGATTAAATAACCAATTTGTTGAATACCAGAGATTTGCTAACCTTTTGCACGTCATAGATCGCTAGATGTATAAGTTATTATTTGATGGACCACGATTATGAATTTAAGAAAAAAAAGAAAAAAAAAGGTAAATACATCTATTAGAAACTGAGATTTGGTATTTTTTTTTGTTTTTTTTTTTTTTACACAGGCATCACCACATTATCAAGGCCAAGAGGCCACTCGAGGATAAGGGTTAAAGAGTGTACAATAGAAATTGGACAATATAGTAATCATTAGTAATGGAAATTCGGTAAATTTGTTAACTTATATGGAACGGCTCATCAAGAACTTGTTTACGTTAGACTTGAACACAACCATATTGTAGTCAGCCGGAAAGCAGGAAAATGGAAGGCAATTCCACAGGCGTGCAGTTCTAAGAAAGAAGCTTTGTTCATGGAATCTACGTTTAGGTTTAAGATAACGAGTGGGGGGAATTATTGATAGTGTTTTCAGCTAGACGAGTGTTTCTTGTGAAAGTTTGGCGAGGGGGGACCATAGACTGAAGCTCAGGTTGAACCTATATTATTAATTTCTATTGTACTATCTTTCAGTGATCAATTCAGGAAGGAGAATATTTTCCCATACATTACCTCTTTCTTTTGAATTGGAATGTTTCAAGAAATTAAGGTAAATAACTGTAGTTTTAAAATTATTTACACTTAACCAAGTAAAACTGAAAATTATAGAAATAAAAAAATGGTAACACAGTATATTAGTGTTAAAATGAAGAGTACACAAGAGTTCTCAGTTATTCCTGCATAACGCTGAGTAACCTTACTAGTTTAAAACTAAACATTAAAATCATGAGTTCATTGACTTTAACTATGTAAGAAACATCAATGTACAGAAATAATTAAAGGTTATTAGATTTAAGTCTTGAATAAAACATGAACAATAGACTTATGTAGAAAGATTAAAAGCTTATGTAGAAAGATTAAAAACTTATGTAGAAAGATTAAAAACTTATGTAGAAAGATTAAAAGCTTATGTAGAAAGATTAAAAGCTTATGTAGAAAGATTAAAAGCTTATGTAGAAAGATTAAAAGCTTATGTAGAAAGATTAAAAGCTTATGTAGAAAGATTAAAAGCTTATGTAGAAAGATTAAAAGCTTATGTAGAAAGATTAAAAGCTTATGTAGAAAGATTAAAAGCTTATGTAGAAAGATTAAAAACTTATGTAGAAAGATTAAAAGCTTATGTAGAAAGATTAAAAGCTTATGTAGAAAGATTAAAAGCTTATGTAGAAAGATTAAAAGCTTATGTAGAAAGATGAAAAGCTTATGTAGAAAGATGAAAAGCTTATGTAGAAAGATGAAAAGCTTATGTAGAAAGATTAAAAGCTTATGTAGAAAGATTAAAAGCTTATGTAGAAAGATTAAAAGCTTATGTAGAAAGATTAAAAGCTTATGTAGAAAGATTAAAAGCTTATGTAGAAAGATTAAAAGCTTATGTAGAAAGATTAAAAGCTTATGTAGAAAGATTAAAAGCTTATGTAGAAAGATTAAAAGCTTATGTAGAAAGATTAACAGCTTATGTAGAAAGATTAAAAACTTATGTAGAAAGATTAAAAGCTTATGTAGAAAGATTAAAAGCTTATGTAGAAAGATGAAAAGCTTATGTAGAAAGATTAAAAGCTTATGTAGAAAGATTAAAAGCTTATGTAGAAAGATTAAAAGCTTATGTAGAAAGATTAAAAGCTTATGTAGAAAGATTAAAAACTTATGTAGAAAGATTAAAAACCTATGTAGAAAGATTAAAAACTTATGTAGAAAGATTAAAAACTTATGTAGAAAGATTAAAAGCTTATGTAGAAAGATTAAAAGCTTATGTAGAAAGATTAAAAGCTTATGTAGAAAGATTAAAAGCTTATGTAGAAAGATTAAAAGCTTATGTAGAAAGATTAAAAGCTTATGTAGAAAGATTAAAAGCTTATGTAGAAAGATTAAAAGCTTATGTAGAAAGATTAAAAGCTTATGTAGAAAGATTAAAAGCTTATGTAGAAAGATTAAAAACTTATGTAGAAAGATTAAAAACTTATGTAGAAAGATTAAAAGCTTATGTAGAAAGATTAAAAACTTATGTAGAAAGATTAAAAACTTATGTAGAAAGATTAAAAGCTTATGTAGAAAGATGAAAAACTTATGTAGAAAGATGAAAAACTTATGTAGAAAGATGAAAAGCTTATGTAGAAAGATTAAAAACTTATGTAGAAAGATTAAAAACTTATGTAGAAAGATTAAAAGCTTATGTAGAAAGATTAAAAACTTATGTAGAAAGATTAAAAACTTATGTAGAAAGATTAAAAACTTATGTAGAAAGATTAAAAGCTTATGTAGAAAGATTAAAAGCGACGTGTGAGGGGATAATGGGATTTCTCATACGAGGCTGGGATTAGGGTTAGAGTGGTCGAAAATTCCATTAAAAATTAACAGGCTAGAATTATGACTATATTGCACGGTATGATATCACAAGAGAAATTATGCACCAGAGTAGATACTTTCTTTGTGTGTATGATATCAGATGCCTTTTTTAAGAGCTATCACCCTTATTAGGGGTAAGACGGGAAATTTCAATTTATCCAGATGAACATTGCTGTAAATATATGAACAAAGTAAACTAAAACCCAGAGGTAAATATGGTGCTATTTGTGTTTTTTTTTTTAATTCATTTTCTTATATTTTTTTTTTATTTTATTTTATTTTTTTTTTACATGGAGTTCACTTATCAAGGCCCAATGGCCACGGGGATAAGGGTTATTGTGTGTACAGTAATCAATGGGATAGTGTTGTAGTAATAGTATTGGAGAATTGGTAAGGTGTCATTACTTGGGGGGGGGCGGTTCATCAGGAACTTGTTTGTGTTGGACTTGAAGACATCCAGGTTGAAGTCGGGAGGGAAACAGGCAAGCGGAACAGAGTTCCACAGGCGTGCAGTTCTAAGAAAGAAGCTTTGTTCATGGAATCTACGTTTTGATTTGGGCACAGATAAGTGGGGAGTGGGGAAAATTATTGACGGTGGTTTCAGCGAGTGCAACACACATAAAAAAGAAGAGAATGAAATTGTGAGATTTGTATTGCTTGGATTATCTAGACTACTGCTCTCATCTTGAATGCTATTCTTACGTTTTGGCCGATGTAATCTGATCTTTATCGGATGTATCTTGTACTTTCTATCAAATTTAGGAATCTGCATGGAATTTCAAATGGAACTGTTTATTTAGTCCACAGGGATAGCATGCTCACATTTCCTCAGCCATGACTGGATAGAAGTCCTAAGTAATTTGCAATTGTATTATGAGTTTCACCCGCACAGGGGATTGAACCGTCAACCTCCAGAAGAGTAAATTTTACCAAGTACTTTATCCACTACATCACAGTTCCTTGAGGAACATTAAACTGAGAGACATAGATATTCACAAAACAACTTACATTTCAACAGAACAATAACTTCAGACAAGACAATAGGCAGATACATTTTATGAAAGTTTGGGATCGAAAGACAACCTACAATATGCTAAACCTGAAGAAGACTTGAAAACACATCAATTGAAACGTCATGAAATATTGATGACAACAAAAATATATAACATCTTTTTGCAATCTCTTTCACATCTTTGATAAATAGCTTTATCTAACTCGCAACGAAGATAATTAATTGCACGCAAATAGATAAAGAAAACATATATATTTTTTCTTGATTTTAGTTGACGGCTAAGTAAAGTAATTACCTAGCAACACCTGAAATTCCTGATAATTAAATCAAACTGATTAATAATTGCTACCTGAAGGTAAGTTCATACTTAGCATGTTTCAAGCACAGTAATGAGCGAACACATTTCATTCTAACCTCTTCATGGATCATATGGACTGTTTTTAGATTTGTACACTCATTAGTTATGGTTGCCTAACTAGGATTATGTTACTTACTAAAATGTAATTGCATTCTCAATATGTGGCACAATGCTTCCCACATTTAAAAGCCTTGTACCCAACTTTCCTTGTACTAGAATGGAGACAAGTATAATTTAAAACAGAGGTTGGCAACCTCCAGCCTGTGGGCCAAATCCGGTCTTTGAGTGAATTTTGTTTGGCTCACCATCTTAATCAGAGTATGATATGGAAAAAAAAAAAAAAATGTAAAATATGTTTGTAGTTTTTCCTTATTTTTTAATACAAGATGACCCACTTAAAAGTAGCCCGATATATCTCTAATCTTTCTCATTTTTTCCAGATTAAATGTCCCACTTAAAAGTAGCCCAATCTTTTTAATCATTCTCTTAGCGACCAACTGACACCACAAAACAAAATGCAATTCTTTTTCCAACAAGATGGCACTACATACCATATGTCTCGAATATCACTGACACGAGTTCATGACATGTTTACAGAAAAGAGAGAACAATAAGCTAAGGGTTATGACCACCATGTTCATTGGACATGTCATCATGTGATTTTTGTCTTTGGGGGATTTTAAAACAAAAAGTTTATGCAAGTAATCGTCACGATCTAGACCAACTAAAGAAGAACATTAACAACACTATCAGGAGAATCACCAGAGAAGATCTACAGACAGGATCTGCAAACGTTGTTAAACGTGTCCTGAAATGCATAGATGGCAATGGGGGAGTACTTCTAGCATCTTTTATTACACTGCAATTTAAACAATAAAAGAATGTTCCTCCTCTCTAATACATGTCTGGACTACTATTAAGTGGGCCACACTTTGTGTGTGTGTGTGTGTGTGTGTGTATATATATATATATATAATACGGCATAATTGTGTTGACACACCAGTTCTCGTCAGATCACCGAATTTAAGCAATGTTGAGCCTGGTTAGTACCAGATGGGTGACCATTTGGGAATTCTAGGCGTTGTATGTGCTCTCTGCTTATCTTGGCATTTGTTTCCAGTTATCTTCTATATTAACTTCACTTGCCACTGGTATTTAACAATGTCGACTCAGGAAAGGTGTGGTTGGAGATTGCACACCTCCTGCCACAAAAATTTCATGTGCAGGCACCCCTTTGTGGATATTCATAGTCTGTTAAAGACTGAAGGAGCTTGTTGTGTTATATATAATTAACTGCTTGCCCCTTTTCTTTTTCTTTCTTTCTTCTTCCATTATTTACCCATCTCACGTTTTTCTTTCACTCTTCTCTCTTTCTCCTCCTCTCTCTCTCTCTCTCTGTTCCTACCTGTGTCTGGTTTGATGTTTTAACCTCCCTCACCCCTTATTACTTCTCAATGACTTTACAATTGACTGCTGCTGTTTTTTTATTAGAATTTGTACATTTCCTAATTTCTCTCTTTTTCGCACTATAATAAATATTTATAATTCTGAAGTCTGATGAAATTATTGGATCGTTAACATGACTCGGTAATCTAAACATGTGTAACCAAGCAGATTAAAAATGGTAATGAAAACACACACACACATACATTATATATATATTCCTATAGTCCAAAAAAAAAAAATATATATATATATATCACTTAAATATAATCATATTATATTGAATACTTATTTTCTTTAAACGCACAGAAAATCTATTTACATATTTATAAACATTGCTGTCCTCTATGACAATGTTGCCAAAGCTTTTTGGCCCTCCTCTAATCAGCTTAGCTTTTTGGCCTTCACACTCCAAAAGTTTGCTGAACCCTGGTTTAAAACATGTTCTTGAAAAAAATGGCGACTTCAGAACATGCTATCAATCAGAGTAGACTTACCAAGAGATGACAGATGTTTATAAAACTCAAGGTTGAAGACTGTCTGAAGGTCAACAGTGCAGAGAGAGTGATCTTTAGGTCAGATTGTTTATAGAATCAAGTGCCCAAACATTGAATCAAAAGATCAAAAGCAGTGAACTCAATGAACTTGTCACCTAATGCTTGCAAAACAGCAACATATCAGTTTCTTTGTTTTCTTTCTCTCCCTCTCTTTTTCTCTTTCATTTTTCATCATCATGAAAGAGAGATAATCAGTTCGAACTTGAACTCTTAGTTTGTCTCAAAAGTTTGGAAGTCTGATTCATCATGGATAGTTGCATGTCAGCTCAAATCTCTGAGTTAAAAAAAAAAATGCTTGTTCTTAATTATTACAATTTTTTTTTTAAAGATATGTTGTCCAATTATCGTCTACTGTGTTCAACCAAAGATCCCTGTCAGTAATGATGCCTCGACATAAGACCCATTAATCTGATGTAACAGACATCATATCAACCTCTTGACCTAACAGGAATGTGCCCATCATTTTTTATCACATTCAACACACAGGGAGTTGGTTGCCCTGCCCAGGAAGTAACATTCATTGCAGAAAAGTTCCTATGACACAAACAGGTCAAGTCATTCTACTCGGTAAAAGATCGAGTTACAAATAAACTTAATAGGCTTAATCTCATAGATTTTCACAAAGTAATGGGAGTTTTATAGGTTTTCTTGCTTTGTTTTTTTTGCATTTTATGGTGGGATCTTTACTTTTGTCTTTCTGGTGGATTGAGAATTTTTTTTTTTTTTATTTACAGATTTGTACTCCAATTTATTGCCATCGAGAAGAATAGAGTTCTGCTATGTGGGTCTTCGTCAACTACCCAATTTACTATTACCAAGCCACAACGTGAGGTCATCATGAATTGACATGGCTCTACAAGTGTCTCCTCATCAGAATTATTCCAAGCCAATTTTGAACCTGTGAAGCCAGAAGTACATCTGATGAACTGAATCTATCCAAACCTATATTTTTAGATTTGTCAGTTGAAAAGGATTAGTTCGTAAATTTTCACATAAATTTTATGTTTATGTTTTGTCACATGTTCAAGGATATATTTTTTAATTGTTTTAATATATTTATAAAAAAAAATTTAACATTTTCTTATGTAAAGTTCATTTTAAAATGCTTGGTTGAAGCAATGCATTTGCAATGATTTTGTTTTCTTTTTTAAATTTCTGGCGATATCATGATGGATGTATGCTAATGACTAGTTTCACATTGTGTTGCTAGGCATAAGAACAGTTTAAATTTCATTGTTGAACTTATGTTTCATTAATTTTTTATCAAAAAAATGCATTTGTTGAAAAAGGATGAAGGAATGACAAAGCCAATATAAAAATTATATCAACAACTATAATTTCCATGCATTTTTTTTAACTGTGAAGAAATTCACTTTTAGCTAAGAAACACATTTTATATGAGATAAGTTTATTTCCAAAAGATCTTCGTAAAAATCATAACCGTAAAAATATTTTCATTTGTCTTGAATAATTTTATTTTGCATGACATAAAATCTCTTAACATTCTTTAAATAAAAATAAATGAAAAAATTTAACTGATTTTTTTTTATCTTCAACTTGATAAAATTTCATTTTTCATTTCTAAAATAATGCAAGTGCCGGCAGCGGGTTTTCAAAGAATAATATTCCATCTTTTCAACTCTGACAGCGTCCACTTCCTTTGACTCTTAAAACAATGTAGTATTTACTTTACAAAATGAATGACGAATGTCAAGTCAATTGAAGAACTCCAATATTCGATTTTTTATTGTTATTATATTTTCCTTCTTTCATACAATCTCAAAATGTGCTCTATTATCTAAAACGTTACGGTTGCTGTAACATATAATGCTCAGATGCTTAAAGCCACATTATCAGTGATGCTGTGAACATTGAGATCATTCAAGGTTTTGATCTTGCAACAGGTAAGTTTTGTTAAACTGATCAAATACCAGCTAGTGATCCGATGACTAACTATAAAATTATGTGTTACATTCTAAAGAAAAAAAAAATAATGAATAACAAAATTTATTTAATACTAGACCTATGTACCGACGTTGCCCGGTGAATGTATACTACACCCCCCCCCACCTCACTGGTAATAAAAAAAAACAAAAGAAAAAAACAAACTATGATGGGTGCCACTGCCGACCATGGCCTAAATGAATGTACCGTGCCAAAGTAACAACATTAGTATCTATAAACCCATTCATGACATGGCCTAAATGAATGTACCGTGCCAAAGTAACATTAGTATCTAAAAAACCCATTCATGATATGCCTAAATGAATGTACCGTGCCAAAGTAACATTAGTATCTATAAACCCATTCATGACATGGCCTAAATGAATGTACCGTGCCAAAGTAACAACATTAGTATCTATAAACCCATTCATGACATGGCCTAAATGAATGTACCGTGCCAAAGTAACATTAAACCCATTCATGACATGGCCTAAATGAATGTACCGTGCCAAAGTAACATTAAACCCATTCATGACATGGCCTAAATGAATGTACCGTGCCAAAGTAACATTAGTATCTAAAAAACCCATTCATGATATGCCTAAATGAATGTACCGTGCCAAAGTAACATTAGTATCTATAAACCCATTCATAACATGGCCTAAATGAATGGACCATGTCAACATAGTGTCACGAGGAAATACAATCAAAAAACATCGCGGGGACCTGGACAATGATTACCGCAGCCTTTAAATTTTTCCTTTTAACTGTGTCGTAATTTTTTCCAGCAATTATTATCAAATACAGGCTTAATTTTCAGATAGAAAGATAAATTTAAGATATTATTTTTAATAACTGCAATAGTCGGGGATCAATTTGTAATGATAACATTCTAATAGATGGAACACAAACTTCTTTTGCCACGTCAGTTGTTAATGCTGCCTCTAGCCGTTTAATTTTTCCGTTTTCTTTGGTAAGGTGTATACATTTTTTTCCAGGGTATTTTGTTAATGTAAAAGCTAAGCATGTAATCTATGGTAAGTGTCATAGAAATTTATGAAAAATTGAAAAGAGAACAATGGGAGTGACCAAAAAGTGGGTGTTCACTGTAGGAAACATAATAATTCCAAATTTAAGTCTGTAAGCACTGATAATCGCCTGAAAAATTTACAAATAAGTGAAAAAAAAAAAAAAAAAAAAAAATGCATTGTTCAAGCCCACCAATTCTTTTGGTCTTTTTTAATTACTAGTGAGGGAGGGGGCGCCTGGTTTTGCCCGGGCGTAAAATACACTTAAATATTCTATTTTCATTTGTCCAGATTTCGTATATATTATTATAGAGTCTTGATTTCAAAAGTAAGAAAAAACGTATTTGGATGCCATCGGCTAGAATCGAAACCAAAAGCAAAACTGTAGCATTCAAAGCTGGTGACGTTACCACTGTACCAACGTGATACGCATATGAACTGATTAAAAATAAGCTAAAATGAATGTACAAAATGTATAACAATATTGACCCCTTAAAAACTATTTGAACTGGCTAAAGACCCATAAAAGATTGGTCCATAAGAAATCCAGCATTTGAGGTTCCTAGCGCTGCTTTGCAACTTTTAGTTTTGGAGGATACAGAGTTTGAAAATATGGAGACAGACAGTGAGTTTTATAAATTAGATTTTGCAATCTGAAAGTTGTGTGTAAAAGAGTAAACATGTCCAATGGCTGACCCTAATTGGGTTGCCAGACTAATAAATATTTTAAGCCTAAACTTTTAGTAAAAAGGCCAAAAAAAGGTCAAATTGATAAGTATAGCCAGATTTTCACAAACAAAAAAGTCAAATTGAAAAAAAAAACAAAGAGTGTGTGTGTAAATATATATAAGCATTTATGTAGTTCACACGTCATTGTTATTTTTTGTGTGTTTGTGTTGATTGATGTTTTAAACAGACGCATTTCATATATACGTATGTCATGAAGAGTTTAGCTTCCTTGCATCTTTTTTATTACGATTTGTTAAAAAAGAAAAAAAGAAAAATAAAAAAAAAATAAGAATTACGGAATTGGATTAAAAGTAGGCACCGCCAAAAATGGCCGAAAAATCAAGTTGTTGTTGTTTTTTAAAACGAAATTACATTTATTAAAATCCATTATTTCTGAGTAACTTTTTTTTTCCGGAAAGATAAAACCCTGAATTTTATCATATAGAAAGCAGAATAATGTAAAACTTTTTCTACTATTTTTAATTAAATTTTAGATGTTAAATTTTCCCCAAAAGTTAACAATTGGCGTTTTTTGTTTTGCACAAAAAACGTATATAAATAGTTAAAAACAAAAAAAAAGGTTTTTGAAAGAATTAATTTTTTATTTCTTGTCTAACTAAGATTTAGGGTGATTTTCTATGAGAATATACAAAAATATTATAATATAAGTACCTGGATTTCATATAATTCCACGTATTCATATAGGCAACCAGTTACTTCGAGTCGATTTGACTACTGTTTACATTTGTAAATGATAAAAAGCAAACTACGCAAGACCAAACAGGCCAAAAAAAACTTATTTTTCAGTGACGAAAATTTCAATGTATTATTAACTCTGAAGCTGGCCAGTACCAGATGGGTGACTATTTGTATGAGTTTCGTTTTTAATGTGTATGGATCAAGGGACCTTGATAAATTGGTTTTTACTGTGTGGGGGCCAGGCTCTCCAAAATGGGGAGGGGGCAATTTAAAGCAGAATAAAAAAATTATTTCAGTGCGTTTGGTCCACCTTAGTCGAAAGGCGGCAAACGTTTCCAAACTTGATCGAAAAAATAATGATATTTTTAACAGAAAGGGCACAATATTTATCAAATTTGTTTTGTATCGATTATTCAAAGCATGCCCTGTTTAATAATGGTCATGCATTATTTGGCTCGCTAAAAAGAAACTTAATTTATTTATCAAAGATTTTAAAATAGCTTTTTTCGCATGAATATTAAAAAAAATTTTTTTTTTTTTGCTTAACTTAAATTAATTATTTTACTTAACATATTCACTGAATTTCACACTTCAACACTCAAAAGTGGGATAATTAAACACAATCGAAGTTCTGATATTCAGACATCAAAATTAGGTATGCAAACAATTTTTTTTTTTTTTTTTTAAATCTATAATCCCGTCCCTTACAACAACACAATATGTTTTGTTCAGTTTCAGATGATTATTTTAAGCATATTTGGAACCCCCTCAAAACGGGGGGGTAGTTGTAAACAAAAAAAAAAAAAAATATATATATATATATATATATATATATATATATATATATATAAATATTGTTTATGAAAAATAAGTACACTGTTGTAAAGTTAATTCTTCTCTTAATAATCGCTGAAAATTTCGTATTGATTGGATAATTATCTGATTTTTGGTAGATTTTTAAAAAGACGGTCCATCAAAAAGTACTTACCTGCCCCCCCCCCCAGTTTTGGCGGTGCCTAGTTAAAAGAAATATGTTGCAGAAATAAAATTATTGGCAAAAAATAAGTTCGTTTTCATTCGTTCAATAAATTTCCGAATTTTTTTTTTTTTTTTCAGCATAATAATAAAACCGCAAATATTTTGCAACTAACCTCTTTAATTTAGTCTAGAATTAACATCTTCAATATAGCTCTATTTTCTACAAAAAATTATTGCTGACAAATAGTCTTGCCATAAGCCAAACAACGCACACATGTACATTGTTTGGCTGCCCGTCAGAAAGCATAACATTATTACATAGAAACTATTTGGTGGCGACAATTTTACATGTGATATTGATTATCATAATACCGGAAAACCTATAAATGTCATTAAATCGCATGGAAAAGAGAAAATAATAAACAAATAAACTTCCGTATTTTTTAAATTTGTTTTTTGTTAGGAGAAATCTTAATATAAGAGACACAAATATTTGGGAGCTAAACTCTACAATATATAAATATATATGAAATGCGTCGGTTTCAAACATCAACAATCTACACATAGTGTGTTTAATAATATAAAAACTCGATCACAATGGTTGTGTAATTTTTTTGTTGTTTTGACGAAGACGTCGAAAACAACAAAGGAGATTCTTATAGTGGATAGCGTGTTTTTAACTTTGTAAAAGAAAGCAAATAAACGGATCATTTAACATTTGTTCAAAGATTTTCTCTCCCTTATATTTTTCTATCTAACATGAATGAAATGACCTATGCATTAGATGAACTTGACGCCGGGCAAAATAATATGTCTCTTAGTGACACCATATTTTAACGGGAGTAACTGTTCATTTATAAAGTAAAAAACTGGATCATTAAAAAATTTTCAGATCTCAGCCAATCAGAATGGAAAGACTTTGGAAAGGGAACCTTTATTATTTATGAATCAGAAATTGGAAAGATTATGTAAGATCTATGTATATATGAGCCAGTTAATGTCGACATTGTAGGGGGAACCATCTTATATGGGGTTCCCAATTATAAGAAGGTTGACGATTATAGGCTGCATGTTCGATTACTTGAAGGTGATGTGTGGTCATTTACTAGAAGGGTCAAAAGCCTCATTTATTATTCAGACAGTGTAATAAAACAATCAACAATAATAGCATGTGTTACGAGTACATTTAAGAAGACATTGAATGAAGCACGCTAAAGCAGGTTTACATATTTACATGTGTACAGGAAAATTTATTTACACAGATAAGTTATTAACATTAGAGTGTTTGTGCATATATGAACTAGCATGCATGTAGTAAAATGTTTGTTACGTGTATGTGTGCATGAGTGAATACTAGAGTTTATTGAAGTATACATTGGATGTTCTTTTTGTATGCAAAAGTTTAAGGTATAAACGTGCTTTCTTTCTTATCTTGAAAAGGAAGATGCCCTGCTGAGGTATGTACGCAATTTGCATGCCACTCACATTATAGGTTCAGATCAAAAGAGAAAGGTAGAGGGGAGAAAGGCACACTTAAAGAATGCCACCTGTTGGGCAAACAGAAATTACAAGGGCAGGTAACCAGTGCATTATTTAAAGTTGTATGAGTGTGTGCGATTTGAGTAGATGCATGTTAGATTTTAAAGGTATGTGTCCATACACTCCCCCACCAGTTAGCTGGAGGCTAAGGAGTGAAGCCATTTTAAAATGGTTGACTCAAGATCAGAAGGTTGCGTGTTCAGATCACGTTGGGGTCACCAAATTGTGGGAGGTCCCAGTTATTCATTATCTGAAGGCTGTCGATTGTGAGATCTGTTCATTGGGAAGGTTGCATGTTCGATTACTAGGCGATGCATGGTCGTCATTTGTATTTCGGACAGTGTAATAAAAACAAAATCATCATCCCCTGAAAAAATTTGCACTAGTTTAGGATAAAAAAATGATTTTTTTTTATTTCTAAATGTTAGATATTATTAATCCAGAGTTGATAAAAAAAAGCAAATTTGTGGATCTTTGTTTTGTAGTTTTTAACTTTTAGCCTTTATGTTGGACAAGAGATCATGAAGTGGATCAAGGGACCTTGATAAATTATGCAAATTGGAACTAGTTATAAACAAATGCAGAGTTTTAAATACTGCGAGTATGTGTACTAGTACCTATTGTTGAAATATATATGACGTTATAGTAGAAAAAAAGGGGAAACATTTCAGACAATAGATCATGAAGGGGATAATAATTGAATAATTATATTAAGAAAGCCTGACATGGCTTCTGTTTCAGCTAAAAGGATTAGCCACAGTCATGAGAGCAGCAACATACACGTTGGCAATGAAAATGTGGCTTATAATAATGATTAAAATATTAATGACTAAATGATTTTTTGAAGCCAAATGATGTCATTATGCTGAATTGTAAGAATAGGAAACTGATGAAATGGACAAACATAACCAACAGAAGGATTGTTAATCTTGGTGGAAGTTGAAGTTGAAACAAGACGCACTAAAAAAGATCTAACAAACCAACAATTAAACAATGACCTTTCAACTATGGGATAATTGGCATAAAAAATCCTTTATTCTTTTAAGAGTATGTTTGAATTGAATAATTATATTAAGAAAGCTTGACGAATGGCTTTTGTTTCAGCTAACAGAATTAGCTACGGTCCTGAAAGAACAACAATGCACACACATTGCCGTCTATCAACAAAAGACTATATCTAACAAATTAATTAAACTATTAATGATTAAATAGCTTTTTGAAACCAAATGATGCCCCCCCCCATGCTTTTGAAACCAAATGATGCCTATGTAACAAAAATTAAATAGGAAAAAATGCATGAATTAAATTTTTTTTTTTTTTTTTTTTCTTCATTTCACTAAAACACTTCAGTTCACTCTGGAATGACCAATTTAGTTTTTTTTTTTTTTATCATTCATTTTTATAAACATTTTACAAATATTTTTTTGCATTTTATGACCACCGTCATATAATGCAGTTTCATACAATGCTAAAACCAGAAAATTTTTAGCTTTGTTACATGTTTTTCCATATTTGGATATTTCGGACTACTGTTCTCATCTTGAGTGTCATTTTTACGTTTCGATTGATGTAATCTCTGACCTTCTTCAGGTGTATATTGTCAAACTCAGGAATGTTTCTGTCGAACTCGAGAATTTAAACGGAATTTCGAACAGAACCCTTTATTTACTTCATGGGGGTAGCATGCTCTTGTTCCATCAGCCATGACTAGATAGAGGTCCTAAGTAATTCGCAATTGTATTCTGTCACCACATTGAGAATTGAACTCAGTACTAAGTACTCTAACCACTATGCCACAGGTTCTTCCATCCAAATTCCAGAGTTCGACAGGATACACCTGAAGAAACGTTGTGAAAATGCCACTCAAGATGAGAACAGTAGTCCGATGAATCCAAATAATACGAATAACCAATCCTTATCTCAAAAATTCAGAAACGTAACATCTTTTTTGTTTTCAACATAACATTGCACATTTGTCTTGTAGACAAAAATATCAGCGTTTACTGTCATTAGATGATGGCTACTAATTCTGAAATAGACACAATTGATGGTCTGAGGTGAGAGGGTTGTTATCCATGCCTGTAATTAGTGAAAATTGAAAGGGGCACACACTTATAAATAATCAGGGGGGGGGGGTATGTTTTGTCAAGAAATTCTAAGATTGGCCATACAAAAATGTGGTGGGGGCAGACAAAGTTAGCAAATACATGCGTACTTACACATTGATAATAACTCTCTTCCACTCACCCCTGTACACAACCTACCAACTTACATAAACGCATTATATACATTTTATTATAAACATATTATATGCATGCATAAATATATAAGAACACACACCGCCTCCAAGCTCTCTCTCTCTCTCTCTCTCTCTCTCTCTCTCACATACACAGTATTTTCTTAAATCTATACATTAAATCAGGAAGCTAAGGTAGTCATAGCCGGAAGTAACTTATAAATGTCCATGATGCAAGTAAAAATTTCTTGTGCTAAGATCATGCCCTGAAAACTTTGGACTTGACATTTAGACAGTTAATTGGAGATAATGTGCCTCGCATGAGGCTGAATTTTCCTGTAGTGCACCAAGTGCATTACTTGAAACTTGGTGCACATTTAATAAATGTGCCTTGCTATCATTAAAACAATGACCGTTATATATATGTATATATATATATATATATATATATATATATATATAAACACAAAGTGTATTTATGTATAAATAAATATAGATAAATAGATATAATTTGAAGAGGAATAAAAAGTAATCTAAAACTGATCAGGTCATGTACAACATGTGTTTAATGTAATATTGCAGAGTAATATAAAAATACATTGATAACTGAAAAATAAAATGCACTTCACATGACTGCAATGTCATTCCAGTCAGCAATCATGAAATGCTACACGTAGCATGAAATCAAATATACATATATATACATATATATATATATACAAACAAACATATACATACATATACACACACATGTTAATAAATAAATAAACATTGCTCTTCTCTTCTGATAAGAAGCATTAAGCTTCGAAACATCATGATCTAAAGAATTTTTCCTTTTCCTTATTATCGAGTTCGGCGTCCAATCTGTTAGGTGAACAAATCATCAGGGCTCTATGTACCAAAGTATTAAGCCGACTTTACGTGATTTTGGTACAAAAGACAAAAAGTCCACATATAGGCCAGTAAATGTCGGCTTCCTATAAATTGTAGTGAGAAAGCCCCTTGAACGGTTGACAAGAACATCCAAGAAAGGAAACGAATTGTCCTTCTAACTTTCCATAGTGAAAGGACTCCGAACTCGATAAGATCAGGGAAATATTCATCAATAATGATTATCCTGTTGACCTTATTGATGACTGTATTTTCAAAAAGGTTGCAGATTTTAAATCCCCTAGAAAGTTTGGACCTTTGAAATGCCCGGTTTATTTAAAATTACCGTGGATTGGGGAAAAGAGTAACAGACTTTCCAAACAAATTCGCAGAAGTATTTATGACTTTTATTCTGTGTCCTTGCATTTGGTATATACTACGAGACCTGCATTTCCTTCTTTTCGCAAGGATAGTTTGCCTTACATCCAAAATAGCAATATTGTATATCAATTCAAATGCCAGTGCGATGTTGGTTATGTTAGGCGAACATCCTTGCATCTTTTGACTCGTATAAACCAGCATGTTCCATCGAAAATCAGACAAGGGAGGATGGGGTCTGGAGCCTTGGACTCTGCTATTGGCCAGCATTTGGTTGACAACCCGTGCTGTGCCAACAGATATAAAATTGAATGGTTCGAGGTGTTACATAGACCGGACTCCAGAAACCATTTAAAGATTTTGGAGTCTGTCTCTATTGCGGTTTGGAAACCTTTGTGCCGGCAGAAAGAAACATCTAAGACATTGTTTCTCTTTGGGGAACTGTGAATCTTTTCTCCCGTTCCCCCCCCCCTCGTCGTGCCATTATTTTAATCATCTTTTTAAACGTTAATAAACTTTATTTTAGTGTCCCTGTAATTTTTGGCACATTCAATAGTTCCCTATAGAACTCTTTACTTTCGACATAATATTATTATTTTTACGCTATCGATTTTCTCCTGATGAGATGATAGCTGAAAGAGCTCTTGAGAGACTTCCGCCCATTATATTTAAAACTTTATTTAAATTCTGTACCTCTAAACATTTATTTATATATGAGGAGAAATATTTACGGGCACTGATTCTTGGTCTAGTGGTTAGAGCTGCAGACTTAACACGATGGTTGTAGGTTCGATCCACGGCTGGGAAAAGGTGTATGTCTAGCCGCACTGATGAGTTGTGATACAATGAAACAGTACTGTATGTGGATGACTATATATATATATATATATATATATATATATAGCAGGCTTTTTTCTATAACATGTACAATGTATATTTTATTCCTCACGTGTAAATATCAATATATTATTTTTTTGTTTGTAAATAACTATTATTTATAATCAACCATCGATTGTCCTTATAACTATCAAATAGTCCCCCACTTCTGAAAAGTAAGTATAAAACTAATAGAAACAATTTTAAAACACAAACTGACGAGCCTGACGAAAAAGATTGTAGACACAAAACTGCAAATATCTCTGAAAAATAAATTCGATGAAAAGCAAAAGAAAGAAAAAAAAGGTTAAAAACTCACGGAATTGAACGAACACAAAACTCCAGCTGCATATACAGGAACAATGCAAGTTGTCAACGCCGTTTGACCAGAAATTACATGATTATCTGTTGAGCAAAACAGATGGAGATATATTTTGGAAATTTAGATTTCTGTGTTTAAAAATAAGCTAGAAGGGAGACCCAAAGTTACCTGGGATTGAATGATGATCAACGAATAATCCACACTCCCATATTTTTATTGTCATCAAAATCGGTAAAATTACCCATTTTTCAATCAAATCGATTGATTGCCTGCTCTAGCTGGAGGACCCATCACGGTGCGTTGGGAGGAAGCTTCACATGTTTCTTCACAGTGACTTAGTCCACAATACATTGTAGTTTACATTGCACTGTAGAGAATGTAGTGTTGATTTTATGAAAATATTTTTATATATAATGACTTGAATTTAAGTTTAAAATGCAAAAATCAAGTATCAGGGTTCAATCGTGCTCTGGACAGAAACATTCATTCCAAACGTGCCCCTGTCATATCAAAGAACATACTATTGATTTTATATGCCGGGTCTTCCTGCTTGTGCGTTAATAAAACTTCTCAAATACATGTGTGATGTTAGGCTGTATAAGGTGTTAACTTCGGTCTAAGTTGTCTGTTTCTTCTTTCATCGGATTTTTTCGATTAGCGATACTTATTGTAGGCATTCTGATACAAAACCTATCAAAAAACACTGCCAGATAAATAAATTACCTTTGTGTGAAATTTGTACAAAATTAGCCCAGCCATTTAGGAGTGCATAGGAAACGAACTCATACAAAGTTTCTTTTATTTAATAGTAGATACTTTTTTTTTTTTACTTTTCTGAAAGTGTACTACAAAAAGAAAACAGTTTAATTTGATTAAACATATTTTAATAATTACTTTGAAAACTGTCATTTTGGTGTATCAACCAATGAAAAGGAAGTATTTGGGTCGCCCTTAACTATGATCGATCCATGTACATATTTTATTGTTTCTATTTACTTACCTCCTCTACGAAGGTACAGTTAGACACAAGACCGTTTTTTTTTTTAATTTGGAGAAAATCCAAATCCCAAAAAGAGGCATTCTGGATAAGGATAAAAATTTAAATTGCCTCAGTCTGGAAGAATTTCTTCTTTTTAATTATTTAAGGTTAGCTACTTTCCCAATAGACCAACATAAAAGAAAATAGAAAATGTATCCAACTCTTTTTGATGTGACAATTGGGATTCTATTGTTAATATTGAAGAAAACATTTCTCAGATTATTTGGACTACTGTTCTTATCTGGAGTATTTTGCATACAACTTTTCGGAAGAAGTAATATCCAACCTTCTTCAGGTGTATCTTGTTGAACTCAGAAATCCTCCAATCGAACTTGGGAATCAATCCAGAATTTTGAAGGGATCCCTTTATTTAATCCATGAAGGTAACATGCTCTTGTTCTGTCAGCTACGGTCGGGTAAAATGCTTAAGTAATTCACAATTATATATTTCATATTACCCACACTGAGGATCGAACCTTTAATTTCCAGAAGAGTGTCACTTAAAACTGAATTTTACTTAATACTTTATCCATTACGCTATGCTTACAGATTCCAGAGTTCGACACAAAGATTTCTTAGTTCAACAGGATAGGTCTGAAAAAAGTTGGAGGTTATATCGGCTGAAGCGAGAGAATAATATTCAAGATAAGAACGGTTATCTGGAAAATACAAACAAGCAAAATATTATATAGATATTCCAAAACGAGGTTACATCAAATGGAGGTCACTCTCATAATCTTTTCCAGGGTTTCTAGATTTGCATTTTAAAGCCAAATTTCGTGTATTTGGTCATTCTTTGAAGCAGGTTAGCCTTCAAAAATTGTATATTATATAGATTATCAATCCTCATCACAAAAAATCAGAAACATAAAACATTACTGTTTTCATTGAATCTTAAATATAAATCTTTAAATATCAATGAATCGTCTAAAATATGTACGATAAACTTCTCAAAATAGGTTTTATGACTATGACAGAAATCACATACACATTTTAGAAACTGAATTGATACTTTATCTATTGAACTCAGAACAATTATTCGCTAGTCATTGTAATATTTCTAGGTAAAAATAAAATAGTACAGAACTTACAGCAATACATCTCTACATATAATAAAATGATCTCACTTTTCCCTTCTAGATTCTGCAATTACAAGCAGATGACTGAAACCTTCTTATGTGCATCTTTTCCAGTAAACACAATCACTACCTTCAACAGCATGTTTATGAAAAAACATTTTGCATTCTCTTAACTTAATACAGTTACCATGTGATTCATATTATAAAAAAGAAAGAAAGAATAAACAACTTGAGTGATTTAGCAATATTAGCATTTAGGTAACTAGTGACACAAATGTATATGCCATACCATTAAATCATTCTTTTATATTTCTCCAAGAAAACGCCAGGACATGGGTTCTGCTAGTATTTTAATATACTAAGGAATTTTTTGTTAGTATGTATGTTATCAACCTAATTAAAATTATAGACATTTAAAAAATATTATCTTTTGAGCGGCAAAAATGGTGATTAGTTTGATATTTCTAAGATAAAAAATTTCAAATTTTATCCATTTTAAAATAAATTGTTCCAAAATTGAATTCTGTCATCCGATTGACAAAAACAGTATAATTTTAAATAAATACATTTCCCACCTAACTACAACTTGGATATCTTCAAGTCCAACATAAACAAATTCCTGACAAACCGCTCTCTTAAGTAAGACACCCTATCAAATATTCAATACTAATGATTACTACGATACTATCTCATTGACAGAACACATTACAAGGCAGTTAGCCAGTTGGGAAGTTAGATAGAGAGTCAGTCTGGGTTGGCTAGCAGATATGGAAGTGATTTTGTTTTGCAGTCCATGGAAACATCTTTGATATAAAACACAGAGAAATACATTCAACTCAGAGAGAATCCCACAAAAGTGAAAATAAATGTTATATAAAGAAAATTTAACTTTGAGACATGGCGTTTTCCTCTGAAGGAAGAAGATCGTTTCAGCGCAACAATCACAAGAAACAGTCAAGAAGGTATGTTTCTCTTTTGGTTTAATGTGTCCCCACAGAACGATGTTATTCGTCCTGGTAAAAGAACTGTCTCTTGTTCTGTTATTGTCCCATTATTGAACCGCTTGTTTGAATGCCCACATGAATCACATTAGACAACCCGCAAGAAAAGATGAACCATTATACAAACATATAGATCGTACACCACTAGACGACATAAGCCAGTAAACACATACACAAGTACAACACAAGACAATTTGTGAACACACGTACATCTCAGAGATGTATTTATATATACACTCGTTGGATTAGATCGACTGTCCACTTGTTAGAATGTAACAGTTGCTTCTGTTGCCTACAGATTATTTCATGGTTTTTGCCCCACCACAACGCTTAAATACCGTTCTGTGCTGCAGTTGAACAGACCAAACTTGCAAGGACATACTTTCACATTAGACTCTCTGCATAATCACACTGGTCTTTACTCAAAAAATGCATCAATGATTTCCTTTTGCATTGTGTTCTGCAGTCCTGAATGTGCTACCTCAGAATCGTGTGAATGAACATGTATCACTGCCACATTTTTGGAGTTCTGTATTGTCTAACTATCGTGATATTCCTAAGTTTTATACATTTCCTAATTAGCTTAGCAGCCTCTATCTCTTGCTAACGGTTTAATGAAGTAATAAAGGAAAAAAAAATAAATAAAAATAAATAAATCACTATACACCCGTCTTGTTATCGTTGGTTACACAGGTGTTTGTTTGTCTGTGGATACAATCATTTGAACGTAATGTTTAGCTTCTAATAAAGGTTTATTACATTTTTTTTTTCTGTCCTTGGTTAGACTAAGGTAATTTTAATTTTGGGGTCAACACAGAGTGACCCTTTTTTGTGGGGGAGGAGGGTTAAAGCATCGTGCCATTAGATATATACTACATATTATCTACCGCGACCCTGTTCCCTCTGGAGTATATGATCTGTATGTGATCTGCTTGAATTAGATCTACTGTCTACTCGCTGGAATGTAACAATTGATTCTGTTGCCTACAGATTATTTCATTGTTCTTGCTCCACCGAAATACTTAAATATGGTTCTGTGCTGTAGCTTAACAGACCAAACCTTGGATGATATACATCCACATTAGATCCACTGCATAATCACACCAATATTTGTTCAAATGTACCGGCGATCTCCTTTTGCACTGTATGCTGCCTCAGAACTGTGTGAATGAACATGTATCACTGTCACACTTTCGGAGTTCTGTAGTCTCTAACTATCGTGATGTTCCTAAGTTATTAGCTAGGTAGCCTCTGTCTATTGCTAATGGTTTTTATAGCCACGTTTAATAAAAGAGCAAAAATAGACAATTATATAACATGAAGACTATTGACAATTATTTTTATGGTAACACAGAATATTTTCTATTTTTAAAAAGAATTAAATCGCTACAATTTTAAAATGAAGAGACGTTCGTTTTATTTTAAGAATATTTAGTTGATAATGACAATTTTTGCCAGAGTCATTTTTTTTTTTAGAAACAGACAATTCAAAAAAAATATTTTTAACATTAAATTATTAATTGATTGATGTATAAAAAGCGCTGTGGAATTTCAACGGGTCCCATTTATCCAAAATATTTTGGATGGTCTGTTATCAAAAACAAAAAAAAATTATAGTCAATTTCTTCAAAGTTTGTTTTACACTTTTAATAACCGTAAAGAAATTTAAATGAACATCTTCAACTAATTAATAATTCCCTTTCATATGAAAAAAAGTCATACCTCACTCATCCCAAGAGACCAACTCCTCAACCTGATATTGTCAAGCAACATTAGTTGAAATAAGTACATAATAGATGTCGCAAAGTTTGCTGCAATGGTAGGCAGGCTCCCTTTACCAGGTTAGAAAACTTTTTACATCTGCCAGTATCCTATATCACTATCAAGCAACCATTTGCCCATGTATTGTTGTCACATCTGAGTTGATGTCACAACCACTAAAATCTCCTTCTTAAACAAGATGCAAAAACGACTTTCTAACCTAGCAATCGGTCGTTGACTGTATTTCAAGCTGCAACTCTTATTCCATCACCACAGCGTTGCATTGCTGTATTTCTAATGTGCTCTGATGAACTTACTGCAAATGTTACCCACTTAAACAATAATGCTCCCACTAACCCACAAGTAGCAAAATCCCACCCCTTTACTTTAGCAATCCCAAGACATTGTAAGATTTTCTACTCTGACAGTTTCTTTCCTCAAACCGCTTATTTTTGGAATTCCATCCCTGCCCCTTTGACCATACTAACAAGCAAAAATTTTAATGTAATGTCAACAAACATCTTGCTGTCCCATTCCCTACCGAGGCTAATTCCCTATAAAACTGGCCCCTATCACAGTAGTCCCTCATGCTTCAGTAATAATATGCCTTGTTTAAGACGAACAAATGTAAAAACAAGCCGAGCATACAGGATCCTCCTCCACGAGAGAAAAATTTACTTTCACCATGACTAATGTTTGTGCAAAATTTCAAAAAAATCCAAGGGGTGGTTATAACAAAAGTGTGAACAAATGAACGGACGATTTGGCCGTAATTTTACCCCTATAATGCCCCCGTGGAAGGGGCAACCACAGTTATTCCGGAAAATCCGTTCTGGCATAAATTTACTTTCACCATGACTAATGTTTGTGCAAAAAATTTTTTTAAATCCAAGGCATGGTTATTGAGAAAAATGCAAACAAACGGACAAGCAAGAGTGAATTACTAGGTTCAATCTCTAATTTGTTGGGTGACCAAAAACCAAAAACGTTAGCATTGCATAACCAAGGCTTATTTTAGAGAAAAGTTTTGTAGTGTAAAAGTATTACATAACATTAAAAAAAAAATTATATTTTTAAGACTTATTTCTAATTTTTTTTTTTTTAAGGAGGTAAAGATCTGTGCTGTACTATAAAGAGACTAGTGGGTGGGTGAGAGCTTTACCCAGGCATAAAATACGCTTAAATATGATATTTTAATTTGTCCAGATTTGATATATTATTATAGTGTTGTGAGGTCAAAAGTTAAAAAAAAAAAAAAAAAAAAACAGTACTTGGGTGTCATCAGCTAAAATCGAAACCAAAAGCAAAACTGTAGCATTCAAAGCTGGTGACGTTACCACTATACCAACGTGACATGCATATGAACTGATTAAAAATAAACTAAGATGAATGTACAAAATTTATAATGATTGTTTTCAATTTTGACCCCATTTGACCCTTAAAAAACTATCTTAACCGGCTAAAGACCCATAAAAGAATGGTCGGTAAAAAATCCAAGCATTTGAGATCCCTAGCGCTGCTTTGCAATTTTTGGTTTTGGAGGAGACAGAGTTTGAAAATATGGAGACAGACAGACTTATAATCTTTTATATATTAGATTCATATGCAATAAGAATTGATGAGCATGTAGATATCAAAGAGGAACAGGTGTGAAATGGTGATGGATAGATTTGTAAAAAGACAAGTAAAAAGATATGAAACAGATCCCACCCCTAAGCATTATAGATGAAGGAGTGAACATTTATATATATAAAAGCGAAAATGTGTGTGTATGTATGTATGTATGTTCGCTTTTTGTGTATGTCTGCAAAAGGCTTTTTTCATCAACCTTTTTGCTCGGCTCGCTCCTTCTTAAAACTTTATATCACGTCTAAATTGTAATATCTATGACTTAAGAATGGGGGGGGTCGCGTGTGTATTTAATTTGCCTGACTTTTACCAGCTCGCCGCGTCTTCGAAATGCGAAAAGTGGGGAAACAGTAACTGGCTTGCACCACAAAACTAGGTCAAGCATCACGCCACTTCCTCGCACCTGTATACTTTGCTTTATAAACCTTAATTTAACACGCTTATCAATTCCTCTTCCCTCGTGGCTGAGATGGTTAGGTCTCTGGCTTTTTTTCCCTTTCATTTCCACCTTCACATCAAGGCTTCGGGGTTCAATCCTACCTTTCGACTAAAACTTTTTTTTCTTTTACACCTCCAAACACCCGGCCAACGTTTTTTTTTTTTCAACACACACACCTCCAAACACCCGGGCAACACCGAGTACCCCCACCCGCTAGTATATTAGAAAGGAGTGCGAGATAAACATGGATAAAGTGAAACAGGAGGTTCAGATTTCAGAGAGAGGTAGGCAAATATCAGAGAGAGAAAAGTAGATAACTGCAGAAAGGTATTGCAGAGAAGAAGGTTGTTGCAAACAGATGCCACTGAGAAACAGACATCAGAAAGATATACACATTTTAAATTACAATAAATTAATCATATACACAGGTGGTAAAAAGAAAGTCCGCACTTGTAATTTTTTCAAAAACTGCAAATTTAAGCTAAATTTAATGTAACTGTTTAACCAAACTATACCTCATTTGACTCGCCTTTTATTCTTCTCGTCAAATTGAGGAGGCAAAAAGAAAGTCTGCACAATGGAAAATTGTTATTTAAATGCAAATTTAGAACATTAATGCAACACAAATACAACAGGAACTAGTTAATATTTAGTAGCATAGCCCTTCTGCAATTTATTCCTTGAATTAGACTGCAGCAATACTCCGGGGAAAGAGCATCCCACTTTTCTTTAATTTTTGTCCAAAGTTCTTCCAAATTTGAAATTTTATCAATGCGTAGCTGTTGCTTGATGTAATACCACACGTTTTCGATAGTATTGAGGTCTGGAGATTGTGCAAGCCAATCCAAACATGGAATATCATGCTCTTCCAGGAATCTCTTGACATTGCCAGCTGTGTGAATGGGAGCATTATCTTGCATGAAGATGGGATTATCATCCAAATTCTGACCAAAGTAGGGTAGAAAATGCTTAGTCACATATTAATGTACTTGGTCGAATTAATTCAACCTTGCAAGTGAACTATAGGCTCTGGACCATTGGTACTAATAATGCCCCACACCAAAACTGAACCTCCATCACCTTGCAACGTTGAAACTGAGCACCTAGGATTAAATTCTTTGTCTTTCCTCTGATGGACGTACTGCCTGCCATCACTGCCTAGCCTATTGAACTTGCTTTCGTCGCTAAAAAGCACGTTTGACTAATATGAAGAGTCATGATCTTCATTGCATCTGACAAAGTCTAGACGGCACTTTTTTGTTCTTTACAGAAATCATTGGCTTGCAACATATCCTTGCAAATTAAATTCCTTTAATCTGTTCTTGACAGTAGAAAGAGAACACTTGTTAACAAGACTGAACTGTTGTTCGATTTAGGGGAGCCGTTTCAAATCTGTTTCTTAGGCTGCGGATCTTGATAGCATTGTCTTCCCTGTTAAAAGTAACTCTAGTATGACCAGATTTAGGGGCATCACGAACACTGACAGTGTTTTGGTGCTTTTGCACAGTCTTTCGTACTGTTTTCTCATCACATTTCAATCTGCGGTCGATTTCTCGATTGGATAAACCAGAAAGGTGGAGATTAATGAGCTCCTAACGATCACTAAGAGAAAGTCGTGGCATACGGACTAAATGTTACGTTGTATAACTTGGAACAACAACAATTACGATTAGAGATGCTTTGTTGCCTGTTGGTGAATATTTTAAACTGATTTACGGGCGAGAATTTAAGCTGGTTTTAAGCGAATTTGTTACTGTACACTTTCTTTTTGCCTCCTCAATTTGAAGTTATTTTTTTAATTGACGTGAACATTAGAATATTTCAATTAAAAGTCAAATATGAACAGGTAAAATATAGAGGAATAAAAAGCGAATCATATGAGGTACAGGTTGTTTAAATAGTTACATTAAATTTAGCCTAAATTTGCAGTTTTTGAAAAAATTACAAGTGCGGACTTTCTTTTTGCCAGCACTATATATATATATATATATATATATATATATATATACTAGCAGGCCGCCCGGCATTGTCCGGTCGTAAAATCTGCTTGTATATGATATTTAGATTAATGCAGATTTCGTATTTATCATATTATATTGGACCCAATATATAGTAATGATTTAAAAAGTTAAAAAAAAAAAATGACTCGTGCACCACCACCGAGAATCAAAACCAAAACGTCTATTTATTTTTTCCTTTGAAGTTAATATCTGACCTATGAAGACATGTTTGCTGCAAGGCTAAAAATGAGAACATGAACCAATAGCTATTACGTTACGCATGCATATTCATTATGCCGTCATTCGATCTTCACCTGGCAAATTTCATTTTATTTTAATTTTCACATATTTACACCGATTTTCCCTGGCTAAAACACAAATATAAAGTTTCGCATGCATTCAAATACCTTATGTATAAAGTTTCATGTCTATAGACCAAAAACTGATAGGAGTTTGGTAGGCAAAATTTTTTAAACAAATATATATACGCATACATAAATATATATAAAGAGTTTGTGTTTACTATAACCTTTTTACACAAATATTACACAAGTATAAATCATTTAGAATTACAATAGAAAAATGCAAGCATGAAAAGTAATATGGTAAAGCTTAAACATGGAAAAGTAAAGGACTAGCTGTCAAAACTGGAAACGAAAAGGACAAGATATTCTAGTCAAAAAATATAATAAATTTATAACTTAAAATATTACAGCATTAAGAATTGATTATATAATGTTATAAATTGAATTTAAAAAAAATTCTTAATGCTGCAATATTTTAAGTTATAAATTTATTACATTTTTTACTGGAATATCTTGTCCTTTTCTTTTTCAATTCTAACAACTGGTTCTTTACTTTTCTATGTTTAAACTTAACGATATTACTTTTAATGCTCGCATTTTTCCATTGTAATCCATGATTTTTCCAGGCCTCCAGTAAATTCACTTGTTATTTGTTTAATTTCAGTCTTATGTTTTTGCCCCCATAAACATAACATACACATATGTAATAATAATGTACGGCACTCGTCTGCTTTCAATAAAATCCCCCCATATTATCTCCCTTTCATTCTTTCCTTTTCTCCGTTTCACTTGTTACTTCAGCAACAGTAATCGCTGAAGCGACATGGTTGCTATGGAAACCAGTCATAAAAAAACCTCCTCACGTTTTTTTACAATTTTGAACACCAGTAAATTCATCATAACTTTTGTTTTACTGAACGAAAACTGAATTTTTTTTTCACAATATAGCTGAGAAGGTGAACTATAAACGGTAATAATTGTTTAAAATTTGGTCGAAAAATGAATGAGCGGTGAAGCTTTAAAACAGTTTTAAATGACTAAAACTACCACTTAACCACATATTCAAACACTATCGTGTTTGAATATCTGCATGAATATAATTACACATAATAGTTAACTAAAGATTATCATCCCATAAGAAAACCGAAAAAACTAATTGAAATGAATGTTTAAAAGAATATGCAAATTAGCAAGATCTTTTGCTAGTGAATGCAATTCCACAACCCATACATAACAAAGCTGTATTTTCTTTTTAAATGAATAGAAAAAGAGGGTTTTAATATGAATATCAATACACACACAAAAAAATATTTACAGGAGTATATATATATATATATATATATATATATATATATATCACAGAAGTTAAGGAATGTTGAACCTGGTCAGTACTAAATGGCTGATTATTTGGAACTTTCAAGTGCAGTATGTGCTCTCCGCTTATCTCGGCATTGTTTCCAGTCGTCCTGGACTTCTCCTTGCCACTGGACTCAAACCGTACCAATCCAGGAGAGGTGTGGTTGGAGATTGCGCAACCCTTGCCTTACAATTACATGCGCAGCTGCCTCTACTGTGGGGCATCCTTCGTCTTTCAAGACTGAACAGAGGCATATATATATATATATATATATATATATACATATATATATAGCGCACGCAAGAGAGTTTACTATTCTTTATGTAAATACAGTCATATCTTACTATGATGTGCAGACCGTGTCGATCATAAACGACTTCATCAGGCAAAAAAATTAGAAAGGGTTCAAGACAATTTTTAATTTTAGAGGAGAGAAAATATACAATGCCATGTCTGGCATGAAGCAAGGTTAATGTTCTTACTTTATGATCAAAACGGTCTACATATTGTAGCAAGATATGACTGTATTTACATAAAGAATGATAAAAACTATAATTTGCTCTCATTGATTGAGCACTATCAACAACCTTTGTTGAAATTCAATTATTCTTAATTTTTGGATATCTTTCTACCTGGAATAAATATATATATGTGAAGTGCTTTCAATAAGTTCCCAGACATTTTTGTACAGGCATTTAAATTCAGTATGTTTTTGCTATACATCTTATGAAATGACTGATTGATTTTTTATGATTTCAAATTCAAATGAACAGCTACAGCAGGAATTGGAATACACCCTACTAAAGCTTAATTGTCACATTTGATGAATTTCAAAAATGCAATCTGGACACGAGGACACTTTAGAAGAACGATATGCAATAAAATTCTGTTTTAAAATTGGAAAAAATGCCACAGAACATATGAAAGGTTTCAGACTGCTTTAGGACCATCTTGCATGAATTGAACATCAGTTTTTGAGTGGCATAAGAAATTCAAGGAAAGTAGGGAGTCTGTAAGGGATGATAAGAGGTGTGAAGTCAGAACACCAGAGTTGATTGGCCAAATAAAGAATTTCATTGATAAGGACCACTGTGAGACAACAAGTACACAGTTTGATATCAGTGTGGGAACTGTACACACAATTATTCACAAGGAACTGAAGATGTGGAAAGTTTACGCTAAGTTTGTCCCAAGGATTCTCCATACTTGTCACAGATTATTTGATTAAGATGAGTGTCACCTTCCCTATAATTCAGACCTTGCTCCCTGTGACTTTTGGTTATTCCCTAAGCTCAAGGAAAACTTTAGAGGCTGTCGTTATGAGACAATTGAGGAGATGAAAAAGGTTGTGACGCGGGTCATTGGCACGCTCACACAGGAGGACTTCCATGAGGCCTTCCGGAAGTTGTTAGAATGGTAAAACGAGTGCATTCTGGAGGAGATTACTTCGAAGGGGGCTAGAGTTTCATATGTGTACTAACAATAAAAGAGCCCATACAAAAAAAAAAAAAAATCTGGAAACTTATTGAAAGCACCTCGTGTATATATATATATATATATATGAGATGTTGTTTGTTTGTTAGCGATACTTATTGAATGAATTCAATTATTTATATGGAAGCGCATTTTTACCTAAATGCGAGTTGGGTATAATTTTCCCTTTGACCAGTTTGGTACCCCCAAATGGGGAGCAGCATATGTATTATTTTAAAATATAATATAATTATCCACTGACACGTGTTTCATTGTCTACGACTCATCAGAGTGGCTGAATCTATCGAGATTATAATTATATAATTTGCTGATTTCTGTATGTCCTCTGATAAGAAGAATAATAAGAATAGCATTCTTTGAAACTCCACGGAATAAGGACTTTTTAAATTGTTTTTTGGAGTATTCAGTCAAACAATAAATTCTGATTGTAAAGTTCAACTTACAGTTTTAATTTTCTTTCTCATATATATATATATATATATATATATATATATACATTCTTTTGTAAGTTGTTGGTATTAATCATCAAAGGATTGACCTCTGGTGTTCTGCTGTATTAGTCAACTTTCAAATAATTATGTCTGATGGACTGAAGGAGGTTATACAACGCTGCTAAACCATTCTGTTCTTGAAATTAATTTTACTTGTCCTGGGACCGATATTCTTCTACTACGTACATATGTGCATATGCGTTTATGTGGTAGCCCATCTGCATGTAAAAACAGAACATTTTTTTTGTGTAAATTATATGAGACATCTATGTAAGCGAACGTTATCATTTTAAAGTGAATTATCCATTTACCATATGCAAGTCTTTTTACGCTAAAGCATAAAATTATCATAAATCTATTTTTCTTTTTTCTTGTTCCGAATTAATGTTACTTATGCACACACAAATAGACACGATACATCAACACATTTTTAAACATATACCTACATTCAACATCCGTATCATAGAGATGTACACAAATGTTTGAATAATAGTTTGTTAAATTCAAATATTTCACATTTCCTAGTTTTTGGCAGAATATTCAATTCAGAATAAAATTATTCCAAGCAGCTGCCAGCTTAGACAAAACTAAATTTAATTTGTTATCTACATAGCTTTTTAAAATTTTTTTCGACAACAGTTTCATTTGATGTTTGACTTGAATTTATAATTTCAGCATATATAGAGATGTGTTTCAAAGTGTGGCCAAACAGCAATTCATCTGAAATATCTATTTAATTCTGGCTAGCCCATATTTTTTTGTTAGTTTTCTGTACTATGTAATGACATGAATAAATTTGATTTCAGTTCAAGTTAAATTTTTTTTTTTTTAATAGTTTCATTCAATGTTTGATAAGAATTTATAATTTCAGCTTTTATATCTATATTATAAATCTCACCTGTCTGTTTAAATGTATTTATGTATGTATGGGAATGCTGACCATGTAGTGATAATAGTTGAAATCGCCCTAAACTCTAGAGCCAAAACAGAAGAGCCAATGAGATATTATAAAAAGGCTGACTGGGAAGCCATCAGGGATCACATCAGAGATGCCCCATGGCGAAATATCTTTTCACTTCCTGCTGAACAGTGCGCACATGAAACCACTGAGTGGTTCAAAACAGCAATTGAAGCACATGTTCCCATGCAGAAATTTTATAGCAAGCCCCACTCTCCGCAATGGTTTACTTCTACTGGTATAGCTGCCATCGTGCAAAGGCAGCATGTGTACTGCAGATTTAACCAACATAAGTCCAGTTCAAACAGACAGAAGTATATAGGAGCCAGAAATAACTATAAGAAAGAAATAATGACAGTTAAGAGAGAATTTACTGAAACGAATAAAAAACACATCGAAGCACAGAAATTAGGAACCTGTGACTTCTGGAAAATCTACAACAGTGTAGTAAATAATGGACAATCAACAATTCCCCCACTTTCCAACAATCATGAGGTTGTTTGCTCAGCAACCGAGAAGGCTAACATGCTTGCCAGTCGGTTTGCCTCCAACTCCACACTGGACCCTGCTAATCACCCCCTCCCTGACTTGTCTTTATGGACAGATGCCACACTAAACGATCTGAAAATCACCCCTTCTCAGGTGCATGCTGTCATAAAAACGGCTGTGCTATTAAAACAGTGTTCCGCTGAAGTAGCTCCAGTTCTCTCCAAACTTTACAGCAAATGCCTTAATGAATCTTGCTTTCCAGACTGCTGGAAAACTGCTTCAGTGGTACCAGTTTTCAAGAATTCTGGCGAAAGAACTGACCCATTAAATTACCGTATTATTAGCCTCCTCCCACTTTTTACCAAAATATTTGAGTCCATAATTAACCAAGCTCTAGTCCACCACCTTACAGATGCTTAACTTTTGACTGACCAACAATATGGATTTAGGTAAACCTGTTCCACAGCAGACATCCTAACTACGTATATACCATTCACTTGACAAAGCAGGGGCGGGTAGAGCGGTAGTTCTAGATATATCTAAGGCTTTTAACAGGGTATGGCATGAAGGTTTTCCAAGGAAAATCATACAGTATCACTGGAAGAATACTTAACATAATTAAATCCTTCTTAGATAAGAGATAAATCCAGGTTGTTCTCAATGGTCGTACATCTAAACAATATGATATAAATGTGGGAGTGCCTCAAGGGTCTATCCTTGGACCTCTATTATTCCTAATATTCATAAATGCTCTCCCTGTGAGATGGGAATATATGCTGATGACACCACGCTCTATAACAAACACAACAGGAAAACAAATGAACACATATCTAAAGAAATGGCAGAAACACTAGAGGATGACCTCCAATCTGTAGTGGAATGGGGACAAAAATGGATGGTCACATTCAATGCTGCCAAGACTAAACTTGTTTCCTTCAATAACTACAAGAAACCTTCTCTACCACCAATAGCAATGACCAAAGACTTTATCTGACAGTACATCTTTTAAACTCCTCGGCCTAACATTCACAGGAAACATGAGTTGGAACAATTACATTGAGAGCATTGCTAGGACCGCTGCGAAAAAGGTAGGTTCTCTTTACTGTGGTAGAAAGCTACTAACATACAAAAGTATCCTGTACCTTTATAAGGCCACCATTCACTCATGTATGGAGTATTGTTGTTATATTTGGGCTGGTGCATCTGCTACTAGTCTCTTGCTCCTAGACAAGGTTCAAAAGAGAGTCGCCAACCTTATAGGTCATGAACTGTCATCTAAGCTTCAGCCTCTGTCCCATCGATGAAATGTAGCATCCCTCTGCCTGTTCTACAAGTACTTTAACAGTGAATGCTCCAAAGAACGGCAAGCAATTGTACCCCCTCAATGTAAATACCACCAACAAACCCGACAAGCAGCAAAATTCCACCCCTTCATAGTTGAGATCCCTAGATGTAAGAGAGCCTTCTACTCCAGTAGTTTCTTCCCCAGAATTGCTAGACTTTGGAATTCCCTTCCGGGTTCCTGCTTCCCCAACTGAACTGATATGCAGAAGTTTAAGTGTAACGTGAACTGACATCTTGCTGCCCAACTCCCCACATAGTACCCTGTAGCTTATGTCCCTGATAGTAGCCCCTACATCAAAGTGGAAAAATGTATGTTTGCCTAAAACTTTCGGCAGAGGTGGCAGATTTTCACGAGATCAGTATCATTTTGAAGCTTGACCCTTCGGACGACAAATATTGAAAAATTGACCAAAAACATTAATTCCTTCACCTTGAACTGGGCACTTTTCTACAAGGAGGGGTCGCTTTTTTTGCAGATATTTTGGAAAGTCATCCCCTCTTTTCGATTATCTAGTCTTAATTTAAACCTACATCACTTCCGGTTTGGCGATGGGTGCAACAGCAAAGACATCAGTTTCCCCCCCCCCGTTCTTTTCCTTCTTTTTTTCTCAACACACACCTCTAAACACCCAGGCTAGTATATATATATATATATATATATATATATAAGCGAAAATGTGTGTGAGGACACTTCTCAACCTATATACTCTAAGAATTTTTTATTCCAAACTTGTAATTTGGTATATAGGGTATTCAGACATGTGGAAAACTTAATCGGTTTTCATCCAGAAGCTGCTAACAGATCAAAATTGAAAAATTGGTACATGGGGGTGGGGGGCAATCATCAAATTTTTCTGTTTGTCAACTGTTTCACAAATTTGCATGCATGAATCATTCACATGGCAGATTCTTTATGTTAAGAATAAGTAGTTTTGAAAACACTTTAAAGATCGTGTCAAGCTGGTCTAATGGTTATCATACTTGACTCACTGTCTTTAGATTTTGGTTTCAATCTCAACTCTAGTATCTTTTGTTTTTTTACCTACAAAAAGTGAACTGTTTAGAAAAAGACATAATACTCGCATGCACACGTCTCAGTTTCTGTATTAATTAAAATATTTATGCATATTTTATGACCAGGCAATGCTGGGCGGCCTGCTAGTATATATATATATATATATATATATATATATATATATATATATATATATGTTCTATTATATAAAAGTTATTCTCTGTGTGTTTGTATGTCTAGCTAAAACTTAGAAAATACACAACAAAACCTCACAAAGTCGATTATTTTTTTAAACCAGCATAACCACGGAAATATAAGATCTAAAATTTAGAAAAAGGATTCATTCATTAGAGTCAAGTGGGCATTTGTATCATTGAATTTTATCAAGAATTAAACACGATTTTTAATGTTATGCATCAGGAAATGAATCTGCATTTTTTCAAATTGAATGACATTAGTCATACTACCAGTTTGTCTTACAACTTTTATTTTGCTTTACAGCATGTAAATGATGCAGTAAAAACACTAATATCATAAGTGATAGACGTCATTAACTGAAAAGGTAAAAAAAGTTCGGCCAATGAACCAACTGTGTCTATACTTGAAATGTTAAGTGCATCAACCATATCTGATAAATATATTCACCTGTCAGATTCTTGATGTTAAGAATAAGTAGTTTTGAAAACACTTTAAAAATCGTGTCAAGCTGGTCTAATGGTTATCATACTTGACTCACTGTCTTCAGATTTAGTAAAACATGTTATTCTTAAGTACACATTTCCATGAGTGAAATAAATGCCCTCATTGGCTGACCAATTGTAGGAGAGCAGAAAATCTAATTTATAAAACTCACTATGTCTGTCTGTCTGTCTCCATATTTTCAAACTATCTGTTCTGAAACTAAAAGTTACAGAGTGGCCTCAAATGATTGGATTTTTTATGGACAATTCTTTTATAGGTCTGTAGCCAACTAAAATAGCTTTTAAAGGGTCAAAAAGGGTCAAAATTAAAAAAAATCATTATACATTTTGTACATTCATCTTATTTTATTTTTAATCAGTTAATATGTGTGTCACCTTGGTACAGTGGTAACGTCACCAGCTTTGAATGCTGCAGTTTTTCTTTAGGTTTCGATTCTATCTGATGGCACCCAAATATTTTATTTTTACTTTTGAAATCACAACTCTATAATAATATATACGAAATCTGGACAAATTAAAATATATTTAAGTGTATTTTACGACCAGGCAAGTGTGATATAGTCTGTGATTGGTTAACCGACTGCAAAAATGAACTTTATCAATAAATTCTTAAAGACAGTACTGAATCTAACCAAAATAAAACTAAAAACACCAAAACTTGTAGTTAACAAGTCAGAATGTCCTCTTGAATAAAAATGCTGTTTACCAGGTTTATAAAAAAGTATTTGAAGATCTTACCATAAACAAATACTAAATTGATCTGACAGAAAAAGCCATTCAAGGAAAGATATACCGGCCATGGATGCTCCTTCATTAATCCAGATTATAACCATAAAACTTCACTTTTTTTATATTACCAGGTACTATTAAAATGCAACGTAAACCAACATCTTAAATTTTTTTATATACGTTCAAGTGGCAATGTGTCTTGTTTGAGATCAAGGTGAGTAAAAAAAAAAAAGTAAAGAAATAATTTTTTTTTTGTAAATAATCTAACACCAATTTCTAAATGGGAGAAAAAAAAACCCTTCCAAATCCTTAAACTTCCCATTTTATATGCCCAAATGAAAAATTATTTATTAAATTTAAAGAAAGAAATTAGACTCCTAAATAAAAAAAAACAAGAAACAGACTAACTGTAGATATTATACATCACCTCCTTGACCATCTGCATAACACCCTAAATTCAACTCTAATTTCTAAATCTACATTTCTTATATCATTTTTTTTTCTTTGATATAACTTGATTGTATTACTACTATATACTTTCTACTTAGTATTTATGTAACATTTTCATCTTATCTGCACCTCACTTATACTTACGTTTTTTTTTGTTTTTGTTAATTTTTTTATATTTAATAATTTTATATACGATTTTAAATTCCATTAACCAGGTTAACTCATCACTCTAACTCTAGAAGTGTAAGCCATTTTTAGTTTCAGAACAATTTCAGATGGTTCGCTGTTATACACAAGTCCTGGGAGGTGACTTGTTTGTAGTAGACAGTTCCACAGAACAAAATATTCTTACCGTGTCGAGACGGAAAAGAACGTGTGAAATTGCTCCAGAAAAGGTTCAATATTTATGAAGCAATTCTGGTTTCTGATTAGTTGGTAGCAGAATGTGAATTAATTTGATTCGTCAGTTCTTAGCAGCATCGTTTATAAATAGAATCGTCCGACTGTGTGGGATCATACCCCATTAAAAACAGCAAAATATTGCAACACTAACATTCAATGCTCAATAGTATCAGATTTATCTTATACAGTATTGATTAAAAAACATTTGTTGATAATTAAAAAAAAATGATATCCATGAATAAAGATGAAATAAGATAGAACAGAGTAAAATACAGTATTTTCCCCGAAAGCTGTTGTTAGTCTCAAAGTTTGACTGATATTGGATAATGCGTTACATTAGAGACAAGGAGAATTTGCGTGTGTGTGTGTGTGTGTGTGTTTATATGCATATGTACACTTCAATATGTCGATTCTGATTTGGGGGGGAGGAGGAGGTATATGTGTGAGCATGAGTTTTGCGTTTTGTTTATGTGCTATTATGCTTTATTCAATTCCGGGGTAAATTTTGTTATGAATTTCTTTCCTGTGTGAGTAGGTAAAAGTGGTTATCAGTTTGAATTATTGGCATTGTTCTGAAGTTATTTTCACTGTATGCATGCATGTGTTGCCAAACTTATAGGAGTTTTAATATTACTTTTATGTAAGGTTACTCTATTGCTAAGGTTTTTGGTGGCACCTATGTCGGATTTGCAGTATGCTGTGCATTTTAGTGCATACATTACATTTCCAGAAACAGAGTCTAGGTTTTTTTTTTATTTTGCATGTTTGTGTTGGGTTTTTGAATGTGTACATATTTATTATGTCACAACTCCACTGTTTATTGCATTTTATGATTATTTTTGTTATGTGTTGGTTAATTTTGGATGAGGTTAGCATGTGTTTTAGGTTTTTACTTTTTACTCTTTTTGTTTCTTTTAGTATGTTGCTAAGTTTTGTAGTTCTGGTTGAGTAGGACAAGTTTTTTTTTTGTTATTTCTGTAAAGAGTTCTGAGTTGTTTGTACTGTGTGTCGAGGCACAGGCTAGTATTTGTTCTTTGTTGCATTTTTAAGGGTTTCTTCATTGATCTACTGGTATTTTTTCTGCCAGTTCGATACCTGCATGTATTAGTTATGATGGCTATTCCATTCTCTTCAAGAGAATTCATAGTTCATTTAGTCGGATCGTTCGGAGGTATATATATATAACATTTTGTTCTAGGGTGAATTTGATGTTGGAGTGCAGGTTTCGGAGTATAGTGTGCAAGTCTTTGAAGTCTCCCATGTGGTTTTCCAAAGGATAAAGCAAACATCCATGTATCTTTTCCAAGACTCTATGGAGATGGTGTAAAGCTTCAAATCTCGCTACTCAAATTGATGAACCATGAAAAAATTGAAACTGGCACAAATCAAGAATTTTTATTCAAACATTTATGTATGTTATTGATACACTTCTGACAATTGGACATACAGTGAAACTGTATTAAGATAAGCTCATTATAATTATTTACTATATATATATATACATACATACATATACTATACATAAGTTTAATGGTTAAAGTTAAATTCTGAAAATCAAAATATAAACACGTATATTTGAGTTAAGAATTTATTGTTTGACACAGGGAATATATAGAGGGAAGTTATGTTATATTTCCTAACTTAATTTCCTAACTCCCCTCTATATATTCCTTGTGTCAAACAATAAATTCTTAACTCGAATATATGTGTGTATATTTTGATTTTCAGAATTTAACTTTAACTATTAAACTTATATATTGCTCTATTTTTTAAATATTGGACTTTACCTTTTTGGCTAGGATCATCCTGAAAGTATTACCTAAATGTAATATCTAACAGAATTTTTCACTTGATCTGTGATTTATCTCACTTATATATATATATATATATATATATATATATATATATATATATATATATATATATATATATGTATGTATGTATGTATGTATGTTCGGTAGCTCAAGGCAATACTGACGCTCCTGATGCTACCAATCAGCATCTGCGACCAACATGGTATTAAAAAAAAAAAAGAAAGATCAACAAGGAGAAATTATAACTTTTGTTCGTGCTGAAGTCTTTTCACTCTTGACCAAATCCAGCTTGATAAGGGCAGGTCGATTTTGGAACCCCGGTGAGGCAATGGTGATGGTTGTTGGGGTTTGACATAGAAAAGATCTACACAAAATATTTTTTTCAAAATCGTTATCTTTGCTGGAGGAAATGACTTTAAAAGTTGAAAAATTGAAGTTATTAAAATTTTTTTCGGTGAATTGCCAAGAACATCCAGTCATCAAAACAATCCGTACTGTTAAGAAAATGGAATCATTATTTAGAATATATTTTAAACTACATTTTGTAATATGTTTTAAACTACATTTTTAAATAAAATGAGTGAGAATAATGCATTAATAAAATAAATATTAAGTGAAAAGGTAAAATTATATTTTTTGACATAAGAGCGACCAAAGTTCGCTTTTTCATTTCAAGAACTTTTGGGGGGTGGAAACATTTTAGATTTCACCGTCGCAAAACATGCTCGTTATTGGTATTGAAAATTAACGTTTGTTTATTATTTAATTTAAAAACATTACGATTCAGGCTTAATTATTACGAAAGGAAAAACGAAAAAGACTTGTTTAAAATATATATTATTATATTTCAAGTGTCTGCAGTGAATTTAAACATGTTTGTTTTATCTTTTTTAATTTGTTTTCTATTACGTTGGTGCAAAAATAATGGCATTTTTTGACGTTCAAATGAACGTCAAAACATTATTTTTGCACCAACCTAACATTTCACATCAAATTCTATTTGAAATTTTTATTAAAATATGGTAATACTTCAGTTTCATATTAAAAAAAAATAGTTCATACAATTTAATTCTACACATTCTTTACAAACATAACCATGTAAATTTTCAAGTTTTTCTACTTAAAAAAATACTTTGCAGAAAATTAGTGCCAAATTTTTATTTCTTTTATTTTTAAGGAGTAATTGTTTTTAAGTAGTATTTTTCTTCTAAAATTATAGTTTTAAAATCAGATAACTCACAAAGATTAATACGAGTAAATAAGGAAACTCCTTAAAAGGAGTTTCGTTATTTGTGCATCTATGTTATTGTGCTAAAATAACTTTTTTATTTAGAAAGCCATTCTTAACAGGGGGAGGATAGGAGGTTGTATTGTAACTATTCTGTAATTTCACCTAAGAATTTAATAAACAAAAATTTCATAAAAATTAAATTTAACTTGAAAATACTATTAAAAATAGCATGGTAACATAGATGCACAAGCACTGGTTTTTCAAACTCTAAACGCTTATCTAAAATGGCACAGCTACAGCAAGAATGAATCTCTTTATGGATAAATTCATGTTATCGAAGGAGGCGCTAAAATCTGCTAAAAATGTCTAAAACTAAACACTACTATGCCTCTGATTTGGTTTGGTCCTCTCTCTTCAATACATCTAATTCAACTCTACAAAGTTTTTCATTATTTCTTATAACTAGTACTTATTTTTTTACATATGAAACTGGAAGATAGCCTAAAACAGTTTCCTTCAGTTATAATCCATTTATTTATTTTACTTTTCAGATTAGAATGTCAGTAAAAGCACAACGTTCAGTTTTAACCCATGGTTCACAAAAATTGCTAGTCCACCTTGTCGTTTGGATGAAAAAGAGCATCTCCAACTTCATGACAAGTCATCCAGTTTAGTTATTTCCTCAAAAACAGTTATCCCCACTTAAAAAATAGTGGGATTTCTATGTTAATTGTTAAGGAATTAATTAGTATTTGGCAAGTAAGTTAATCCACAATTTTCGTTGGGGGAATGTTATATAGGACAGAAGGTCAATATATTTTGCTATAGGAGGGCCAAACAGATTGACAGGAAATCTCTTGCAGCAACCAAAGTGAAAAAAAATGAAAAAACTGCAAGACAGATGGTTTGATATATTTTTTTGTAGCTGTAAACTTCCTGACTTGAGATGTGATGACTTTGTAGTAAAGTGCAAGACAGAAAATTGTCAAAAAGGCAAATTGTCTGCACTTGTCTTTGTAACAAGAAGGTAAAATTAATTCTATAGATTCACCTGCAATTATGTTCCTTTTTTGTGGAAAATAAAATAATATATTGGTATATATTATGTAATCTGGCTCTATTATTAAACATGCAAATTTTGAAATTTTCAGGTTCCACTAGAATTGCCATTTAGAGCAATTTTTAAATTAATTGAAGGAACAACAAAAAGCCTAACAACATTTACTGGTCCTTTGGGGAAACTTTGTATCAATAATTATCAAGATTTGCCTCAAGTAGAATTCTAAAAAAAATAGTATCCCTCCTGATCATCATTATCTGACAGCAGAAGAAACAAATAATTTAAGTGTGAAGACCAGAGGCTACTTTTTGAGTATGCTGTTGGCATTTCTTGTAGAAAAGTTAACTTAGAAAATTGGGCCCTTGACTCAAGGAAGATGGCTAACATAAGCCACAAGATTAATATGTTTATGGACTAGAGTTGTCTATCCTCAAGCACTATGATAAATTAAACATTCTGGTCAAATTTATCATCCTAGTGTATGCAGTTAGTTGGTTTGAGATCAAAACCGACAATATTTTTTTTAACCAACAACAGTATATTTTAATATGATTCAGAGAACAAAACAGTTAACTGAAATCCAAATTACTGTTTTAAACAGTTCCAAATATAGTGCTTTTGCAATACTTCCGGAAAATATCATAATATCGATGATAAACTTCCATTAAATTTTATTAGTTTTCTCAATTTACCCAAACAATAGTCAGTTCTATTCATATTTCATCACAAAAATATAAAAAAATAGCGTTTTCATATAATTTTTTTGTGTTGGTTTTTCCAGAAATAATGAACAACTAAAAAAATAAAAAGACTGAAAAAGCTTACTGCTATCAATTTTGCAGCCAAACACAAATTTGATTGATTTTTCTAAAAAATATTGTATATGGGCAGGAAGCAAGACATAGATACATTATTATAAAGTTATCGTGCAAGCAAATTAGACCTTCATTTTTCTTGAAAAGAACTTATACAGAACAATTTAATTCTATAACAGTTTATATTATTGTGTTTAATAAAAAACAAAAAAAATTAAAATATGTGCTTCTGTGACTTGCATCAAGTTACAGAATTACAATATTGTGTAATACATCTCCACATATCTTTTTAGATTGTAAAATTTAAAAGACTTAGTTGCTAATTAGCTTTTTTTTACAATTTTTGTTTAATCAATGCAGTAAAAGTTGAGATATTTTGCTAGTTGTGATTCATAATTAAAATTATAATTCATGTATTTATTTTTCTTTCAATGTATTTCATATAAATATATCAATTTTAATTGGATTTTTTATAAAAAATAGTGAAATTTCAAAGTCAGTGTTGTGTAAAATTCTATGAAAATGAAGGATTTCTCAGCATTTTTCTACACGATTTTTAAAATGAAATGCTCAATTTTCTGTTCAAGAAAGGAATCTAATTTTTGGTATCTGTTCTTATCACATCAAATCCCAACTATCATCACCACATGTTGATTTTCTGAAAAAAAGTTGCAAACCGACCTGCTCTAATGTATATTGAGCTGTATTCTTAAGGGGCAACTTTCAGATTGCGGCCTTTGATTTATGTTTTTGTAAGAAATGAAATGACAGCGTCCTAGAAATCTATGACACCCCTTTTCCATGCAGTTGGCATGCAGTGTCTCATATCAGTTATTTCTTCCATTCGTGTGCCTACTTTTGTTTTTTCTCCCAGGGTCTGGTCAATTTTATGAGAAGGACACCTTTCTTTGAACTGGACTATGCTACAATGTTTGGCCGCATTTCTGTTTGGATTATGTGGATTGAAAATTGTAGAGATGTCTTGAGATTCAGAGAAAATTTCCAGTCATTGGCTTCCCATTAGAAGCTTCTTTTTTCCTCACAGTGCATTCACAAACAGCTATTTTGTCTTTGAGAGTATCACCAATGTGTTCAGACGCAGTAAACATATTTTTACCATCTGAGAAATCAATTGTATTGTAAAAGACTTATTAACACAAAGTGGAAACCGTGATTATTATTTTATTTTTACAAAGGGGTTACCACATATCAAGGCCCGGAGGTCGATCAAGTATAAGATCGAATGTGTGTATTGTAGTCATAGAGACAGTAGCTTAGTTATAATTTATGGTGGAAATTTGGTATAGTCAGATTATTTATGAGGACGGTTCAATAAGAACTTGTTTACATTGGACTTGAAGACGGCAATATTGTAGTCAGCTGGAAAGCAGACCACTGGAACAGAGTTCCACAAGCGGGCAGTTTTAAGAAAGAAGCTTTGTTTATGGAATCCACATTTAGATTTAGGCACTGACAGAGAATGGGGAGAAATTATTGATAGTGATTTTGGATGGACCAGTGTTTTTTGAGAAAGATTGGTGCGGGGGGGGGGGGGACCATAGATTGGAGCTCAGTCGAACACTTGCCATGAAAATAATGATAGAGCAGAGAAAGGGCTTGCAGCGTCTCTTCTGTGGGCAAGAGATTGCAGAGAAGAGAAAAGGGCATCACATACTAAATTATGAAGTCGGTTTTTAACTCTGTCAAGGTAGGATAGGGTGCTTCGAGCAGCTCCTGCCCAAATGTGGCAACAGTCCTCCATTCTAGGACGTACTTGGTTCTTATACAGGTAGAGGAATTGTATCATCAGTGAGACATCTACTAGAGTGGTAGAATGATCCAACCATTTTTTCTCACTTATCTTCAACAGAGCTCAATACAGTAGAGCTATGCAGTAGTATAAAAATATACTTATGACTTTGAGGATAAAACACCAACATTTGTATAGCTTACTTGCCATAAGTAATATACATAAGACACTTTGTGTGTGTGTGTGTGTGTGTGTGTGTTTCATGAGGACTCTGAAACAGCTCGGCTCATTTTGAAATTTCACACAAATGTACTTTATGCATCTGAGAGTGTTCTTAGATAGGTTTTGTATTGGAATGTCTCCGATAAGTATCGAAAAAATCTGATTAAAGAAGGCACAATCGGATTTTGACCTAAACATTACATGTGCATTTGAGAAGTTTCTAAAAAAAAAAAAAAAAAAAGTGCAAGTTTTCCTGAAACAAAAAAAAATATTTCACCTAATTTTTAGAAATTTGGCAGTAAACGTTTCTTTTTGAAAACGGAATTTTTATTATAAAAAGAACAGATGATGCTTTATATGAACATTGTAAATAGTTAGGTGAAAGTAGAGAAAAGTTTTTTGTTTTTTTCAAGAGACTATAAATTATTTTTTTTCAACAGATGTAAAGAAAAACAGAAAACATACTTCCATCATTAATTATGCAAAAAATTAAATAAAGTGGAAAACTTTCTGTTATAAATGTTTGCTAAAAAATAAATACAGTAAACTTTGCTGAAGTGTTAGCATATGCTCAATCTTAAAAGTTGGTTCATGCTGACAATTAAATGAAATAAACATCTAAAAATAAGTAAAAATAAGTAAAATCATGAATGACGGCTCTTGTGTAAAATAATTGATATTAGAGAAATTGTAAACAATAACAAAAATCCTGCCTCTTCCCTTGAGGCTTGCATTTACGAATATCCGCGGGCTTAGAACCAACTTAGATGATGTTGAGTCATTTCTCGTTGTAAACACCCCGGATATCTTAGCATTAAGTGAGACTAACCTTCACTCCTCCATTCCCTCTAACCACTTTAACATGCCTGGTTATCTCCCACTCTACCGTAAGGACTCAGACAGACATATGCATGGGGTTGGAGTCTATATTCGTAACACCCTCCCCCTGACTAGAGAAATAAAACTAGAATCAGACGACCAGGCCTTTATGTGCTTCAGACTAAATATGCAACACAATATTAGCTACTTGTATTTTCTCTACCACTCTCCCTCAAACCAAGACTGTATCCTAATAAACAAAGTCTCAGACAGCATAGATATAGCACTCTCCCTCGATACTAGCGCACAAATACATGTATTTGGTGACTTCAATGTCCACCACAGTAACTGGCTAGGATTCTCTAATCACACAGACGTAGCTGGTAGTGCAACACATAGCTTCTCTATATCCCATTCCCTATCTCAGTTGGTTACATTTTCGACACGTTTCCCAGACCAGCAAGATCAACATGCCTCACTTCTAGATCTCTTTCTGACAATGGAATGCTGATCACGCTGTGATAATGGTAGAAATCAGCCTAAATTCTCGCCCTAAAACTGAAGACCCACAACTCAAAACAACGAGGTATTACAAAAAGGCTGATTGGGAAGCCATCAGGGAACTCATCAAAGATGCCCCATGGCAAAATATCTTTACTCTTCCAGCGGAACAGTGTGCAAATGAGACCACTGAATGGTTCAAAACTGCAATTGAAGCACATGTTCCTGCACGGAAATTCTATAGCAAGCCCCACTCTCCCCAATGGTTTACTTCTGCTTGTGCAGCTGCCATTTGTCAAAGGCAGCATGCGTTCCACAGATTCAACCGACATAAGTCCAGCTCAAATAAACAGAAGTTTATAGAAGCTAGAAATAATTGTAAGAGAGTGATAGAGACAGCTAAGACAGATTACTCTGAAACTACCAGAAAACGCATCGAAGCACAGAAATTAGGAACCCATGATTTTTAGAAAATCTACAACAGCGTAGTAAATAATGGACAGTCAACTACTCCCCCCACTATCAAACAATCATGAGGTTGCTTGCACAGCAACTGACAAGGCTAATCTGCTTGCCAGTCGGTTTGCCTCAAACTCCACACTGAACTCGGTACACCACTCCCTCCCTGATTTTCCTCTGCGAACAGATGCCACACTAGATGATTAGAAAATCACCCCTTCTCAGGTACATGCTATTATAAAAAACCTAGACACCTCAAAAGCATATGGACCAGATCTCATCCTGGCTATGCTATTAAAAAAATGCTCTGCTGAGGTTGCTCCAGTTCTCTCCAAACTTTACAATAAATGCCTAAATGAATCTTGCTTTCCCGACTGCTGGAAAACCGCCTCTGTGGTACCAGTCTTCAAGAATTCTGGTGAAAGAACTGACCCACTAAATTATCGCCCCATTAGCCTCCTCCCGCTTTTCGCAAAAATATTTGAGTCCTTAGTTAATCAAGCCCTAGTCCAGCACCTAACAGCTGCTAAACTCCTGACTGACAAACAATATGGATTCAGGCAAGCCCGTTCAACAGCAGATATCTTAACTGTAGTTTCTGAACGTATATACCGTTCGTTGGACAAAACAGGGTAGGGTAGAGCGGTAGCCCTTGATATTTCTAAGGCTTTTGACAGGGTATGGCACGATGGTCTTCTAAAGAAAATTAGATCATATGGAATCACTGGAAGAATTCATAATGTAATTAAATCCTTCTTAAGTAAGAGAAAAATCCAAGTTGTCCTCAACGGTCGTACATCTAAACAATATGACATAAATGCGGGAGTACCTCAGGGGTCTATCCTTGGACCTCTATTATTCCTGATATTCATAAATGACCTCCCTGATAAAACTGTTTCGGAGATGGGTATATTTGCCGATGACACCACTCTCTATAACAGATATGAGGGGGAAAACAAATGAACACATATCCAAAGAAATGGCAGAAACACTAGAGGATGACCTCCAATCTGCAGTGGAATGGAGACAAAAATGGATGGTCACATTCAATGCTGCTAAGACTAAGCTTGTTTCCTTCAATAACTACAAGAAACCTTCTCTACCACCAATAGCAATGGCCAAGAACACATTGCCTGAAAGTACATCTTTTAAACTCCTCAGCCTAACGTTTACAGGGAATATGAACTGGAATAGATATATTAAGAGCATTACCAAGGTTGCTGCAAGGAAGGTTGGCTCCCTCTACCGTGCTAGAAAACTACTTATGCCTGACAGTATCTTATACCTCTATAAGGCCACCATTCACGCATGTGTGGAGTACTGTTGTCACATCTGGGCTGGTGCATCTGCTGCTTGTCTCTCGCTCCTGGACAGGGTTCAAAAGAGAGTCGCCAACCTGATAGGTCCTGAACTGTCATCTAGGATTCAGCCTCTGTCTCATCAACGAGATGTTGCATCCCTCTGCCTGTTCTACAAATACTTTAATGGTGAATGCTCTGACGAACTGCAAACACTTGTACCTCCCCGACGTAACTACCCCCGACAAACCCGACAAGCTACTAAGTCTCATCCCTTTACAGTAGAGATCCCTAGGTGCAAGAAAGCCTTTTACTCCAATAGTTTCTTCCCCAGAACTGCGGGTCTTTGGAACTCCCTTCCGGGATTCTGCTTTCCCAACTGCACTGATATGCAGAAGTTTAAGTGTAATGTTAACAAACATCTTTCTACTCATCTCCCTTCATAATGACCCTGCTAATTAAGTCCCTGATAGTAGCCCCCCTGCTTCAAAGTGGCACTGTGCCTTGTTTGGGGTGAAAATTGAATAAAAAAAATTAAAAAAATACCAAATGCAGTAAAATTCAAGTATCTTTTATACATGCTGAAACTGTGTTTAAGTTCTTTTTATTTCATTTCTTTTATTAAAAGTTGTCTTTCCAACAATTAACTGGTCGTTTAACCATTGGGAACTTCACTCTTGGAAAATTGTATACAAAACCTATGACTATCACTAACTCTAAATTTGGGAGTGCAACTCGAACTTAGGGTTAGTGGTAGATAAGTCATTTGTTAGGTGTGTCAGAAATTTCGTGAAAAATATTGAATAATTCCACTCCGTTTTCCCAGCTTATAACTCCTCGAAAAATGTAATTCAAGCCCTAATTTGTTTTTCAATTAAAAGGAGCAAGGACCAAAGTTTCATTAAAAAAAAAAAAAAAAAAAAAAAAACAAACAACATAGTTTTTTAAAAGAAAGGTTTTAAACTTCGGAATTTACAGGTAAATTTCTAAAAAACACTACTCTTTTTGTTTTGTTTTAAATTTGAATATATTATTTATTGATCTTTTATCTTCAATTTGTGATATATAACACTTTGGTGAGTAAATTAATTATTTACTTTTTAATAGACATTTCAAAATGGGAGGCGTGAATTAATTTGACCCCCCCCTGTCTTTTCAAGCTTATAACTACTCGAAATATATAATTCAAACCCTAATTTTTTTTTAATTAAAGGAGCAAGGACCAAGGTTTCATTTAAAAAAAAAAAAAACCCAAAAAAACAAAAAAAAAAACCAAACAACCTGTTTTTTTTTTGTTTTTTTTTTTAAAAGGGTTTAAACTTCAAACTTTGCAGGTAAATTTCTAAAAAACACTACTTTTTTTTGTTTTAAATTTGAATATATTATTTATTGATCTTTTATCTTCAATTTGTGATATATAAAACTTTGGGGAGTAAATTAATTATTTACTTTTTAATAGACATTTCAAAATGAGGGGGGGGACTTGAATTAAAAAAAACGTTTGTCTAAAATATTATATTCCGTTTATTGGAAAGAGCATAAAATTTCACATTGACCCTGAAAATATCGTAAAAATAGAATCAATAGAAAAATTTTGATAGATTTTTAAAGTTTAAAAATTGAAAATACTGAGCTCGTAAAATTCAATTGATTTCATTACTGTTTTTTTTTTAAATAAAAAATATATATCACTTTTTATACAACTTTAATAGTTTATTTGGCAAGTATAATCCATAAAGAAAATAAACAACCCACTTTTAAAGGAGAAATTACGAGTTTTTCATATTTTATTCACAGTTTCGTGTTAGGGGTGTCAAAAACTCATACAAAAATTCTGATACACCTAGTCATTTGTTTACAAATTTTGAGAAATTAAGCCTCCTTACTCCTTAAACGGACATTTGTTTATTATTTTTTTTATTATTCAGTGTGTAAAATCCACTTTGAACAACATATTTGGAAATTAGAAAAATAGAAAAAAAACAAAAAAAAAAAACATCGTTTTAGCATGTTAAAAGTGTTTAGGTTGGTAGATAATTAAATTCTATGTTTGGTATAAGTTTTTTTTGGGGTTTTTTGCTGTTGTTTCTTGCTTTTTAAAATTTTGTACTAAATACTTCTAAATTAAGGGAGGTTGCTTAGATCGTATTTTAAACTAAACTATGGAGGTTGGAGTGACCCCCACCCCTAAAATGTACTTGGAAAAATCGATTTTATAGCAAGATTTAAGAATGGTTAGCCGAAAAAAAAAAAGTGAAAAACAAAACAAATAACCAATAAATAATTGTTACCAAAGGCAATATATGCTACTTTTCTTTACTTACATTAATGAGTTTATTTTATGTTTTAAAGTATTTTCAAGTGCTTTTCTTTATTTTTTAATCTAAAATTGTGGGTGTGTGGGTGCGAAATATCTTCAGATTTTCTAGAATTCCCCCGCTAGATTGCAAACGAAATCTGTAGATCTAGCGGGAAAACCGCTAAATTGGAAACACGGTGATAAATAACTGTCCATAAATTAAAAAAAAAAATTACCCATCGGTACAAAGAAAACCACCTATTTATTATAGAAAAATTAAGTATAATGTTATAATTAAAAAGAGATATATAAAAACATGCATGGGTACAGTAAACATATTATACCAAAATGTCGAAGCAATCATTTATTTAATTATTTATTTAGACTATTAATTACGAACGAACCAAGAGTTACATTTTTATATATATAGATTGAAAGTATACTTAAGTTAAATGTATTATTCTTACGTAACAATTTCTATGAGTGACAAACCAACAAATAAATTTCCTCTTTAAGAATAGAATGAAAGTGCCCCCCCAATATTTTTTAATGCAATATATTGCCTTTTTTTTTTTTTAGAACTTTTTTTTTTTTAACTTAAAATTTGTTATGTCGAATATGTTGTACTGATCATTTTATAATAGATATTTAACAAAATCATTACATTTGTTTGAAGTTCATTTAATAAAATCATATTTGGATTTAGATTTTCCTCACCAAAATTATTTCATATATGGTACACATTACATATTAGTATATACAGGGTGACCCAAAAATAAAAACGGGTCCCAACTCTAATTAGGCCCCGTTTCTTAGTGTTTTGTCCAAATGAAATGAAATTTTGGTCATAATTAGTTTATTATATTCAAAACATCACATCAAAACACTAGGGTCTTTGGTCTTTTTTCTTCTGTTCTGCAGCATATGTTCTAGATATACTTTCTATATTTTTGGTTTTTTTTTGGGTCACCCTGTATGTTACATTCATGCGGTTACCAGTTAACAAATGGATACTTATGCAGAATACAGACTGTGCTAAAATGATAATGTTATTTAGAAACCCATTCTGAACATAGGAGGTGAGAGCTTTTTATAATTATGATATACTTTCAACATTTTAATAAACAAAGTTAACTTTCACTTGAACATCATAGCTAAAAAATAGCACAGTCAGTATTCTGCATAAAACCACAAAACAGCAGTGCCTGTCAGTGCCAGTAATCGCCTTAAAAAAGCAATGATCACCATGGATGACAGTGGCCAACAATTAAAGACAGTGCCTACCCTTGTCAAGAAGTAATAAAAAATGCAAGAGAGCTATATGCTCAATCCGTCAAATCCAAAGTAGCTGAGCAGTGGCTTGGTTCGCACTAATTTTGGCAAATAGCAAACAGGATCCTGAACAGAAGCGTCTGTTCCATCCCAACCATCATCAATGGACCTGAGGTCATCTCATCAGCATCAGACAAGGCCGAACTATTCGCCAAGAACTTTGCAGCTAACTTTACCCTCTGCGACGAAGGGCCCCAACTCCTCATATTTCCTCCTACAACAAACAACACCCTATCCAACATAGAAATATCTGTGCACGAGGTCGCTAAACTAATCAAGAACCTTGATTCCAGTAAAGCAACTGGCCCAGATGGCATTCTAATTATAGTGTTGAAAAAGCTTCAGACAGAACTTGCCCCCATACTTACAAAACTGTTTAAGCGCTGCCTTAAGGAAAAGTGCTTTCCAACATCCTGGAAAACCTTGTTAGTATGCCCTGTATTTAAGAACTCAGGTGATAAATCATCCCCCTCCCAATACAGACCAATAAGTCTCTTTTGTGTCATGAGTATTTACTGGAATCCATATTAAATAAAGAAGTAATCAACCACCTCAGCAGAAATAACCTCCTTAGTGACAAGCAATATGGTTTCCATTCTGCTAGATCTACAGCTGATGTGCTAACAGTTATATCCCATAGGATTAGTGAATCTCTTGACAAAGGCTTCCTTTCTAGGGCAATTGCTCTTGACATATCAAAGGCCTTCGATAAGGTATGGCATAAGGGCCTACTTCACAAGAACAAGCTATGGTATAACTGGAAATGTTTTCTCAATAATTAAATCATTTCTCTCTGATAGGTTCATAAGAGTAGTGGTTGATGGGCAGAAATCTGAGGCCCACAGTATTAATGCTGGAGTCCTCCAGGGATCCATCCTGAGCCCAACTCTCTTCCTGATCTACATCAATGATCTCCCAAAACACATACTAAATTCATTCGTTGACATCTATGCTGATGACACGACCATCTACGGCAACACATGAAAGGCCGTAAATAATAAAGCTCTCTCTGATTCCCTCTCCTCTGATCTTGAGCGCATCGTTCAGGGGGGGAAGAGATGGCTGGTTACTTTTAATGCATCTAAAACCAAGCTCCTAACTTTACATCATCAACCTTCTGTTCCTCATCTAGCATCAATTGAAATGGATGGCTCTCGTCTTGGGGAGGCTTCATGTTTTGACAAGCTCCTGGGTTTGACCTTTACTCCTGATCTGAAATGGAACACGTATATAAGTTTGTTGCCTGGGCCGCTGGAAAATGGTGGGATCCTTCTACCGCTCCAGAAGATATCTCACTACTGATGCAATTCTCTATCTCTATAAAAGCCAAGTACGTCCAAAGATGGAGTACTACTGCCACATCTGGGCTGGACCTTCAAAAAACAGCTTATCCTGCCTTGACAAAGTACAAAATAGACTTCGTGGCTTAGTGGGGGATGCTCTCTTCTCTTCCCTGTAACCTCTCTCTCACAGAAGACACGTTGCGAGCCTGTCTTTGTTTTATCATTATTTCCATGGCAAGTGTTCGTCCGAGCTCCAATCTCTGGTCCCCCCTCGCCCGTCTAGCTAAAACTACTGTCAGTAATTTCCCCCACTCTTTATCTGTGCCTAAATCAAAACGTAGATTCCATGAACATAGCTTTTTTCTGAGAAGTGCATGCCTGTGGAATTCTCTTCCGTTTGCCTGTTTCCCACTTAACTACAACTTGGACATCTTCAAGTCCAACATAAACAAATTTCTGATTAATTGCCCCCTTAAGTAAGGCGCTTTAGCAAATCTCCAATACCAACTATTACTACGATATTATCCCATCGATTATTGTACACAAAATAACCCTTATCCCCGAGTGGCTTACGGGCCTTGATAAGTGGTGATTCCCATGTAAAAAAAAAAAAAAAAAAAAAAATCTGTCAATCACAGTCATAACTGACAATTACTGACAGTGCCTGTCACTGGGTGACAATGCATGATAATTAAAGAGAGACTGGTCATGATAAATAGTGACCAACAACTGATAGTTGCAAACAAAGCCACTGTCCATTAGTAAATATAAGTAACTGCTTCAAAATGCCAATGACCACTAGTGCTCGTCAAAATGCCAATGACCACTAGTGCTCGCCAAAATGCCAATGACCACTAGTGCTCGCCAAAATGCCAATGACCACCAGTGCATGCCATTAAAGACAGACAATTTCATTTTGGAGCAGTCCAATGGGGGCTGATATTGATCATGACCAACAGTGAACCCTGAAAACTGACAGTGACAGTTGTAAAAGCAGCCAGTGTCCACCAGTAAACATAAGTAATTGCCCCAAAATAGCACTAACTACCATGGCTGCTAGTAAGTCAGTTAGTGCCCATTAGTAAACGTCAGTACCTGCAAGTAATCATCCCAAACCATCAATAATTGCCAGTAACTACCAGAGCTGACAACAGTGAAAACCAGATTATTTCATTTTGGCCACAGCTGCCAGTACCTGCTATTTTCCAGGGCTAGCATTAGTCCCCACTAACAACCACAGTTTAATTTGTTTTCAGGGTGGCAGTGGGTACCATTTACCAAATCTGTTCTGGCTTTGTGCTATACTTTCACCAGACAATGCCAGTAAATCAACACTGTTAGGTTTCCTTGCTAGTATATATATATATATATATATATATATATATAAATATATACTAGCAAAAGTACCCGTCATTGACTGGGTTCAAAAACAGCCTACAGAAAATGGACTCTGATTTATGAAAGTATGATAGGTTATGAAAAGGAAGGGTTGTAAAGAGATAGCTTCGAATTTGGGGGTATCAAAACCAAAGCAAAATATGATGAAAGTAAAAATAAAATAGATAAACCCCATAATCTATTATACCATACCTGTTCACACTGAAACACTTATCACAATATTCTGTGGATCTATATTAAAAAACCTTGTGGAACTTTGTGACATATTTCCATTCTATGGAGGTCAGGTGCGAACGAACACCCCATAATTTTCTTATTCCATATTTCTTCAAACTGAAACATAATTATCAAAGTATACTTACGCAGATAGATATGAAAAGTCTTTATTAAAGTTTGTGTCCATTTCAATTCTATGGAGGCCAGGCGTGAATGCAGACCCCCCAATTTTATTATACCTCCCTATTTAAGATAAAACATACTTATCAAAGTATTCTTATGTACATCTATATCACAAACACTTGTAAACGTTTTGTTTTTTTAATTTTTTATTTCCATACTTTGTGGACCAGGCACGAACGCAGACCCCACAATTTTAATGAACCACCGTTCTGCCAGATCAAACATACCCATTCCTGTATCTCGATACATCTTCTATCATTATATGTAATCAGTTTTTTAAAATAGTCAACCATATAGGAGCCTATTCGTGACAAGACACACACAGACATTCAGCTTTATATTATATATATATATATATATATATATATATATATATATATATATATATATGTATGTGATTGCAAGATATATAGAAGCCGCATAGTATAGTGGTCACAGATGTGGATTGCGTGCTCTGTGTATTAGGTTTGAATACTATCAAGGCTTCCGCATCATTTTCACTAAGTTGTGGATTTAATACAGTAGAATAAACTGTAATGCTTTAATTGTGCAACTAGTCTCCAAGGAAAACTCTGAAATAATCCAAGTCTTGCTATGCTTAACCCAGCCTTGCTTCTAGTCATCTTGGATTTTTCCTTGATACTGGATACAAATAATGCCGACTCTAATTATACAACTTTTATGCTTCTGAATTTTTGAGATGGGGATTGATTTTTTTTTTGTATACTTCAAACTACTGTTCTCATCTTGCAAGGGTCCATGGCATAATGGATAAGTACTTGGTAAAATTCAGTTGTAAGTTACACTCGTATGGAGGTTGAAGGTTCATTCATCAGTACAGGTGATACTCAAAATACAATAGTGAATTACTTAGAATTTCTATCCAGCCATGATTGACAGAATGAGAGCATGATACCCCCCATGTGGATTAAATAAAGGGTTCCATTCAAAATTTTGTGCAGATTCCAGAGTCCGACGGAATGATTCCAGATTCCGACAGAATGATTCCAGATTCCGACAGAATGATTCCAGATTCCGACAGAATGATTCCAGATTCCGACAGAATGATTCCAGAATTCGACAAAATGATTCCAGAATTCGACAAAATGATTCCAAAATTCGACAAAATGATTCCAAAATTCGACAAAATGATTCCAAAATTCGGCAAGATACATCTGAAGAAGATCTAAGGTTACATCAACCAAAAAATTGTGAAAATAACACTAAAGATGAGAACAGTCGTCCAAAGATCCAAATAATATGAGTACAAAACCTTTGCTTTACTACAAACCCATGCAGGGGGTATCTATTCTCTCAAGACTAAAAGTAGGTATTCATTTATGTATTTATTCTAAGACGTTATTCATTAAAATAAATATCCTCTGTTTAGCTGAATCTGAAATACTTGAGTTTTAGTAATTCTCCAGATGTTTTTTCTTTTAATATCCTTTAAATCTGCTGCATCGAAATGTCTGAGATTAATTTACAGGAACTAACATAATATCACTAATGTTCTAACCATTAAATTAACTAAAATCAAATTTACCTATGCAGCTGTAAAAACTAAGAGCAAGTCTAGTCAGAAATCAATACTGAGAAGAAAGTAGTTGTAGATATGCATTACGTACAAAAAGAAAAAAATGTACCAATACTTTCTTTCATTTCACAATTTGTACACAAATTTTATGGCACAAAAGTAAAAAAAATAGATAAACAAGCGAGATAAAACGAAATAAAAAGCATTAAATAATTCATTATGTTCGATTCTCCTCTTTCAATATTGTGCAATGAACGTAAAGCATTCAATGAATTATGTATTAGCTCATTCATAAAACATCAGCAAACAAGTTCAGTAAAAACACCGAACAGAACAAGGGAAGTAATTCATGACAGACAGACTTTTACGAATCCCAAACTGCCAGGAATAATTCTGCAGACGTATTTCGATTTCTTCCTTTTTTTTCCATTTTATGCCTTCAGTTTTCCCCATTAAAGTTGAGAGAAAGAAACAAAACAAATTCTCTTGAATTAAAGTTGTATTTAATTGCTTAGACAAAGTCTAAACATATCAGCTAGAAGATATTTTTGTAAGCATAAATCGTTGAAAAACTAAGAGTAACTGTATAATGAATGCTAATCAGACGATTTTGATACACGTTATACATAGTTTGATAATGGTTATAAAAAATACTAATTGTGATGCTATTTTTTAAAAGTCCCTTCATTTTCTCGAAATATGGATTTTTTTTAAGAATATAGATATTTTTTTAATAAATTGTAATTTTCACTTATTTTTTTTACTTTACTTCAATCGAAGTTCACAAAAATCAAGGGGTTTTACTTGGGGCTAACACATGATCTTAACATGAGATACAGATATTTGTGTGTGCCATTAAATTCCTCTTTACTCCTCAAATCTTGAGTTTGTAAAAAAATGAAAAACATTCATTTACCTCTCACTAATTGACCAGTAAATCTTTTTGATATCGTGGCCTTACCAGATTCCAAGACCAGAATTCATCTATTCTGGTGGAGTACTTTATTAGCAACTAGATGTATCTACCCAGTGTTACGTTAACTGGAATACAGTAGAAATCATTTTAGTTTTTAATTTTCATCTGTTTGCACTTGTTTTTTTAATTTAAAAGGTAGAAATTCCTATTATATTAATCAATTTAAAATGAGTTGTTTGTTTTGATTTGAAGGTCATTATTTTAAAGATTTTCATATTAGCAGTTGTCTAGGCTGGATTAATTTCTTTTTTAAATGAACTGTAGCTAAGTACATTTAGTGCTAATAACACTATAACAATAATAAATGAAATTTGACCAGTAAGAAGCAAAGTTTTATTCATCAGCTTAAATGCTATCTGGGCCTGACTTAGAAAATTGGACAAGATAACTTAAATTTTTAAATTGTGAACCAATAAATGTTTTTCAAGTAAATTGTGACATATTTCATATGAAACAAAATGAAGTATTTTTTTTTAATAATAACTTACCAAGTTCTTCTTCGGGAATGTCTAAGAGTTCTCGGAATTTTGGTTTCACCTAAAGAAAAGACAAAAAGAAAATGAGCAACATTTTTTCATGCTTTATTTAATACTAGCGAGGGGTACCCGGCGTTGCCCGGGTGTTTTTCGGGGTATGTGAAAAAACCCCGAAAATGTGAAAAAAAACGAAGCCTTCACGACGCGCAGTTGGAAAATAGTAAAGTGTTAAAATAAAAACAGGTGCGCGTTTTTGATTGACGTGACGGCGATAGGTATTCAGCAGTTACAATTTTGTGCGGGACAGTTTTGAATGAGGTGAATAAATCGGTTTGTTTGTTTTTAAAAATCCGCTCCCTGTTTATTAGGAGGAGCGAAATGAAAGCTACAGTCTGATATGACGAAGTCGACATTGAACAAACGTTACTTAGCTCTCTTGAGATAACTGGCTTTCGGCCTGTAATTAGAGTCGAGTTTCGCTTTTGTTTATACCGAAAACCAAATGTAACGCGTGCCGATGCGGGAAATGTGGAATAATTAACGTTTGAAAGTTAATAAAATTAAATAGACAGGCGAGCTCCGTGGGTAACTCTGAGATATTACAATTTATAGATGATATAAAAAGTTTTAAGAAGTTGTGAACCGAGCAAGCGCTTCTCTGAAAGAAGCCTTTTGTGGACATCAAGGAAAAGCGTACATACATACATTTTTGCTTTTATATTTATAGACTAGCATTGCCCAGGCCGTAAAACATTTAATAAAAGATTTTAAATAGTGTTAAGCTTCTCACTAATGAAAATAAAACTAATGAAATAATGAAAAGAATATTCTCTTGTCATAACTCTAATGATTGTCAATTTTGTGATGACAACCGTGAGATTGTCTAATGTTTGGAAATGTAAAAAATGTTATGGTTCATTTGTTTAACAATTATTAGGTATTATCACTTCAGATCAGAAGAGTAGACTTGAGAGTAATGAAAAATAAGAAATGAGTTTACATTTCCTAAAGCTCTGAAATTAGGGCATCACAACCCGATATGGTTTTAGGGTTTTTTTCACAACGTTCTGGTATAGATTTAACCTCCAACCTTTTTGCAAGTATATCTTAATGAACTTGTGAATCTTTCTGTCAAACTCATGAATCTATACAGAATTCTAAATGGAAGCCTTTATTTAATCCAGGATGATAACATGATTGAGTAGAAGTTCTAAGTAAGTCACTACCATATTTTGAATATCACTCGCACTGAGGATTAAATTTTCAACCTCCAGAAGAGTGCCACTTACAATTGAATTTTACCAAATACTTTATCCACTATGTCAAAGGTTATTGCGGACAATTCTAGTATAAATTTTGTGAGCCTTAAACCTATCTTGATTTTATAAGTACAATCTTACTACTTATATATTATTTCTAACTACAGATTACGAATATATATATATTTATATATTAGTTAAAATTATTGGTTCTGATATTGTACTAAATTTTATACTTAGTCTGCTTAGTAGGTGATCGTCACACAACATCTACATCGTTCCATTGAATCATCTTATTTTCAACCATTCTTCTCTATCTATAATTTTTACTTTGACCTATTAACATAATTTAATACTTTGGTTACAGATTGAATTGTTTTTTCTAAAATTACTTATTAAAGACACACCTGACTAATTCAGAATTGTTTTAATTTACTCTTGTGTCATTTTTTTTTTGTTCACCCACAAATAAGGTGTATTGTTACTGAAACGACATGGGAATGTATGCACATGAAGTTATTGGCAAATTTTATGAATATTTGCTTCAATTAGCAAAATAAATTTAAAAAAAACTGTATTTCTGAATTTCTGAGATGAGGATTGATAATTTGTATTATTCAGACTACTGTTCTCATCTGAACTATTATTCTGACAACGTTTGGGCCGATGTAATCTCCAACCTTCTTCAGGTATATTTTGTCAAACTCAGGAATCTTTCTGCACAGAATTTAGAGCAAACCCCTTTATTTAATCACCATGATTGGTTAGAAGTCTCAAGTAATTCGCAATTGTATTTTAGTATCACCCGCACTGAACTGTGAACTTTTAACCTCAAGAAGAGTGTCACTTTGAACTGAATTCAAACTGGATTGAACTTGTAATCTTTGGAACTGAATCTTACCTATTTTTTTTTTTTTTTACACGGTGGTCACCACTTATCAAGGCCCGGAAGCCACTAAGGGATAAGGGTTATTGCAAGTACAGTACGTTAGTGTGGAGATTTGATGATGTGTTTACTTAAGGGGGCGGTTCATTAGGAATTTGTTAACATTGGACTTGAACACATCCAAGTTGTAGTCAGGTGGGAAGCAGGCAGACGAAACAGAGTTCCACAGGCGTGCAGTTCTAAGAAAGAAGCTTTGTTCATGGAATCCACGTTTTGATTTAGGCACAGATATTTTCATTACATATTCATTACACCACAAGTCTTGCTATGAGAATAACTGAATATGAGAACAGTAGTCTGAATAAACTAAATAAAATAAAAGTTGTAGGTTTTTTTTATTCAATCATCAACATCTAGAACTGAATTTTACCTACTACTTTATTCATTACACCACAGATAGAGGATTGCATAGTAATGGAATACCTTCTGGAGCGGTAGAGTGATCCAACCATCTTTTTACCTACTACTTTATTCATTACACCACAGGTCTTGCTATGAGAATAACTCAAAAAGAGAACAGCCCAAATAAAATAAAAGTTGTAGGTTTTTTTTTTTGGTTTTTTTTAATCAACAAAAACTTACCATTTTATCCACAAAGGTTCTACCAAAAGTCCTGCATATTCTGAAGAAATATTTGGACAATATACTTGTTATGGCTGGCACGGTCAATCCAACACCAGTTATAATTTCTTGAAGTCGTGGTATTCTGTAATTAAAAAATAAAATTATATTCAATGATTCTTTCTATATGCTGGAATAATACCTAATAGGTTCAAACTATGATAATGTTTATCTGCTGTATTAATTTGTTTACATTTCGTTAAACAGATAACAGCTGAAAAAGTTTGTTATTAAAAAATGGTTGGACTTCAAAAGTCAGTCCTGTATTTATAAATATTATGTACTCTAAAAATTAATTTTGCCATGAAAAATAAAAATGAATTTTAAAAAATGATAAAATTAAAAATACTGTTCACAAAAAACAAAAAAAATATAACAAGAATTAAGTAAAACACAAAAGGATAGGGGGAGGTGTAAGATCATAGGCCCATTTCTCATGACAGCATCCAGTGAACCTATAAAGATACTGACAATGTTTTTTGTTTGTTTGTTTTTTACTCACGTTTACCCTTAACAAGGCATATCACTACTTGGATGAAATGGGCTACTATTTGGGACCATGCCTCGGAAAGATTAACAAGATGTTAGTTTACATTACATTTAAATTTCTGCATATCAGTACAGTCAGGGAAGCAGGAAGAGAATTCCAAAGTCTAGCTGTTCAAGGGAAGAAACTTTCTGGTATCTAAGGACCTCAACAGTGAAGGGGTGAGATTTTGTTGCTAAGCGGATTTGTTGGGGATATGTACGTCAAGGGCGCACAAGTGCAATAAGTTCATAAGAGCACATTCCATTAAAATATTTATGAAACAGGCTCAGACATGCAACATTGAAGTGATGGGACAGGAGTTGGAGATTAATTGACAAAGTGGGACCTATTAGATTGAAACCTCTTTTTTGGACTATCCAAGAAGATTAGAAAGAAATCCAAAACATAATAAATGGACAGATTTAAAGGATGCATCAAAATGCTATGAATTTGAAAAACTGGCGCCAAACCGCATGAATATTGAAGATTAATTAATCCTTCTTCAGTTAATAGGATACATCACTAAAAGATAAAATACATGAAAGAATCAAGATTTTTTTTTTTTCTTGGGAGGCCATACTTTTCAAGGCCTAGAGGCTACTCGAGGATAAAGGTTAAGTTAGGTAAATGGTGAGACACCAAGATCAGTTATGGCGGAACTTGGTTAGGGTTCTAAATGGACAACTCAATAGGAATTTATTTAAATTAGATTTTAAGATGACCATGTTATAGTCAGCATAGAAGCAGACACTCGGTATTGTGTTTCTAGGAAAGAAACTATGGTTAAACAAACAATTTCTTGGGTAAATTCGACACACTCCTATCAAAATTTCTAACTTTACAACTCAACATTCTTTCAAGTTGACTTGCACACGACTACGTAGGTAGCACACTTTCTTCCAACTTGTCCCCCTGTTCGCTTCCCATCAGTTTTTATTCACATGACTGTCAACCATAAAACCAATTGGGTGTCTTTTTTTTTTTGTTATACGACAGCCCCTTTGAAGCACAGACCTACACACACATGCAAGCCAAGTAAGTTATGATTTTCCCTACCAAAACATGGAATTTTTGTTTAGTTTTAGGCAAAGATAGAAAATGAGGCAAGTTGTTGGCGGTTGTTGCAGCTGTAATATAAGTATAGAATTTTTACCAAAATTGAGTAGGATTGATTAAAGATTATGAAAAGATTATGAAAAGACACAGTAGAAGTTTGTGTTGAAATGTAAATATTGTTGTTTTCTTTAACTTTTTTTTTTTTTTTACCTCAAACAAGATGTAAGGGACTACTATTTAAGATCATGCCTTGGGACTGTGGAGAGTTGAGCAGCAAGATGTTTGTTCATACTACATTCAAACTTCTGCATGTCAGTACAGTCAGGGAAACAGGAAACAGGGATGAAATTCCAAAGACTAGCAGGCTGAGGAAAGAAACTATGAGAATATTTGCTTTTCCAGCACTTAGGGATCATAACAGTAAAGGGGTGGGATTTTGCTGCTTGTCATTTAGTCAGAAGTATGTAGGTCAAGGGAGCACAAGGGCTATAAGTTTGTCAGAGCACATTCCATTAAAATACTTGTATAACAGGCAGAGGGACGCAATATTGCGGCAATGGGACAGAGATTGGAGCTTGGCCAATAGTGTTGGACCTATTAGATTGGAGATTTTTTTTTTTTTTGAGACTTTGTCTAAAAGCAAGAGACTAGTGGTAGATGCACCAGCCCAGATGTGACAACAATACTTCATGTATGGGTGAACAGAGGTTAGAAAACAACAATAGAAAGGGTTTTGAGGAGATAACACTGAGGAGGAATTTTGGGAAACATTTAACATGTCTCTCTAACAATCTCATTTTGTTTTTAAAATAGTTTGATAAATTTAAAAAATATGAATCTGTATATGTTTGATTAATATTTGATAAATGTTTACTTTTGCATTTTTTTCTTAATTATAAAACTGATACTGAATCTAATCTTTAATAACAAAAAGAGTTTTTAAAATTAGTGGCACTTGTATAGTTTAAGCAAGACATTAAAAAATGGAAATATCAAAAAAAGGTTATATTGTACATATCCATTTCGGACTGAAGATCCCTGAAAAAAAAAATTCACTTAATTTGATCGAGTAGTTTTTTTTTACAGCGGAAAAACATGTTTTTATGCAGCGCATTGAAGGTAGACATCTTTGAATGTTTTTAACATGCCACGGGGAGATAAATCAATTTAAAGCAGCGACACTCCCTCCCCATCTTTATTACTAGTTTTCCTTCCTAAAAATCGAACCTTTTGCTCGATATCATAACAAATTGTTTTTTCGCTGTAAAAAAAAAAAAAAAAAAAAAAAATACTTGATGAAATTAAATGAAATTTTTTTTCAGAGAACTTCGTTCCATAACAAATAAGTATAATATAACCTTTTTTCGATATTTTCATTTTTTAATGTCTTGATTAAACTGTACAAGTACCAAATTAGTTTATTTTCATTTGTTTGAAATAAAATAAAATACATTTATATGATTACAATAAGTTTTTGAACATTATATGTATATTTAAAAGTAGATGAGGACGCTCCACTACCCAACCTCTCGCCTATTCTACCTGATTAGGCAACTTTAAAATCAGAATCTATAATTTTATCGAAATCAGAAAAAATATTGAAATCATAGTTATAGCATTCTTCTTTGCATGGCATACATCAAAATACTTTTTCTATTTATTTATTAAAACAAAAATTGTGATGAGAACTTACAGGTTTTTAATAACCCAATTGAATTGTTCCCAGGGTTCAAACCATTCTTGAGAGATATGTTCCTCGTATTGTTGGACCCAGGCTGATAGAGTTCTTACATTGCCAACAATAACTCGTAGATCAGTAAGATCAGAGCTTGGTTTGGGAAATCTTGAAACTGAAAGAAAAAAGTGATTGTAAATTCACACAAATGCCAACTATTTCTGAAAGAAAAAAGATTTTAACAAACACAGTCAACGATTTATCACCGCCTATGTCCATCGTCAGAATTACTCTTAAAAACCGTGGGTTCCTATTTTCACATTTTTGTTGGGAAATTTCTTGTGCCAAGGTTCATAGCCAAAGTCAATATAATCTGGCTATTAAAAAGGTCTTCTTGTGACACAAGTTTGAATTAGGTTGGTACTTTTGCATTTTGAGACAATAATGATTATATTTTGAGTTATTTGGAGGGAAAAATAAAATAACTCTGTTATATAAGCTGCACACAGACTACTTTTCATTGTGTCAAAGTGTCATTTTGTCATTGTTGTCCCATAAAGAGATATACCTAAATATCTGCAGATATGTGAGGGTATACTCACTTTCGTGATACACTATATATATATATATATATATATATATATATATATATAGTGTATGATGGACTCTCCCATCGATTTCACCAGAATAACTAAGTTGCTTGGAAATCCACAAAGATGATTTGTTTATAGTGGTGAAGGCATTGTGTAGACTCAACCACACTTTTTGGTATTACTGCTAACCTTTTGCCGGTGCAGATGACTACCAAAGTACAGAGTATACAGTAGACACTAGGTTTTTACATCAGAGTTACCTTCTCCTAAATGCATGGGGGATGCATCTCTCTTAGTGAATTTATGCGCCCCCAGATACCAACCTGGAAATTTCTACGACTCAGCATGGTACATACAGTGCCTAGCCTTCCCAAATGGTCACCTATCATTACTACTAAACCAGAGTGTTCCAGCATTATTTCATGATACGACAAAACTTTGTTGAATTCTCGCCATTCTGCAAGATTTCCATATCCATGCTGATGCAGATAAAACCTTGTCTTGTATTTTGTTTATGTATTTTTCCTTGTCTGATAAAAAAAAAAGATTATTAAAAAATGCAAAGGTTTAGTTCACAATAAACTGACTTCAATAAGAAATATAATGGTTTTCAGACATTTTTGACATGTTGTTCTCATAGATCTTCATATCTTTCCAACTTGCACTGGTGTGCCTAGTCAAGATTTTTCTTAAATGGAGACATTAATTCAATGATGAAAACAGTTTTTCGAATTAACGTACCTAATGATAATAGCCAGACACTGATCCATTAACGTTATTCAAGTTGGGAATATGAGGCAGTGTTCTAAATTGAATGCAACATGCCACTCAATGTAGCCATCAAACAACCTCTGTCTATTTTTACATCAAGACTTTTAACTATTTCCTTCTTTAATGAAATGAATCCCTTTACTGGTAACATTGTGACAGTGTCACAACATTTCTTCGAAACCACTGCAAGAATCTCCAATATTTCACTGTCTCCATGCGTAACTTCTCGGGGAATGCTTGCATATTATATTCATATTGCATACATCTATATACAACAAATTTAGAAGCTTCTAAATTTGTTATGTGATGAAAAAAAAAATGCCCCAAATTCAAAACAGATCAAACTTACCATCTATTTCTGGGATATCTGCACCATTGTTATTTTGCACTTTATCACGATAAGGTCCGCTTGTCACAACAGAGACGAAGAGGAATGGAACCAATTCTTGCAGGGCAGACACCATCATCGCAAATCTTCCTTCATGGATTGGCAATGTAATGCTACTGTTTGACTTCTGAACAGCAAGCGCACCCTAAAATAAATGTCCGAATAAAGAGCCATTAAAATTAGGAATAACATAATACTAATAAAACATTAAGTACAAAACAGTAGAATAAAACGCAAGAGCATCATGACTGATGAAGCTTTATTCTGCTTACAATAATAGATAACTGTAACTAGTTATCTATAAAGAGTTCTAAATCAAGAGAGGGAACTAATGATTATAACACAAAGACGATGTGGATATTCATATTCAAAATCAGATTTATATTAGTAAAATGTCTCCTAAGATGATCTACCTTCAAAAATGATGTAAATTAGAAATATAATCAGAATTAATTTGAAATTAAAACATTCATAATGTATATGAAAATAAAAATACAAACGGTGGTTGACGTTATGAGAATGAAAAGGAAAACCTAAATAGTCAGATTGTGGTCTGTAATCTGTTTGCTCAGCATTTTTTTAACTCCATCCTGATGATGTCCTCTTAGAATGTAAGGGGTTATTATATGAAATTATATCCAAAAGGGGATTGTGGGAAAGTGAGTAGTAAGATGTTCATTTCAACTGCATGTAAGTACAATCAGGGAAGCAGGAAACTGGGAGAGAATCCCAAAGTTAAACAGTCTGAAGGAAGAAACTATTAGAATAGAAGGCACTCTAGCATCTTCAATAGTGAAGGAGTAGAATTTTGCTGCTTGTCGGAGTATGTACACCGAGGGGATACAAGTGCTCCGAGTTCATCAGAGCAAATTCCATTAAAATACTTGTTAAACAGGCATCGGGATGCAACATTACAGTGATGGGACAGAGGTTGGGGCTTGGCCAATAGCGAGGGACCTATTAGATTTGAGACTCTTTTGTTGGATCCTGTCTAAGAGTGAGAAACAAGTGGTAGATGCACCAGACCAGATGTGGCAATAATCCTCCATGTACGAGTGAATTATGGCTTCATAAAAATATAGGATACTCTTTGGTATTAGTAATTTTCATGAAGAGTAGCCAGAGCCCACCTTCTTTGCAACAGCCTTGACAGTGTCCTCAATGTATTTTTTCTAATTCATGTTGCCTGTGAATGTTCAGCTGAGGAGTTTGAAAGATGAGCCCCCAGGTATGATGTTATTTGTCAAGACAATCGGGGGGGGGGGGTTATTCAGCAAATCAAGAACATGTCGTTGATTAGCAGCTTGAGACCACAATTCAGACAATTTGCTTTTCAATTCGATAAATAAAATAAAACCTAATAAAATTATCAATTTATTTGGCAAACATTCTTTCACATTACAGCTGCATTCACAGAAAGACTAGATAATGAAAAACGACAATTCCCTGGCCTTTGAATTAAGATCAAATTGTAGTATCTTACTGTCTATTCTTTGTTGTCCCACTCCGATTTTATTCCAATTGATATATATATATATATACATTATTAATATTATTTCATATATTCACATATATTATAAAAAGACACATTATGTATCAAGTTTCAGTAATTACTTCAACAACAAGTAGAGCTCTATAGTATGTTATGAAAATATATTTATAACAGTTAATCTGCATTTCATCCATGTAAGACATTATTAGGCTAATTATATATATCATTTTTTTTTTCAAACCCAATATGGCGATATACAACGATTTCTATGCATGTGTTTTGAATTATTATTATATCTTGCAGGAGGGGGGATATAAACACTACAATAAAAAGTGTTTCTTTTTTTAACTGATGTTTTTTGCAAACTCACCATTTCCTTTTACGTTTTTTTCTTCAAATACTTTTTTCATTTTATATTAAAAAAAAAAAAAACAATTTTCCAGCAGTTTTTTGAAGAACATACATTTGTCTCTGAGGAGTTATTTAGTGGTCTTCCGCTATTCAACAAAACATGTCTAAGACATACTTCATAAAAAAAACAAATGAATAAAAACTTATAAAGGTTAATTAAATACATTCTTTGGTTTTGGAATAACTAATGATTATATATATATATATATATATATATATATATTTATAAAATTTCAAAAATCGGTGATAATAAAACAGCTCTTAGAGTAATTGTGTCATTGTGGTGACTGCTAATGAGTTTAGCTAAGACTAAGATAGACAAAGTTTGACCACTGATCCCACTCTATATTTTCGATGGCCTTGTGCCTAACTTGATGAAATGTATTTTATAATTTTTTAAATAACTAAGTATAGTATCTGCCTTATGCCTATTTTGTCTATGAAGAGAGGTTTACTACATAGGAACTAGGTAACAAAAAATATTAAATTTTAATCTAAAATATAAAGGGCAGTTGTTTGTGTGAATGTTTGTATGTCCAAGTAAAAAAAAAAACTTCAAAACAAACACTCACAAAGTTGATATTTTCTTGATCAGCATTGCCCTAGATGAATAATATCTAAGATTTAGAAAAAAATATTCATTCTTTGACTCTAAACTGGTGCAGCATTCGTTAGAAAGTGAGTGGGGGAAGATTTTCCAATCACATTATGTACTAACTAAACGGAAATAACTGATTTTTTTTTATAGAATAGTTAATTCCCTTATACCAACTCATTCCTCAAGTAATCTATAAAAACAAGTTCTTTGTATATTTCCAGATTGAGGAATGGGCTGGGCAGAAAAAAATAGGGGATGAGGAGGAGAAAACTTCTGGAAGATGAAAGAAAGATGGATAAAGAGATAAGAGTTTTAATAGAAATATGTTACAATTTGGCTGTAGGTAGCCCTGCTAATGATAATTAACTTTAAGCCAAGTCAATGATATTCGTTTTCAATAAAAACAAAGTAAGAATTTCAAGATACTCAATGTAGAGTGAGGTAGGATTATCCAACCATGTACTATGTATTATGTACTAACTAAAAGGAAATAACTTTTGTAAAATTAAGGAATTAATTCCCTAATGCCAACTCATTCCTTGAAGAATCTATAAAACCGAGTTGAAAGAATATTATGATACTCAGTATGATATAATAAAAAAAAAAGCATTTAATGAAATAAAATACTGAAAAAAAAAGAAAAAAAAAGAAATTTATTATTTATTTGCAAACTAAGTTTTGCCTCTGATCAAATGAGCGATAATTAAAAAAAAAAAAATAATCATCAAACAAAAATGTGGTTATCAAAATAAATGTGTGTTGAAAGCGGACAAGGTGTTTAAAATAACTTTGGAAAAAAATTGAAACAAGCAAAATCTGGATTTTCACATTGTCCTGTCAAGTAAATTGCGTTTTTACCTATCTGTTTCTTTTAGATTTCTGTAAATCCTAAATTGCTATATACCAACATTTAGAAAGAACGAAGAATGAAGGATTTTATTTTAAAATTAACCAAATGCTCTCCGTGTACAAAAACCATTTTATAAGCCTTATAAACCATTTTCATTTTAATTTTTACAGCAACGTTGGGTGAATATTTATCATCATCATCATCAGCAGCAGTAATATCAGTGATGAGATGATTACAATATTTTTCCTTGATTCCGATACAATTACTGATTCTTTTTAAATCTCTAAATATTAAACTATAAAATTATTTTTCTTTATTTTTGGATTACCTTAAAACCCCATATAATTTGTCCACACATTTTCGCAAATGTACGGAGTGATCTATAGATTTTAATTCTAATGATAGTTTAAAATCGATAAATATTTATCAATAATAGAAAATTTTGTTTTAAACAAAAAAAACAAAAGAATCTTAAACATTAAAAAATAAAGATAATTTTTCAAATTAGGAGTCAAGTTATTCCGATTAATCATTCCAACACTTTTACACACACACACATTATTATTGGCCCCCCAACAAAAGGAGGGTGGACCTGTAAATTCACCCTTGTCCGTTCGTCTGTCCACACTTTCCTCAATAACTACGCCTTGCAATTTAAAAAAATTTTGCACAAACATTAAACATGATATGAGTAAAAATCTAACAAAACGGATTTTCCAAAAAAACTCTGGTTGCCACCCCTAGGTGTGATTTTCGAGTTAAAATAACTAAACTTGACATTTTTTGCTTATTAAAAAAAAAAATTGATGCTTTGGATTTTTATAAAACTTTCTGAAAAGTTGTAACTAACTGATTTCTATATAATTTTGTATGTCTATACTTCGCAATAACTATTGGGTGTGCCCCTGGGGGCCTTTAACAAAAACACTCCATTTTTGGGACTATTTTACAATATTTGTCCAAAATTTTTTGTGTATGTCCATTTAGCAGTTTTGCATGGTGCTGAACTCAAATTTAAATATATTAAGGCCTAGGAGATTTTGGGGGCTAAATGGGGGGGGGGCAAATGATGGACTTAATCATTTCTTTTTTTGCATGGTGCAGAACTCAAATTTACACATTCTAAGGCCTAAAACTGCACCGTTTGTTCATTTTCACCAGGATTTGACATCCCCTGGAGACTTTTGAGACCAAATAGCCGGGTGGAGTGGGGGGGGGGATGCTGATCGTAGTCATTTTTTTTATGCCTCGTTCACTGTGCACTCATGGGGGACCATGCATGCTTCACTTGTTATTTCTTAATTTTGACATTGGTTGATAATTATGTTTTTACAAGGATTGCAAATGAAGTAATATTGGGCATGAGCATATTAAAATAATGTTAGAAACCAAATTTTCCCAATGAAGCTCACCCTATGGCACACGGTCATTTAACAATTTTATTAAAAGTCCGGAGAACTAACAAATCTCATATCTTGTTTAAAAGTTCCTGTTGCACTGACATGTGTTTAAAAGTCCTATCATATCGCCACATGGTTAAAAATCTCTTGCATTGAAACGTGCTTCCAAATCACTGTTGCTAATTTTTTTTTCTCTTGGTTTTTCTTTCCTTCCTCTTCCTCCACTGTGACATCACCTAAAGCCATAGCTTGATCATTTGCATATATGACTGCTCTTGCTACATATGTGTCAGTGGCTTCATTACAACTGAATAATAAGGACTGTGAAGCAACCTAATCCTAACTTACCACTCCATGGTCTATCTACCTTTTCATAACTCTTTACTCCAGTCCAATACCCAAACCTCTGCAACCATATGTACCAACTGTACTGTCAACCGTTTCATCTCAATAGACAATAATCTGCATACATAACCATTTCTCTACAGCTCGCTTGTTTTTGACATGCCATTATACAGTTTTCCACTTTTATTGGCAATAAATTTTGATTGAATTTGAAACTGTGGACTTATACAGTTTCTAAGTTCCTGAAGAAATGACAAAAATTGATCCGCTAAGATTTTAACTTGTTATAATTGATTCTATACTTGCCAATGGTGTCAATTAGACAAAATCATATAACCCAATTGTGTTACAATACTTTGTCTTTGCAAAAAAAAAAAAAAAAATAGATCAAGTAAGATTTGAACTTGATTTGAGCTTATTACATTTAGTCTGTAGTGGCATCCATTAGACTACCCATCATATAACCCAATTATGTTACAATACTTTCTCTTTGCTCAAATAATATACTCATGACATAATGTTATCAATAGACAGTAGAAAGTAAACCCTGGATTTACTTCCAACACCCTCCAAAGTCTCACTTCCTTATTTTATCCTAACATTCCATGAGTGAGATTTCTGATCAAGAGGGAAGAATTGTATTTTGGGTCAAAATCTATCCATATACCATTATCATTGGCTAATTTTTTTTACCTTGAAATTTTTTTTTTTTTTTTTTAGCTCGTTATATTAAGTGGTTTCTTGCTTTGTCTGAAGTGATTACCACAAAAATTTTTAAAGACCAAAACGGTTGACAATGCTCCCTAATTATTCATTGCAGCAAGCAGTAACTGCTGCTTCAAGTGCCTTGAATTTCATTTAATGAGGTCTTGGGAAGTGGCTAACAATGTGGACTGATGACTTGGACGTACCAAATACAAATTTATAGCATGACTTTCTTTAAGGATGTTGGCAACCTTCACATGGCCCTTCCTGTAAGTACCTGATTCTAGAAACACTCAAGGAAACCAATGCCAAAATATAATCAAGTGTGTTAAAAAAAAAAAAAAAACCCAAAAAAATCGAATTATGCTGAATCATAATAACTTACTTTTTTTTTTTAAGCTAATTTTTACCTCATGAATAATTTTTAAAAATGAAACCTTGTTATTCTTATTTTCTTTTTATGTAATTAACACTTTCATATATTAATAAAATCTTATAAAAGAATCACTGGGACAGAGAGCATTCAGCTAAAAATAAAAAAAGACAAGAAATTTGTTGGGGTTTTGTCTTATTTTTTATAACCCAAGAAAACAGGACAATGTTGGGGAGAAAAAAAAAGGAACTGAAGCAATTATTTTAAATTGTTTTCAAAAGCAAAGCTCCAGCAAAGGAAAAAAGCATGATTTTCCCTCATTATGACTGAAATTTGACTCCAACTAAGATATTCATCATATCCAAAATTAAATTTTAAAAAATTGATCACACTGGTTAAAAACTCATTTTCTTAAAGCTTTAAAAATCTCCTTCACTACTTTGTAAGCAAAATTCTGAGCAGTTAAATTAAGTTTTGATTTTACTTAACATGCTGGACAGTCTTCATATATTTTTTAAATTGGATTTTTCATTGATTATCTCCCGTTATAATAGTGTTTATTCACAAAATTGCAAATTTGTTTTAAGATTGAAAAAGTGTTTTATTTAATTTATCTTTATTCAAACAGGACAAATAGTCGAGTTTGTATTGATAAACTTAAAAAAATTACCTCCCTTTAAAGGAACTCTTAAAAAAACAGATCACACGCAAAGCAGCCATCTGAGTTAAGACAGCAATATAAAATACTAATGTTTAATAAAGTTGTTATTCTGTAGAAATTCTTGTTATTAATGCATTACAATGCTTCCTGCAGGTAAATTTTTGTTTTTACATTGGGCAATTTTTGGAATGGACTAATAGTCACAAAACTTAAAATCTTAATGCTAAAAGCAAATAATTTTTTTTTTTTTTTTTGCATTATACAAGTGCCGTTTGTTTACAATACACTTTTTTTTTTTTTTTACATTTGTGTGTTGTTTTTATTAATTTGAATATCAAAAACAGTGTTGCTTAATATTTTTTAGTTATATTTAACATTTTTTATCTTGTGATATAACAATAGAAAAGGCCATTTTTTTTTTGTTTTTTTAATCTTTCAGATTAATTTGACCATTAAAATCTTTCTTTGTAGTTGGGGAAAGTCCTTAATTCTAAATCAGGAGTCACAAGCGTTAACAGTCAAACTAACACAGAAACACAACTCTTATTATAAACACACATACATCTACTGTTTTATTTATATAGATATTATCATTATAGAAAAATGGAAAAAATAAAATTGTTTCTATATTCAACATTGTTCAATTACTTTCTCAACGTGGCCGGTGTGGAAACATAGAAGTTGAAATATATCGTGCATCTATTACATGGAAAGAAAATGTTGTTGGGATGGGGGGTCATTTTAAAAAGAAGAAAGAAAGCATTTATGGCATAGTGGATAAAGTACTTGGTAAAATTCAGTTGTAAGTTACACTTTTCTGGATATTGAAGATTTAATCCTCAGTGTGGGCAACACTCAAAATACAATTGCGAATTACTTGCAACTTCTACCTAGTCATAGCTGACAAAATGAGAGCATGCTACCCCAAGGAATTAAATAAAGGATTCCTTAAAAAAAATTTTGTGTACATTCTTGAGTTTGACAGAAAGATTCCAGAGTTCAACAAGATACACCAAGAGAAGGTCAAACGTTGCATCAACCAAAATGTTGTGAAAATAGCACTCAAGAACAGTAGTCTGAAGTAACAGCCTCCATATAGTAATAACTGAATGTCATGCACCGACAGTGACAGTAGTAAAGGCAAGTAGCCGCCCTAAAGTAACACTAATCACTAGTAACCACCAGCACCAACAATGACAACCAGTGGATTTCACTAGCTGTCACTACCAGACAATGCACATGAAATAAATGATTTTATCTTGAAAATATAATTAGCGTCTTGGTGTTTTCCTTTCAGAAGGAAGAATTTTGGCAACATGGCAACATAAAAAGAACTACATGTCAAAGAGTTGTGACTCACAACAAGGTATGTGTCCTTTGCTTGTATCCCCATAGAAAATGTTAATCATCCTATTAAAGAACTGTCTCTCACATGTTTAATTGTCTGGTTGTGAACTGTTAGATTTTATATGTGTGAACACTGGCATGTATACATACATACACATCCCCTAAACGATATACGTCATGATGAACAGATATGCAAATAATACAAATCATCAATCTTCACCTCAAAAATTCAAAAGTAAAATAACAGACATTAAAATTCAAAAGTGCATAATGCATCTTTCAAGTGAAATAAACATTTTTTTTTTTTTTTATATAAATGTAAATTAAATTTTATAGAGCAGTTTTATCAGAAAAATAATCAGCCTGGATCTAAGTTTTCATTTTGATGATTAAAACAGATAAATCTCAGAATCTATTATGTTTTTTTAATTGTACCATAATTTATGAGTGTTGATTCAAAAGGACTTATTTAGAATGAATTTAACAAGTATGGCTTGTTTAAAGTTAAAGGAATGGTTATGTTGTAATATATGAGAGAATAGCGCATTTAGGGAATCATTATCTTTTGTTTCTTTTCATGTTCATCTAAAGTTTGCACAGAGTTTCACTGATATATATTTTTACAATATAAATGGATTCTACCATAGTTCAATCATGGAAAACATTCTATCATAAAATGAGCAACAAAATAGTAAATAATTGAGGAAAAAAGCCAAAAAATAAAACCCACCACCAAACAAAAAACCACAAGATGGCGTGTTTTAACAAATGATGTAAATAAAAATTAAGGATCCAATTTTCAAAAGGAGAAACTTTTCCAAGTTTAACAAAAAAAAAAAATCAAACAAAAATTAAGACCTGTGTATTCCCGGATGCAGATGAATTCAGCACATTTTTAGCCTGCAAAGATTTAAGCTGAGAAATTAAACTAAAAAAAAAATTTAAATAATAATTGTGTTGAGTTAATAACATCAAAAGATTCAAGTTCCACAGTGAAAAGAGACAAATATGGGAGACAGAATATTAAATAAGATAAATGAAGTTGTAGAATATTAAATAAGGTAAGTGAATGCTTGCGTTATGTTGATTAATTCAAAATTCAGAATTGCAAGATAAATGAAGTTGTAGAGGAAGATATTTAAATTAGTTTATTTGGTAGAGTGTTGATTGTTAAAAAAGGAGAGATAATAATCATATGTAATTAGCAGACACGCACACACAGAGTGTGTGTGTGTGTGTGTGTGTGTAAGTTAAGGAAAACTTTGTGTACCATGTCAAAATAATTGGATAATGTAGTTCTGCAATATCTAATCTGTCATCTAGACAGTGCTCGATCTGACTATGGTCTATTCCATCAATACAACATTCAATGACATCAAAGAAGTGTGTCAAGAATATTTTAAAGTTTGCAGATCATTGGACAATGATGGTTTTCATCTTGAATAATAGTTTTTGTTGTTTCCGAATAAATTCTTATGTAAGCAATCATTATTTTAACACTGCACACAATTTTTTCCCCTCAACGGTATATATTATGCACTCAAGATATTGATGCTGTTATTATAGTTCATTCAAACAAATATTTTTTGCTTTTATTTCAACAAGCTGTACTTGTGGAAATTCGTTTTAGGTAATTGAAATTTGTTTTATTAGGCACATAATGAAATTGTTAAAATTTGTTTAATTTATTTAAGGATTTTAATAAAAGAGCCTATTGTGCGTGTACAACTATAAAGATAATATTTATCTTAAAATTGAAACTTATCGAGATAATCAAAACTCAATATACTAGATAGAGCAATTATAGAAATAAAAAAATTGATGATGAAAAATAAAATTGAATAAATTACAATATTTATTGATCTTTGAAAAGTTCAAAGAAGAAATTATAATAATGAAAAATCAACTATTTTATCATAATTTCTTGCTTGAATTTTTGATGAATCAATAAATATTGTAATGCATTCAATTTTATTTTTCAGCAATTTTGCAGATATATATACTCTTTGACTTGAGTACTGAATCATTTTATGTTCAAGTAAATATTTAATGATGTATAATACACGCATGTTGAGAAGGTAAACAGTATGTACATCTCTTTATGACAACATGTACATATAACAAATTTGATCAAACAAAATCCACAAGTTTGACCTCAATATTATACTAAGATCAATTTGCTTTGAAAATATATGTTCTATGTTTTGCAGATGTTTCCAACATCAATGTTTAAATAATGTCAGATACAGGTTCATGCTAAACTTGTTCTTTCTAACTGCCAGCAGAATTGAGCTGCCAAATCTACACTTTGTAAAAAATACAAAACATTACAATAGTCAAAACATGATAAATGGTCAAAATATTTATTTGAATGAACTGATCAGAAATAGATTTAAGACAAGGAAAAACCATCAGAAGATGCGTATTTGTTTAAAATAAAATTGTATAAAAAGTTGTTAATTCTTTTTTTATATATATATATAAATGACAAAGTAGAGATACACTTTGGAAAAGCTTTTCATTGGACATGACAAAAAAATTTAATGTATCGCAACATCTAGCCAAAACACACATTATTGATTTAATTAAGTTTTTTGTTTTATTAGGTATTTTTTATGGAAAATCACTCCAATCAAGGCATTAAGCCACTTAATGTAAGAAGCTTAAAAATATAATTTCACGGTCAAAATCTAATTAACAATAAATGTTAGATGGATCCAATCTGACTCAGAAGACAGCAATTCTTCCACCTTTGTCAGAAACATTGCTATTGGAATGTAAGGTCTGAAGGACAAAATAAAGGAAGCAAAAATTACAAGAAATTACTGAAATTTAACCCAAACTCTTGAACCAATTATTTTCTATTTCTTTTATCAATCTGGGCAAGATTTTCTCTATTGATTTGGTTACAGTTTTGTTTTATTTTTTGTTTTTTTACATAGGAGCCACCACTTATCAAGGTTCAGAGGCCACTCGAGGATAAGGGTTAAAGAGCATATAGTAGTCAATGAGACATTATCATAGTAATCGTTTTTACTATAAATTTGGTAAATTGGATTATTAAGGGGAACAGCTCATCAAGAACTTGTTTCCATTGGACTTGACGACCATATTGTAGTCAGCTGGAAAGCAGACAACGGAAAACAGTTCCACAGGTGTGTAGTCCTGAGAAAGAAGCTTTGTTCATGGAATCTACATTTAGGTTTAGGCACAGATATAAAGAATGGGGGAAATTATTAACAGTGGTTTCAGCTAGACAAGTGTTTCTCATGAAAATTTGGCGAGTGGAGGACCATAGATTGGAGCTCAGACGAGCACTTGCCATGAAAATAACGATAAAGCAGAGACAGGCTCACAACGTCTCTTCTCTGAGAAAGAGGTTGCAGGAAAGAGAAAAGGGCATCCCTTACAAAGCTATGAAGTCTATTTTGAACTCTGTCAAGGCAGGATAAGTTCTTTCTAGCAGCTCCTCTTAAAACATTAATGTTGAACCTGTCCAACCATTTGCTTTTCTTTCTATTTTATTTTATCAACATTAACTCAATGGATCATCATCGTCTGGTAATTCCGAAAAATTGCTTAATTAACAAGAAAAATATGCATCGACTGATTTTAGTTATTTATACTTTTTTTTTATTTTTAAAGATTATTTTAATATAAAAACACATTCTTCATACGTTTCCAGACTGACAGTTACTTACCTGTGAATAAGTTTTTTAAAGAAATAAGTTTTATGAAAAAAAATAAATAACAATTGTGTTAGTGCAACTTAATAACTGCGCAAAATCTATTAAAAAAAAAAAAAAAAAAAAAATCTTCTTTTACAATTTTATTTATTTTTTATTATATATAAAGTTAAGTGTTTGTGAATGTTGATGTTTGGATTGGGGTGAACTCAGAAGCTAATTAATCAATCATTATGAATTTTGGAATAGCTGCTAGGCATAACAGTGAATAATGTGGGCTATATTTAGCTTTAGCTTTATGCAGCCATGTGGTCTGGATTTGAAAATACATGTACCTCAAATTTTGTTAAAATTTTAAGCATAATTATTAGATATTAATTAATAAATATATTAATTACTAAATAGTACCAAAATTTCAATACATTCATCCTGTTCTGAGACAGCAAAGCAATTTGTAATCAACTGAAAAAAGTGGATAGTGTAGGACTTCTGGGGAGACTTAGTCACTCAGATTCCAGGGAGCATGATTTGTTTTTGTCAGTGAACAATCAATAATGTGAAAACTACCAGTTAGTAAATAAATAATAACAATGACATTGATAATAATATCGATAAACAAATCCAATAGAACTGAAACTACCAAAATATTTTTTTTTTAATCATTTGAGATGAGGCTTCATTATTTCTGTATTCATTCTTTTTTGCAAACGGTTATCCTCATCTTCATAGTTGTTGTTGTTTCATCACGTTTCTATCAATCTGGCGTTCTTCAGGTAATTAACCACGCTGGGATAGGACTACTGCAACACCTCCCAGCAAATATTGCTATCTCCCACTAATCAGGATATACATGCAACTGGGGATCGCTTGTGAATTTGATATTCCCTACACACTTCCACCTTTAGGGGAAGCTGGTTCAACCTGGCTAGGATTAATGCCACTGGCTATATACAGGGTAAGGCAAAAGTAAGTGGACAGGTTAGGATTAGGGTTATAGTTATTATTATACAGAATTGCGTTAATATAACTGATACGCAAACCTATTTAAAATGATGTCCATCTACTTTTGGCTCACTCTGTATATGACATATTTTTTCTATCTCAGTCTATCTGAGAGAGAACAGTTTTTGGGTTGCTTGTTGTTCCTGGAAAACTAAGTTAGATGGAATCCATTACACAGTAAAATATTTATTGAAAGACATCATTACACCTTCATAGAGCAACTTTTAAAGGAGAAAATGCCGAAAGCTACATGTGACGAGAATGGTTAAAGGAAACGAGTCAGTAGAATCAGAAAAGTATTCTTTGACTGATCGATTCAAATATATTTTTCTTACAATGGAGGAAAGGTTATTCTGATACTAAAAGAAAATATGTTGGAAAAGTGTGGTGTTTTAGTGACATGCTAAACCTGTTCCTATCAACTGACCACAAGACTGGAGTGACAAATCTACACTCATTTCAATTATTCAAGTGCAAATTTTAGCTCTAATATGTGCAGAAAGATTAGAAATTAAGGAGAAATAACTTATTTTAAATAATTGAATTATTTTCCATTTTTGATTAAATAAAGGGTTCTGAAATTCAATAGACTCCAGAGTTCAAGAGAAAGATTCCATAGTTTAACAAGATAACTTGAAGATTGATGGTTACATCAGCCAAAATGATATGCAAATAACACTCAAGATGAGAACAGCAATCCAAATAATAAAATAATCAATTCTCATCTCAAAAATGTAGAAACTGATTGACTGATTACAATAACAAGTATTACAACGAATGACGTGCATATCTGAAGAGGTGCAAAGGAAACTCAAATATATGAATAAAGTAAAACTAAAAAGTTGGATTTTGTGGGGGAGTTAGTTAAAATTAAAAGAAAAGCAAGAAGCTAAAAAATGAAAATATCAGTCTGGAACATTCTAATGAAATGAATATGCTTTTTAACCGGAGCTGAGTGTGGAACTTGAACCTTGATCGCTAAGCTTGAAGCAGAACACATAAAACAAGGAAGTGCCTTAACTAGGTCCTCAAGGTCTCCTAAGATGGAATGCAGAAGATTGTGCTCCAGTTTGTGTAGCTCTACTGCCCACAGGGCAAACGAGGGCAGGAACACTTGACGGGCTGATGTGCACACCTTCTCTGCAGGGTCGTTCAATGAGGTCTTAAGCAACTCATAACCCTGGAAAAAAAAAAGAAAAAGAATTTCAGATATCGCTGTTATCAAAAAAATGTTTAAACAGTTAATATAAAAAGAGAATACTGTTAATTGCAAGTATATTTTTGATAATATTAATCGTTTAACCTTGTGTTAGTTCCATGGGGTGTTTTGCCAACCTAATTTTGCTTAAATGCCTAGGTAGCAACTTATTTCTTTTCCTTCCCCCTTCCCTCAGTACTCTCCTGGCTCAGTGAGAGTATAGCACCTGTGGTATGATGCAGTTGTATCTCAGTTTTCCTTGAAAGGTCATGGTTAGAAATAAATCTGAATAGAAAAAACTTGCAACTTACCAAAGAACTTAAATTTTAGACATTTTTAGAATCACAATCATGTGAAGAATTTTGATAAAAATTAGAAGAATGATTCTAGGCATAAGGTTCAGCTTCATTATATTGTGATTTTAATCTTTGTACAGGGGTCATAAAAGTGGCACAAAAGTGTTCTGTCATAGGAATTAATTTTACCCGTTCTCTGGTGGGTAGTCTATTCATTATAAAAGGTGGTGAGAGTTGGATGGCTGCCAGTTGAATTAACTTTAGAGAATTTTTGTTGCACATTTACCTTGTGTTCGGTTTCTTCTGTCTTTGCTCCCATTATTCACTACAAATCCCAATCAAATTGCTTTTTCTTATGATCCCTAACCCCTAACAGATATGTATTCATTTGACTTGTCTTTGAATTCCTTCAATAACACCTAATCTATAATATAAAGGGAAGTTGTTTGCATGTATGTTTGTATATGCGGCTAAATGTCAAAAGCTACAAAACAAATAACCTAGAAGTTAGTATTTTCTTGATCAGCATTGCCCCGGATGAATAATATCTAGGATTTAGAAAAACTTATCCATTCTTTAACCCTAAATTGGTATAGATTTCGCTAGGAGGTGAGAGGGGTATCGATTTTCAAAACAGACTATGTACTACTTAAAAGGGAAGTAACTAATGTTTTTTTATCAAAGAGTTAATTCCCTTATGTCAACTCCTTCCTAAAGGAATCTATAAAAACAAGTTGTTTGTGTGTATGTCCAGAGAGGAATTGATTGGAAAGAAAAAAAGAGGATTAAAGAGAGATTAGGAAAAATCAGGGAAAGAGGAAACAGAGAAAGATAAAGAGACAGATAGATAGAAGTTTTAATAGAAATGTTACACTTTTGCTCTAGGAAATGCCGGGTAGCCTTGTTAGTATATTATAAAAAAAAAAAAAAAGAAAATTAATTAAAACTAGTTCACATATTTGACATTCAATAGATAAGGGTGAAACTGTGGTGCTTGATGATCTTTTAAACCAATGCTTTTTAAATGAAAATTCTAGAATTGTAAGTCATGTTTAATTTCAGAAGAGTTTTCAGTAGGTAGTTGTTCTGTACAAGTCTCGGGCTTTATAATTTTGCAGGAAAAGAGCAAAAGATCTTTCTCATGTTGACATAAAAACAAAAAATGTGTGCTGAAATGCTAAAAGATTCAATATTTTTATATAGCAATTCTGATTTCTGATTGGTTGCTAGCAGAACATGGCTCTATTTGATTTGTCAGTTCCTATCGCCAGTATCTACAAGTAGAACACTCCAACTTTTGATGATTATACCCTTTTATTATGTCAAAAACATTGCAACATTTTATACTTGTGTGCCATGGGGAAATGAGTATAAATTACAAAAAAATGATCCAGTAGATAATGTGCCAAAGGGCGAATGAACTCTTTTTCTGGGTCAACGGCCAACTAGCACCGTGTATATTTGTGTGTGTGTGTATATGTGTATTGGGGTGGAGAGGGCTCCCGTAAGCCGTGGTGAAGGCAACCTTTCTAGGAGAAGCAAATCTCTGATTTAAAAAACCATAAAGCGGGAGACCAGTACCCGCATTAAGCTGGTCTGCAGTTTAATTTGTTGCTGGCTATCTTGCTCTTGCTTGTTGCTGGATCTCAACATTTTGAACCAAGAGAGAGACTTAGCTGTCGTACAAAGCTAAGACTCTGTAACATCATCTTTGTATAGATACTCCCTCAGGCATTTGGGCTCATGGATTTTAAATGTCTGAGGGAGTGGCACTCGTCTGACAAGACGTTGCAATCATCATATATATATATGTATGTGTGTGTGTGTGTGTGTATATATGTATATATGTTTTTTTTTTGTTTTTTTTTTAAACTTTTTAATTTTCTATTTTTAATTTATTTACTTTCATTTTTTTTTTTTTTTTATATATAATAGACGCTCCATTTCATAAACTTAGCCATTTATTTGTTCTTCTGACCCGTGTTTCTTAATTTAATTCTGGGACTTTCACGTGCATATCTAAGTTGACCTAATTATTAACGCTAACTTTTGCGCTTTTTGTCTGGGTCAGTTTGACCTTGCTTTTCAAATTTAAACTTTCACCGCTTTTCATTTTTTTTTGTTTTTTTTTTAAACCTTAATTTACTTGATTCCTCCAGCCTTGACAGACGTGTTTTAAATATTCTCTCTAGTGCTTTTTTTTTTAATGATTTGGAATTCATTCCATTTGCGATTTTTTCCAAGGAACTCTGCTTTTGGATCATTTTGGACCATTTGGAATTTACCCATTGGATTGGAAATTTTTAATTCGACCGTTTTGGATTTTACCATTCTTGGATTTTTTACCCTTCACCGGACTATCCATTCATGTGAAATCTTTTTATCATTTTTCTTTTACCTCCTATTCCCCTTACCTCACCCTTTTTTTTAACCAAGTAAGATCTGTGACTTACTTGTAGTTTCATTAAATACTTTTATATGCAAAATCCGATCCCGCATTTTGCTAATTCCTGCCCTCGGATGAGAAGGAGAGTATTTCTTCGAAACTCCGCGGATTAAGGACTATCCACTTATCTTGTGCTTCTTTTTTAAAATTAAATATGTTTTTAACTCTTTTTCAAGATGTTTTTTAACATGTTTTATTAATCATTTGTTCATTATATATATATATATATATATATATATAGGCACTGAACTGTTGATTAAAACTATGTGATCTTTTCTGATTAAAAAAAAAAAAATGGTGCTTCTTCATTATAATAGCAAAATTCAAAATACTAAATTTCAAGTAAAAGTAATCTATTTGTCATATCGCAGTAATGAACATATCCAAAAATTATGAAAAATATGGTAGATAATTAATTATTAAAAACAGTTTTCGAATACAATTACCAAAAATTGAGGGCATTCTGGCATATTTCTGGCGGCATATTTCATTCTTGCATTACTTCCGCTGTTTTAGGCCAATTTAGCAAAACTCAATTTGGCATTTCGACATATTTCTCGAGGCATTCCATTGCTGTATTACTTCCGCCGTTTTCTCGATGGTGATAGCTGATTTGGCATCCCCAACGAAACATCTTCCAACAGATATTCTTTACTGAAGGAATTCATTACATTCTTAAAAGAATTATTATTATTAAAAGTAGTAGTAGTATTTGTATTATTATAAGTAGTTTGGTATAAGAATGATTATAAGTATTAAATGTTTTTGCTTAAGAATGATACTTTTTTGCAAAAATGTTTTATTACTTTTAATATTATTATTAGTAGTAGTATTTGTATTACTAACATCTATTTTCTATTAACATTTTATATGAAAATAAGTGGAACAAAGTGAACAATTCTTATTTTCATTTAATATGTAATATTTATTTCTTGTAACTGTCAACTTTATGTGAAACAGTCTTAAAAGTAAACATTTTTTTTACAGAAAAATATCATTCTTCCGTCAAACTTCTTATAATAATAATAATAATACAAATACTACCAATAATAATAATAATAGTCCGTCTAAGAATGTGATAAATTTCTTCAGTTAAAATATTAGTTGAAAGATGTTTCGTCAGAGACACCAAATCAGCTATCACCATCTAGAAAACAGTGGAAGTAATTCAACAATGAAATGCCTCGAGAAATATGTCGAAATGCCAAATTGAGTTTTGCTAAATTGGCCTAAGATTTTCAATTTTCAGAAAATAATTACCTACTTTTGTTAGGAGTCGAACTCTCCAATTTCTTTTTTTTTTTTTAGCCAAAACTGAATTTTTCACTATTAATTTTCTACCCTATCATTTTTCCTAATTTTTGGATATGTTCATTACCGAGACATGACAATTAAATCGATCCCATTAGTTTTACTTGAAATTCAATATTTCAATTTTCGAATTTCGCTCTTATAATGAAGAAGCACCAAAAAGTATGTAAAATAATAAATGGAAAATCATTCAAATTTCTTCACTAACACCAGAATTCACACCAACAAATGTCAGCTTCAATGTTTTCTCCGAGCTGTCAAAACCCTACTCTTTGTTCTCTCGTCTTAAAGCAGCTATTCTCCCCATATGCAAATTAATGCTACGTAAAAAAAAAAAGTTTTTTTACATCTTTTTCTTTCTACAATGAACATATTCAAAAATTACAGAAAAATCATAAGTAGAAAATTAATTATTAATAAAAAAAAAAGTTTTTAAAGATAATTTGCAAAAATTCAGTTCTGTGGAAAATAAAAGAAACTGGAGAGTTCGCCTTAACAAGGGAGGTAATTATTTTCTGAAAATTTCTTATATGCAAAATAAATGTGTAGCTGCTTTTGTGAGTAGTTTCTATTGCAAATTGTCAATGAAATAGTTTCTGACCATATCATTGTTTACATCTCAGAACTGGAATGCATGAAGCTTATCCAAATAAAGGCTTCTATTTTTTTTTTTTCGCATGAGTCGTGTTTCTGGATGTGAGCATTTTCGTTTGGGTTGAAAAATTGGCTCTTAAAAATGTGGTTTACTGGTATACCCCCAAAACAAGTCGAGCATGCAAGGTCCCTCTTCACAAGTGAAAAATTTACTTTCACCATGACTAATGTTTGTGCAAAAGTAAAAAAAAACATCAAAAGTGTGATTATTGAGACAAAATGCGAATGAATGCATGATTTGGGAGCAATTTTACCCCTATTAATGGCCCATGGGGCGGAGGCCAGAGTTATCTCGGTAAATCTATTTTGGCAAAAATTTATTTTCACTATGACTAATGTTTGAGAAAATTTCTAAAAATTCCAAGGCCTGGTTATTGAGAAAAGTGCAAACAGATGAACAGGAGTGAATTATTAGGTTTAATCCTCCTTTATTGGGAGACCAAAAATTGTGAAATTTTTAAAAGATTGCAACATCAAACTTCTGGTAGATAAAAAAAAATATTTTTAAATAAGAATAATGACTCACTTGGGAATATTTATCATTATCGCAGATAAAACTGAAAAGGATGCCTAAGCTTTTGACCACAGCTTCCCGTACAGCATCTTCTTTATCCTCATTCAGCATCTGTTGCAACATGGACAACACAAGAGAACTGCGGATTTCATTCTGTTGAATCAAAGAAAATCACAAACTCAGAAATCATCCATTTTTAAATAAATTTTAAAAAATTCAACATTTATTTCTGATTAAATTATATAGGTAAAAGGTAAATATATAAAGGTATAAGTCGTATTTCTGCCTGTCTGCATGCGAATCCAACTAAAGTTCAGTAACTACTCAAGATACACTTACAAATATTTGTTTATTTAAATTTATTTATTAGTGATGTGACAATTCCAATAATTTACCTGATTCCAATACAATTACCGATTCTGTACTAAATTCCTTGATTCTAATTCTTTCTAAATCTCTAAATATTTAACTATAAAGTTGTTATTTATGGTAAAACCACACGTTAAATGTGCAGATATTTTCTCAAACGTAAAGATACATTTGTGAGGGATGATCTATCGATTTTAATTTTACTGGTTGTTTAAAATCAATAGATTTTCATTATTTTATATCGTTACTATTAGCGGAAATAGATTTTACTTTATACAAAATCAATTAAAAGAATCGTTTTTTGGCATCAGAAAATAGGCAAAAATTTTCCAATTCCTCCAAAAGTTTCGACTTTTCTGATTCTTGATTCTAATTAATCATTCCAACACTCATATATATAATAGTTGTATAGTTTTAGTCTCCTAGATGTAAATCCACTGAAACTTCTGTGTTTATCACAAACTGCTCGATGAATGAACAGAGTTTGTTAATAGTATGTTTATTTATACTAACATTATTGACTGCATATGTGCATACATGTTTTTGCAATGAATTTTGGTTTTGACTTGAAAGCCCAACTAAAGAATATTAAATTCTTCGTATACAGAATATATAAGTAATAAAAAGTCTACTATTTATAAGCACTGTTGATATGGAATGCAAAATTCAAAATTTAACGGTCTGAAGACCAAAACAAGTGCAGAATTTTTTCAATAAATAAACACATTTATTTATTAAAATTAAATTCGATATTTCGATTCATAACAGAATCTTTGTGAGGAAATATAGTTTTTCTTTTTCTTTTCTTTTATTTTCAGGTACTATGGTGGTAAAGCTTGGCACATTTTCCTTCTGATATTAGTGAAGTGTAAGATTCAAATGTCGAGCATATATTTGTTAAGCAATAAAAACAAAAACGTATATTTGCTTAGTAATAAAAAAGAAAAAAGAAAAACCTGTATTTCCTGTTGAAGATTCTGTTATGAATCAAAATGTCAAATTTAATTTTAATAAATAAATGTTAATTTTTGGAAAAAATTCTGCACTTTTTTGGTCTTTAAACTGTTAAATTTTGAATTTTGCATATATATATATATATATATATATATATATATATATATATAATCATTCAAACACGGTAGTTATTTAGAACTGCTTTAAAGTTTCACCGCTCACTCATTTTTCGACCAAATTTCAAACAAATATTACAGTGTATAGATCACTTTCTCAGCTATATTGTGAACTAAAAATGTTCAATTTTCGTTCAGTAAAACAAAGTTATGATGAATTTTCTGATGTTTAAAATCGTAAAAATATGTAAGGCCGTGAGCGACGCTTTCTATGACTGGTTTCCATAGCAACATCGTCACTTCAGCAACTACTGTTGCAAAAAGAGAAGTAAATCGTGAAGCAGACAGAATGAAAGCATGAAAAGGACATAATTGGGGATATTTTATTGAAAGCAGACGAGTGCCGTACATTGTTATTACATATGTGTTTATGGAGGCAAAAAAAAATAAGACTGAAATTAAACAAAGAACAAGTGAAGTTATTGGAAACCTGGAAAAATCACGGATTATACAGAAAAATGCAAGCATGAAAAGTAATATGGTTAAGCTTAAACATGGAAAAGTAAAGGACTGGTTGTTAAAACTTAAAAAGAAAAGAACAAGATATTCTAGTAAAAAATATAAATTTTTAACTTAAAATATTTATTTTTTAATTTAATTTATAACATTATATAATCAATTTATATACAAGAAAAAGATACTTATTTCCATCCGCATTTTTTATGTGTGTGTGTGTGTGCCTATGTATGTGTAAGAGAGATATCCTAAGAGGTTGAAAATAAAATATATAGGCAAAATTAAAATAAAGATATATATATATATATATATATATATATATATATATATAGAACAAAAAAAAAAAATCAACACAAAGAGATGTATGGAGATATCAATATTCCATCTAAAAAATGTCTTCAAACTTTTTCAAGATGAATCTGTGTCACAGAAAAATGCTAATATTAGATAAAAATTAAATTGCAATTTGCTTTTTATTGTGCTATTGTTTTTATTTTATTTTTTGGTTCTTAAGATAATTATTATAACTTACAGGTAGATAAGACGCTAGAGCACCACAGGCTTCTGCTACTAGAAGGCGCCGCTCTGAATATTTATGACTGATCTGAAAAAAAAAAAAAAAAAATCTTCAATAATATCATGCATAGGATATATGTGTATGTATTACATAGTAGAGACTCTATGCTAGTAAATAGCGATCAAGTTAGCTAGTGTGAATTTTAAAGAGGGTCACATTTAGTGCATGTCAGGATTATCCAGATCTTTAAAATAGAACAATTCTCAGGGTTGAACAGGAAGTCGGTGACAAGGCAGAAGAAAGAGGTCAAACACTGTACACAAAACAGTTAAATGATATGAGGAGAAAACCAGTTTAAAAGCATGCGAATGAGATGCATCAAATGAATAATCTCAGCTCAATGTTAACGATGTCTGTGCAGTGAAAATTGTGGGTTACCATTAAAGCATCCGTGTATGCATTATGTGTAGTCAAGCTGTCAGGGAAATAGAGGAAAGAATCAAGATGGTGACGCCCACAGCTTTTATAACTGGGCAGTCTCACAAAGTGACAAAAAGTCTCGCGGCTCGTGTGCAAAATCTCACTGCCGAGTTGCATAAAAGGGGGCTGCGAGGAGAACGTGGAGGAATGGTGACAAGAATCCTTGAAGATGGCTGTATGAGAATCCTTGGAGGCATTTGTTGCATGTATTTCTTTGCGTCTTCTTTTTTTTTTTTTTCATTATTACTTTTTTTTTCATTCCTTCCTTTTTTTTTGTCTGTCCGTCTACATATCACTAATAATAACTAGAAAAGATAACTTTAGTTTCTCCCTCCATTAAGTCCAGTCTCTCCAATAAAACCTTGAAGAAACCTCGGCAAAAGTCTCTTTGTGTCTTTCCTGCATGAGAAGTTTTATTCATCTTAGTTAAACAAACAACTGCCAACCACTAGACGAGACAATGATGACCACTCATGAAATGTGGCGACGATGAAGAGAAATAAAAGGCTGCATACAAAAACTATGCATGCACATATAAAAAAGACTTAGTTTGTTGATGACTCATCAGTACAAACATAGCATACTAAAAGATGTATCCAGCATTGCCCGGCATTGAACGTAACATTAAATTGCTTTAAAAAATAAAGTAAAAAAACTGAGACATGTGCATGTGAGTATTGTTTTTTTCTAAACAGTTCACTTAAAAGAAAGAAAAAAATATATATATACTCGAGCTGAGATCAAAACCAAAACCTAAAGACAGTGAGTCAAGTATGATAACCATTATGCCAGCTTGATAAAATATTTAAAAAGGGTTTTCCAATCTACTTATCCTTAACATAAATCTGTAATGTGAATCATTCACGAATACACATCCGTGAAACAGTTGACAAATAGATAGAAATCCATGCTATTCACATACCAGTTTTTCAATTTTGACTCCTTAGCACCCATTCTCACTTTTATATAGATGCATATCTTTTTAGTTATCTGCTAAACGCATTTTAAACCAAGAAAATTTATTATTAAACATTTCAGTGAAACACTAATCAATTTGTATGCTTGAATTAGTTAATGCCATGCAAGGATTTATTCATGAAAATCATGCTATTAAAGATACACCTAGTCCCACTACACCCCACCCAAAATATTTTTCTCCATTTCTCCTTTATATTAGCCCAGTTTAATCATACTAAACCAACAGTGACAATAGGAGTATAACATAGAATATTATTTGGTATAAATAAAGTTCAAGTTTTAGTCATGGATATAAAACAATCTTTGTTTTATCATTGTTTAATGATATGTAGGGGGATACTTTGGTGATCGTCTCATCAAGAAGAGCTGAACAGATTTTACCTCAACCTCTAATTTTTTTTATCCATGGGGTTATTTCAAAGATGATATCTATGAAAACAATCCTTAGGCTATTCTTGAACTGAAGAGTGCCATCACAATCAAAATCAGGGCAGTGCCAAAAGAGGAGTGTGTCAGTTCTTGACAGTTTTGCACATCATATCCAGATGTGTCTACTATGGGTGGCAATTGGGGGGGAGGAAACCCTACATTTCAGTTTTACTGTCAATCTAAACCATATATGTCCACTTAATGAATTTTATTCCCCTCACCCCCCAACCTTCTAAAATACACAAATATTTAAACCAGATTGCTAATGACTATAAAAATAAAAATACATAGACCCGAATATTATTAATTAAAGGTTTTAGTAGGGTGTAATCCGATTTCTGCTGCAGCTGTTCATTTGAACCTCAACTCAGTTATCTCATAAGATGTATAGCAATAGCATACTGAATTTTCAAGAGTCTACAACAATTTTTTAAATGCCTGTACAAAAAAAAAGGCATCTCATATGTCTACTTCTCAATGAATTTTATTTTTCCCTCAAAACCTTCAGAAAATGTATAAATATTTTAACCAGATTGCTAGTGACTATAAAAATAAAAATAATACACAAACCAGTTATTAATTAAATAAATCTGCAAATAAAACTACAAACCTGTTCCCAGCACTGAGGCAAAAGTTCACTTTCTAACCTTGTGGGACCAACATGTTTAGCAAAAGCAACGCATCCTCGTAATATCATTTGTCTGTAATAAAAAAAAAAATTAAAAAATGCATTTTTAATACTGATTTACATTGTGTATTTCAATATGAACTTATAACTCTTGTTTGACGCCATATTATTAGGTTGAAATCGTTTTCTGTTCTGATTGACCAGTAAAATAATGATTGAAATTAAAATGGAAAACAAGAACAAAATGACTGGAAACTAAAAATATTTTTATTTATTTATTTTTTTTATTAAATTTGGTTCTTGTCCAGAATTTCCCCAATATTAAAAAGCTAAAATTTTAAAAACATCTTTATGATTTATGTAGCCTTGATGAAACGAAAATATCATATACCAAAAATTATAGAAATTAACTGGTTTTATTTTTAAATAAGAAAATAAAATTTTATGAGTAACTGCAAAGCGGTCGTCTTGTCTGCCATTTGGAAAACACTATAAAATAATGAAAGGAGGAAATAACTCAATAATTCAAACTTGCAAGATTTATGCTATAATGCCTATAAATTCCTATCAAATACTTTCAAAAAAGGTTTTCTTCATAAAAATAAAACTACTTGATTTTACATGATTTTTGGAACATAACATTTTCTTTCCATCCCAAGTATGTACATCATGGAGGTTTTCCTTCATCTTCGTTTTTTTTAATACAGAGAGAATTCTGGACAAGAACGTAAAATTTTTTCACTATTCATTACCAGTTCAAAAATAATTTTTACTCTTCTAAAATATTTTTGAAGTCAGATTCAAGATGGAGATCTCTGGACAAAGGTCAAGAGGATGACCAAAACAAAGGTAATCAGATATGCTACAATAAAATCTGAAGACACAAACTTTATTCTGATCAAACCTTTGCTAGAAATAGTAGATGAATCAAGTTCTTTAATAAAGAAAGTCATGTAAACAAAGATGTTGGCTTTCTTGTCCAACCAGACTCAATCATGTCTGAATTCACACCGATCTCAAACCAATTAGGGGAAATGTTTCTGAATTTTTCAGACGAGGATTGATGGTTAATATTATTTGGATTATTCAGACTACTTCTCTTATCTTGAGTGTTATTATCATGTACTTTTGAAAGCTCAGATATCTGCACAAAATTTTGAATGGAACCCTTTATTTAATCAATGTAAGTAACATACTCGTTTAATCAGCCATGAACTGGAAGTCTTTGTATTTTGAATGTCACCCGCACTAAGGATTGAACTTTCAACCTCCAGAAGAGTGTAACTTACAACTGAATTTTACCTAGTACTTTATCCACTATGCCACAGGTTCTTGCAGAAAGTCAAAGGTTACATCTTCCAAAACGTCATGAAAATAACATACCAAATGAGAACAGCAGTTCAAATTATTCAAATAGTATGAGATGAGGGCAAACATGTAAAGCACACAAACAACGACACCATTGTGAAAATTAGATTCGTGATAGCGACCTCTGGGAAACATTTGAGATGATGACCCAAACAAAGGTATTTCGATCCCTTACAAAAAGATCTCGAGAAAGATGCATTTTATCTTGACCACGTCTCTGACCATGTATAGCCAGTGCAGAAATCCAATGCATGAGTTAAACACAACAGAAAATGACAGTCTATGTTTCCAACAAACATGGTTGACTTATTTTTGTTGGGTGTCTATTTACTTCTTTCATGTCTGTATATTTGAATTGATCCATGAATTCATATTATTTGGATTCTTCTGACTACTGTTGGCATACTGAATAAACTGCTTGGTATACTTCAGTTTTTCTTGTTCTCTTTCGGTGGAGGAGCAGTCCTTCACGACTGAAATAATTTTTATTTTTGTACCTTTTCTCCATGTTAAAAAATGACCCTGGTGTCTAACTCTGTCCTGTGGGGAGGCATTGTAAATCTGTACACTATTCTAGAAGTTGAAGGTTTAATCCTTGGTGTGGACAATGCTTAAAATACAATTGCTAATTATTCAGGAATTCTACCAAGTCATGGCTGATGAAATGAGAGCATGCTAACCCCATAGATTGAATAAACGGTTCTGATCGCAATTCTGTGCCGATTCCAAAGTTCAACAGAAACATTAGAGAGTTGAGTAGCTTTGTTGGGCTGTTGATATGCAGTAATATAAAAGCGAAATGTCTTCAACCCAACCAGCCATATCTTAAAATACTTAATAAAATAACGAAAAAGTACAAATAAATTTCAGCACTTTCATTGAATCTGACCACTGCCGGATTTGAATGTGATTTCAAATGATGCTGTTCAGCTATGTAACAATTTACAAGAGACAATAGTTTCTGAACTTTTTGAGATGAGGATTGATAATTCAAGTAATTTGGGGACCAATCCTGTCTTACCTTTGTTCATCATCAGGTTTCTTGATGAGATTAAAAAGGATATTCAGAAGTTTATCCCTCTCCTTGACATCTGGATGAAGCATCGTTGTGTTCAAGATCAGTGGGATCAACTCCTGCCAATGGGGAATGATCAAAATGAGAATAAATGTATCATCAGCAATAAAAATGATGGAAAGGAAAAAAAAAATAACATTTAGAATACGAAATCCATCAAAAATTAAAATAAGTAAATGTCTAGCATTTGGCAGGATGCCCAATCCGCAGTAAAAAAAAAAAAAAAATATATATTTACATGCAGAATAGTTTAACACACACATAAATAGCATGAGATACATACGAGAGGAAAGAGTATGACATATACACAAAACAAGATGAACACCACATAAATGATTATCACACACGTGTATATATATATATATATATAGATAGATAGAGAGAGAAGAGTATTCATCACACATCTTTAGAGAAGTTTCTCTCGCACACACATAGTGTGTGTGTGTATGTATGTATATATATATATATATATATATATATGCCAGCAGCATTCATCCTAGGAAGGTTGAACCAACTTTCTGCGAAGGAGGAAATAACAAAGGAATATTAAATTCACACGCGGTCCTCTGTTGCTTGTATATCCTAGTCAGCATAGATGATGACACTGGTATTCCCAAATGGTCACCGATCTGGTTATGACTTGGCTCAAGTTCAGTGATCTAACAAGAACCGGTGTGTCAACCTGATCACACTGTATATACACACATATAGAGAAGAGTATTACATGCGCGCACACACACACACACACAATGATTCAGTGCTTCTGTTAGATGACCACATGCCAGGAATGACATCAGAGTAAAGTTGGTCAGAAGCCTTGATGCGGGTGCTCCCGGTAATGACATAAAAAAAGTCAAAATCAGGGATATAGAATCCCCGGAGATTAGGTTAGCGAGATTGACCAACATGCTGGAATGTTGACATCATCTGAACCAATAAAATAGATGTTCAGACAATAGAGAGAGCGACCACGACGGCGAGCTAAGCCACACACTTTTTCTCCATTACAAGAACATACCAACCCCACACTACAAACTGTCATTCTGAAATCAAAAAGTTTGATTTGAATAAACAAAATATTTTATAACCAGCTGTATGTGTTTTTATTATTGCTGCCAAGTGTATATATCGAGACAATGACAAAGATTGATTTTTTAGAAATCATATAGACTGAAAAACTCTTTTGACGATTGGATGCAGCAAATATATAACACATTTTCATAGATGATTATCATCTACTTAGATTTTACTATCATTTCTGTCTCAGCCATAACTTTATATTTATTTTTTAAAGACAAACTGGTGGATTACAAAGCCTATAGCATAGATGCAAGACAAACATAATTCCAATTTCTGTCATGTATATACACAATCATGATTATGTGCCACCAATAGTTTATGTAAGGGCACTTCACCGCTCCTCCATCACCATTGGACTTTTATTATGTTCTGATAACTGATGAGACTGTATTGGGTGACAGTGAAAAACGCTTGTGTAACACAAGTATTCCTCTCTAAATATCCATGATTGGTGTCATGCCAAGGCAAGATAACCAATGATCACTTTAGCTGTGCAGTTTACATCAGCTGTAAATTTTCCATGATTTTGGAAGTGGCTCTTTATACCAACTTCAGATCTGTATGGAGTGATATGTGCAGGATCATAATTATGTGCCTTCAACAGTTTGTGAATGTACACTACTTCTCAGTCATCATGGGATTTTTAGTACATTTTGTAAACAACACAACTACCATCCTCTTAGTTATGTTTTACATAATCTTCCTTAGCTTACATGGGTAGCCAATATACCTGGCTAAAGAGATCCTATTTACACAAAAAAGGATTACCGATATAATAAAACAACTTTACATTTTTATAGGAAATGTTGTTGTCTTACCTCTCTCCTTGCTAGTAGCACATGAGGGACAATATGGGGCAGACATCTTGCTAACATCAAAACAACATTTTCTGGTTTTGAAACAGAAATTTTAGAAACCTGCAGATTAATAGAAACAGGAAATTAAAATATTATCAATTTCTAATTTTTTAATCCATTAATAAAGTAACAGACATTTATGCATGTGTCAATCACAATTTTTGTAAAATAAGACGTTTATTAATATCCTATAATAGGACATATACTCTATTAATAAAAATTAAAATAGAACATATGAGCAGATATTTTTCTACGATAGAACATCTGTTCTATTAACATCCCAAAACATACCCTAGCCGTCCCGCCAACATCCCAAAACATACCCTAGCCGTCCCGCCAACATCCCAAAACATACCCTAGCCGTCCCGCCAACATCCCAAAACATACCCTAGCCGTCCCGCCAACATCCCAAAACATACCCTAGCCGTCCCGCCAACATCCCAAAACATACCCTAGCCGTCCCGCCAACATCCCAAAACATACCCTAGCCGTCCCGCCAACATCCCAAAACATACCCTAGCCGTCCCGCCAACATCCCAAAACATACCCTAGCCGTCCCGCCAACATCCCAAAACATACCCTAGCCGTCCCGCCAACATCCCAAAACATACCCCAGCCGTCCCGCCAACATCCCAAAACATACCCCAGCCGTCCCGCCAACATCCCAAAACATGCCCTAGCCGTCCCGCCAACATCCCAAAACATGCCCTAGCCGTCCCGCCAACATCCCAAAACATGCCCTAGCCGTCCCGCCCACATCCCAAAACATGCCCTAGCCGTCCCGCCAACATCCCAAAACATGCCCTAGCCGTCCCGTCAACATCCCAAAACATGCCCTAGCCGTCCCGCCAACATCCCAAAACATGCCCTAGCCGTCCCGCCAACATCCCAAAAATAGCCCTGCCATCCCATCAGCATCCCAAAAATAGCCCAGCCATCCCATCAGCATCCCAAAAATAGCTTAGCCGTCCTAATACCCCAAAATAGCCTAGCTGTCCTATCAATATCCCAAAATAACCTAGCTGTCCTATCAATATCCCAAAATAACCTAGCTGTCCTATCAATATCCCTAAATAGCCTAGCTGTCTTATTAATATCTTAAAATAGTCAAGCTGTTCCATAATAATAGCATGGCATATTTCTCCTATAATACTCCTAAAATAGCATATCTGCTCATGAGGGGCACTTTCTGCGGGTGTCCACGCTATTCCAATTTTTGTCACCACATGAAATACATTGCAGAATTTGTCTCATTTTGATATCAAAATATCTTAACTTCTTTTAGAATTGGAAAAATATTGGATTAATACTAAATAATAAATTCCCAACAAATAAAGCAGATGTCATGACCGGAAATTGAAACTAAAACCTTGAAATTATCAGTCTAATGTTCTAACAACTAAGCTATTTACATTTTCTTATCAACATTACCTTAAAACATTAGCTTAACAAAATAATTATTGCTTTCATGTGATGTCATAGATTTATTATTTATGTCAGATTTCAAAATACACATAAATAATTATATATAATCCATCAAGACAGTTTTTAAATAATTTGTGTAAATATTGTCTAATTTTAAAAATGCACCTTATGGGTGTGCCTGTCAGTCTAGCAAAAGTATGCAACCGGAGAGAGCATATGTTTGCTAGTATACAAATATGTAAAATACTGTCAATCCATTGTTCCTTTGTCATTAATAGCTTTTTTTTCATACAAAAAAATCAACATTTAATTTGGATTTGTCACTTTTCTTGTGGATCATTGCAGCATGTTATTTAGAATAAAATATAATTTGATTTCATTTCTCCCAAAAAAATATTTTCTCCAAGTTAAAATTATTTTTAAAATGGTCACAATTGTAAAAAGTTACATGTAATCTAAATAAATGAATTGATAGCACTCCTTTTAACTGACACTGTAATTCACACCAACTCTTAACTTAATATCATATTTAAGCATATTTTACAACTGGGCAACGCTATGAATATATTATTAGTTCTTTAAGATAATGTGCTGCTATCATAATTGTGGTTGCCCACCTCATTACATATTTTTACAATTTTGAACACCAGTAAATTCATCATAACTTTTGTTTTACTGAACGAAAACTGAAATTTATTTTTCACAATATAGCTGAGGAGGTGAACTAATAACGGTAATAATTGTTTGAAATTTGGTCGAAAAATGAGTGAGCGGTGATGCTTTAAAGCAGTTCTAAATGACTAAAACTTCCACTTAACCATATATTCAAACACGTTAGTAAGGGTAGGAAAAAAAATTAGCATGGTGGGTGGAGGAAAAAAGAAAATCTCATCAAGAGTTCCAAATTATGGGTATGTTCTTTCTGTTTAAGAGACAGTTGGCGCAAATTAACAATTTTTAAGAATTTAAGAATTTTAAAGTGGGTTTTCAAGGGTGCTTTGTGTCAGAGTAAGCTTCATCCATGTACCCTCCAGTGCAGATTTGGCACTGCAATAAACTATGTAATATATATATATATATACACACTCCTATAATTTTTTTTTTTTTTTGTGCGTGTGTGTGTGTATTGATATTCCTATTAAACACCCTTTTTCCTATTTATTTAAAAAGAAAATACAAATTTGTTATATACGGTTCGTGGAATTGCATTCATTTGCAAAAGATCCAACTAATTTGCATATTCTTTTAAACATTCAATGTAATTAATTTCCTATTAGTTTTTTCAGTTTTCTTATGGGATGATCATCTTTAGTTAACTATTACGTGTAATTATATTCATTCAGATATTTTACATGATTTATACTTGTGTAATATTTGCGTAAAAAGGTTATAGTAAACACAAATCTCTTAAATATATATATATATATATATATATATATATGCATGCGTATATATATTTGTTTAAAAAATTTTGCCTACCAAACTCCGTCAGTTTTTGATCTACAGACATGAAACTTAATATACAGGGTATTCAAACCCATGCCAAACTTTATAGTTGGGTTTAAGCCGGGGAAAATCGATACAAAAGTGTGAAAATTTTAAAAAATGGAATTTGCCAGGTGAAGGTTGAACGACGGCATTACAAATATGCAAGTGTAACGTAATAACTATTGGTTCATGCTTTAATTTTTAGCCTTGCAGCAAACATGTCTTCATAACTCAGGCATTAACGCTAAAGGAAAAAGTAAATCATAAGCTAAATGTTTTGGTTTCGATTCTCGGTGGTGGCGCACAAGTTTTTTTTGTATTTTTTTTAAGCTTTTTAAATCATTACTATATATTGGATCCAATATAATAAATATGAAATCTGCATTAATCAAAATATTATATTTAAGCGTATTTATGCCGGGTGGCCTGCTAGTATATATATATATATATATATATATATATATATATATATATATATATGTATATACTCTGAATGTTTAATATTACTTCTGGTAAAATGGTATAGGATAACAGAATTATGATTTAGACTTATACAAGTTGGTAAAATTATCAAGGAATATTGTAAAATCAGTAAATATCAACCAAATGTTAGTTTAGAGAATGCACAAAAGATTATATGAGATTAGAGAGTTTACTAATAAACCAGGACAAGGTAGTCCTCCTACTGTATAGACATTCAAAATGATCAAATCCATCAGAAAAGAAATGTAACAAAAATTCAAGATGGCGCCCGACTCTCTCTTTAACACGGTAAGTTCAGGAAAAGATGTTATAAATGTTGCAGCAATTCAATAACCATTATACACCGGTTCTGCATGGAATCCAACTAGCAAGGTGCCTAGACGGACGCGAACGGTTACTCAGACCGGACCCAACAATGGTAAAATATCCTCACGCGGCACGAGAAGCAACAGCAACACGATTCCCCGACCAACTCAATCGTCGCTCTCCCAATGTCTTTTTCATCACCCGCTTTTATCGTCGTTGTAGGCCGGCTAAATTTGCATATTGCGAGACTTCGTGTGACTTTGCGAGACATCGTACTTTACAAAAGACGGCGGCCGCCATCTTGGTCTTTCTTTTCTATTTTCGGTCGGTTACGCCGAGCTGATCTCGAGGTAAGTCTTTTCCCCTCATCCGTCTCTCCCACGTACCCACACAACATGCAAACACGCGGGCGCTTATCTCCTGGATGCACGTTACACTCCTCCCTGATCTGATGATCACATAGAGAGCACTGGGGGGGGTGGCCTTTTAGTGCGTGTGCTTCTGCGAAGAGGTACATTCACTGTTTCAGATTCAGGCTCTGGATCTGGTTCCGCCTCATCAGATGAAGTATCGCTATCAGTCTCTGGAGGGGGCTCACTGAATCCGTGCATCGGCAGCTCATCGCTAGACGCTTCACTGCTTTCTTCTGTAGTTGTGTGACGTACCTCGGTAGCTGGGCGAAGATCTCGCACATGTCGTGGGGTTCCATCGACCAAAACAGACTGCTGGCTAATCACTCCAGATATTTGTCCTCGCTTAAACTTGTCGGTGCACCGATTTCCTGGGGGCCGCACCCACACTGGATCTCCCACTTCATATCTGTTATATGTTCCCTTGTCGGCTGACTGCGTAGTGTTGATTCCCTTCACTCCGACTCGGTATGTGTAAATAGCATTCGCAGGTGCGGTTGAAGGGGACGTCCCGTCCTTTGGCGTAATGTTGTACCAATATACCAAAATTATCAAGGAATATTGTAAAATCAGTAAATATCAACCGAATGTTAGTTTAGAGAATGCACAAAAGATTATATGAGATTAGAGAGTTTACTAATAAACCAGGACAAGGTAGTCCTCCTACTGTATAGACATTCAAAATGATCAAATCCATCAGAGAAGAAACCCAAGGAGATTCCTCAGAAATCAAAAGAGCCAAAATATTCACTGAGATGATGTCACAATTCTCCACAATGATCTCCAAATATCTTGCACACATCAAAAGAAACAATTGCTATCTGTAAGTTCTGTCAATAAAATGGAAACAAAAGATTGAAATCTTCCTATCACATATTACAGCTAGTACACTGACTAAATTGATTTTCAGTGATGGAAAGAAATTTGAAAGTAAGCAGCATGCTAACATTAAAAATGATCGGATCTCATCTCATACAGGTGATGTTGGGTTGCAGGTTGTTACTTGGAGGCAAGGTGCAGTGTCAGTGATGGTCTAGGCCACCATAACTGGAAAGAATCCTTTGCCGATTAAAGTGTGAAACTGGATCAGAAAAATTATTGTATAAATATTCTTGAGTCATAAAGCACCTCAGAAAATGATGTTGATCATTTTAATAGTATTCAGCTCCCCTATACAGAGCAAAACTGATTAAAGAATGTTTAGATAAGAATGTTTTAAAGTTCATTTTCGGTGAAGGATGGCCTTCATTATATCCAAGCCTTGATCTTTGGAATTTTAGTATTTCATCCATCTTGGATATCAAGCTTTCAGCTTATCGTCACACAATGTTTGAATGCCTTGAAGACCAAATTAAGAAGGAAATGGGCCCAAATCCTCCAAAACATTATGCACAACCAGTAGAGCTTTTCCTAAATATTATCAGCAGGTTACTGATGCCAGCGGAGGTTATGACTTATAGATATTTGGAAATGAGAATGATGTATTTGTTTTGGGCGGTTTGATTAGATAATTTGAATGAATATGGGCAAATAAAGTTGTAACGTTTATTATTGAACATATATATATATATTAAGATTCACGAAAGGATGAAACACTAGTGTCTGTAGGTATTTAATTATTATAGTAAAAAAATAATTATGACAGCCCCTTTAAGAAAGTTGTTTCTTATCGTTGAACACTTTCAGTTGAATTAAAGTCGGTTAATTTAGCTCTTATGCATAGATCATCGTATAACAGTTAGATCACTGTCTGACTGACATAAAGAACATTTAAAATTAAAATGTTTAAATTCAACGTTATTTGATGTGGTTAATGGTAGCCGAATGGATACAGTCTTTGCTAATCGAGTTAGAGATGGCTCATGTTGCCGAGTTCGAATTTGTCGACTGGTGTTAATTGTGACACCCTGCACTGAAGATTCCCGAAAGGATAAAACACTAGTGTCTGTAGGTATTTAATTATTATAGTAAAAAAAATAATTATATATATATATACATATATACACACACACACACACACACACACACACACAAATGTAACACTATATTTCAGTTGCACAGTTAAAGATCCGTATGCCGACAGATCTTTTGTGTGGATAATTAACCTAGCTTTGCATTCTAAAATCTTTCCCCAACGATAGATCACTTAAGTTTGTAGAAATTATCAACTAATATGAAAGACCAGAGAATGTAATATTCACTTGAGTTAATCACACCTTGAGAAGAAACAATTTTTATGTCTAAAATATAAACTAGTGGTAACATTATACTTTTTGTGTGTGTAGATGAATGTTTTGTGATTTGAACTGGGATAACTACTACTCGGTAAAAACGATAACAGTGTGGCATTATTGTTAGTGTATCGTGAAGAAATTTAACACCATCCACAATAACACTGTGCCCTGTATCCATGACAAAAATTACCACTTCACAGAAATATGTCAGTATATGTATATTTAAGCAGTCACTAAATGTGCTATTAATTCTAACAAACTTTGAGCATTTCTGTACATTGCTTGAAGAATTTTCAACAATACTCTCACTTGAGAAGAAATTGAGGCTTCGTTATGCAATCAGAATTAAGACATGGACACTTTAAACATTCTAAGTTTGTTAAATCACAAATAACATCTCTTCAAACTCAAAACTTTTTCCAAATCTACAAAAGCAAAATACAGATTCTTATTGTTAAGAATTTTCTTGCATCTGTCTCATAATAAATACAGCGTCAACAGTAAAACGAAACTGTGTTTCATCTGTGCTTCCTATTTGCTGCTCGATTATTTTTTTACCACTTCAAGCTTTTGTAATTCACCATTGTACGAAGATCCTCGTCTTTCTTTTCATGATCTGATTTCTTAAGTCTGTGATTATCTCAATACCCGTTTTACCTTCAACAATTCTGGAACAACATCCAAGGATCCAGCAACTTTACACGTCTTCATCTTAATCAAAGCATGTTGTGCCATTTCTTTCTTAATTATTATATCTGGATTAGAAACTGCTTTTAAAATTTCAAGATTTTTTTTCTCTGTCCCAGGAAAACTTGGTACCAATAATCGCTCATAATAGTATTTCCAAGAGGGATATTGTCCGTTTATTTGTTATTGGCACTCCCTTGTCGTTTCAAATGCACTTCTCTCTAACAATATTCATTTGTTTATCTGTTTAGTTCTCCTGAATAATTCATTCTTCTTGTCATTCCTTTGTAGTAAAATGAAAACTATTCAGAATAGCTAAACAGATGAATTGGTGAGAAATGTAGTCAAAATAACAATGAAGAATACAAAGTATAAATATATAAAGATACTAGACTTTCTTGGTCTAGATAATTCGGCAATATATATTTAAGTGGAAAAAGCAATCTCAATGAATAACAATATTGAAATTTATGTATAAGTTGAATTTGAAAACCAAATAAAAAAGTTGACAGCAAAACAAGAAGAGCAGACATTGATTTCAGTTGTTGCTGAGTGAGATTGTGATAATGTTTCAGTTTGGTCAACTCAACGGTGTTGCACATATACACGTTTGCCTTTTTGTTTAGTCTGGACTAAAATACTATGAACTTGTGTGCTAGTGAATTCATGTATGTCTCTAATGTCATCAACCAAGACCAAGGGTTAGCCCATAAGACATCTTGTTGTAATTAGTTTGCACCATGTTACCATGGAAACCACAGTTAAGTATTCATCGTGGCAGATTTATTTTCATTCTGCTATTGATTGTGCTTGGATTTTCGTTTATGTAGTAAGTACATCTTTTTGATTGGTTGAAATTTAATTTAGGCAACCAATTAAAATTGAGTATTTTGTAAAATTTAGCCAATTAGAATTTAGTATTCACGGAAATAGTTTAGCTGTTACTGCTGGAACCACTATATTTAAGAGAATTATAATTAGGTTGTCAAATTCAATGCCTTATGTGCAGTTTTGATTGATAGAGTCATTAAATGCAATCTATGACAACCTTCCAGGTACGTACACTTGTAAGGACATAAATAGGCCTTAATTCTTTTCTTTTACTGTGGGTTTGTTGTATATGGTTCTAGAGTTCAAAGTTAAAATGTTGACCAGCAAAACAACCGTCCTCCACACTGATGATTTCCAGAAAAGGATGAAACATGTGTATAAGAAATTTTTTAAAAATTTATCATAATAATATAAATACGATACAGACAAATACACGCATTCAAATTTCAATCAATTAGAAGACTCTTTTTAGCCACAAATATCAAGACTCAGAAGTGAACCAAATCTTGACAAAGACGTACTTCTGAATTGTCAAAATATGATGAAATAAAATTTTCTTTTCTTGATCGATAATCCAGAATTGATGAAGTATATTATTTGAAAATAATCTTATGGGTTAGACCATGTATAGACGTTTATTTGGCTGCAAAAAGAATGTGTTGGTAATCTTGTTTGGCATTAAAGAGTAGAAAGACTTTGACAGCTTCATAAATTTTGTCCTTTAGTATTCACATTCCATGAGCGATGTTTTTGACAAAGGGAGAAGAATTACTGCTTTCTGAGTCGGAATCCATTTATGTAGCATTTACTGTTGCCTAGTTTTTGAACTTGAAGAAGTATTATTTAAGTACTTATAAAAAGTAGTTTCATGTCTTGTCCATAGTGATTTCCATAAAAAAAAAAAAAAAAAAAAAAAAAAAGAGACTGTATACATTATAGGCAGAACTTCAAGAGAGTAATGCTACATTCATGGGCAAATGTTAGAGTATACTTGCTAATGATCGATACATTACTTGACTCGACATGGACCAAAATAAAAGGATAATTTTATCTCAGAAGAACCTATTGTCACAGCCACTGCAACACTAAATAACATGGGGCTATAAATGCAATGGTCCTGAGAACCAAGCTTGACAATTCTGATGGCTTTTCTGTAAGCTTTTCTCAGACATAGGTTCAAATAGTTCTTCTCTGGATGAGATATAAAAATGAAAGACTGCATTGGTACTGTTAGATGTGTGATCATGAGATCAGGGGGGGGGGGGGTCGTAGTAAACATAATGAAACAGATTTTGTTTCATGGTGAAAACAGTGAATAACAGGACTTACCTTATTCTTTGGAGAATGTACATCTTTCTATGGCATGCAGAACCTTGGTCTGAGAGAAAACGAGTATATACCAGATCTAGAATATTAATGGATGCGGATCATATGCCATCAGAATGCTTTGCAATCCATAAAAGACTCAGTAGAAGTCACGCACAATGTGTTTAGCAGTCAAACTACTCAGTGTTGACAGAGAAATACCCTATGTCAAGGAGATTCATTTTTGTTAGTGTTGTTAGTTATTTGTTACAATGCTAGGGAAGTTTCCTTAATAATAGTTCCAGTGATAAATATGTTGTTCTATTTACAGAGACTTACTTTTTTATATTCAAAATGGAGGAATAATACTCTAAATGGAATGCACGGAAAGGCAAAAATATGCTGAATAAAATGCAGAGGTAAGTTTGGGATATGATGCATAGGGACGAACATTTTTGGAAGAGGATGGAAACAAAAATGGATTAAAAAAAAATCAAAAAAAAAAAAAAAAATCACTAAAGTATGTTATAATTCCTTATCATAAAAATTGTGCGAAAGCTTAAAGTAAGAAAACTTTTACTGACCTCTGACACTATTCTGTGGTCTTTTGTTAAGCTTAAGGTTGTATCGATCAATGCATTCCAGAAAGAGGCTGGAATTTTTCTGGAAAAAACAGTTGACATTATTAAACTTATGAATAAAAGCATCCTTTTAAAATATGAGAAAAAAGATTCTTTTGAAATATGATAAAATAAAGAAAAAGAATATTTTATATATTTAGAATTACACTTAAAACAAAAATACAGAAAAATCTTTGTGTACATACTTGTCATGGAACTGAGATGTTATATTCCAAAAAACATGTAAATTGATCAAGTAGTCTTTTTTTTATTGAAGAAAATCAAATTTTATGATTTTTGGCAGCCATTGATGATGTCTTACTTATAGAGAAATAGATAAATCTTGTTAGTCAAATCGAGTTATCTGTCCTTGAATTTAAATGCATCCTAAACAATATGGCAACTGGCTGCTTTCCCATCCAATATGTCATAAAATTTGATTTTCTTAAATAAAGAAAAAACTTTATCAATTTACATGATTTTGGGAATATGACATGTTCATTCTGTTATTACATGAGAAAGATTTTTATGCATTTTTTGTAAATTGTTTTTTCAAAATAAGTATAATTCTAAATAAGCACCAAATATTTTATTCAAAAACATTTCTTCAAAACTAGTACGTCCTTTGGTAGAGAGTATATTTCAGCCGAAACACAACAACCTGGCGACACTGTCATTTGGGAGAGAAAAAAAAAAAAAAAAAAAGAAGAAAAGTTCCATGATCCAGATCTGTACTAAAATGTAACAGGTCCTTCTAGAGACCCATGTAACATTTAACAAATTTAATGGGGCGGGGCGGGGGGGGGGGTTGCACATTTTTTTCATCATCCTGTTAGCAAAAAAATAAAGACACTAACAGCAATGAAAAAAAAAATGTAGTCTAATTTATCTATATTTCCTAGCAAGTCCATAAGTATGTGAGAAGACTCAACACACATTGTGTTTAAAAGGTAAATGTTATCTTATGCTACAATAGAACACCAATCACTCTAATTTATTTTTTAGGGGTATTCAAGGTCGCTGACAACAAATCTGATAATCAAACCTGCCGCAAATTTACCGTTTGCATGGTATGAATCCCGAGACCTTGGGACTATTTTGTGCCATTTCACCACCTTCGGTAGTGTTTTTCTTACATGATACGTTCATGTGCGAACGGGCGTACTGAAGTGTCTTATCACATCATGTAGGAATCTTTCAAATAAAGTTTTTTAAAAAAAAAAAAAAAGAAAGAAAGTGGTTCATTTTTTTTTATTGTCATACATAGTTTTTAATGCTTTTTTAATTGATCAAAAAATAAAGTTTTCACAAGCGGTTTGCAAAAACATAAGCACTAAACATATTTTTATGTTTTTTGTTCATTTTTGGGCGGGGGGATATTCCATTAACGGGCGCTTCTGCAGTTTAATTAACTGTTTTCCCGCCCCCTCCCCAATGTGAACAAAATTTTTGTGAAATGGTAAATGTCGGCACATTACTTAAGGAAAAACGGTTAATTAAATTGCAGAAGCACCTGTTAAACTACACAAGTCCTATAATTGAATACCCCAACCTCCAAAAAAGAACGAAAAACATAAAAATATGTTTGGTGGTTATGTTTTTGTAAACCGCTCATGAAATTTTTTTTAAGATCCATTTTTTTTTTTAAACTTTATTTGAAATGACTGCTTAAAGATTCCTACATGATACGATAAGACACTATCACTACGCCCGTTCGCACGCGAATGTATCATGTAAGAAAAATACTACCGAAGGCAGTGAAATGGCACAAAACAGTCCCAAGGTCTAGGGGTTCATACCATTCAAACAGTAAATTTGCTGAGGCTTTGATTATCAGATTTGTTGTCAGCGACCTCGAATACCCCTAAAAAAAACAAATTAGAGTGGTCGGTGCTCTGTTGTGGTGTAAGGTAACATTTACCTGTTTAAATATAAGAAAATCATCAGTGAACAGAAAATGACAATACACTTGAAGAAGGTAAAAGAGCATAGTAGAGACAGTCTTTTCCTTATCTTGTGGATTTTATACAGAGAAGAGCAAAAGACTATTACAGGAAATCTTAATAAGCAACAAATATTTTCTCTGAAAGCATCTCATCATAAACTAAGATGTGCTTCAGTCATGAGCATATTTCAACCGAAACACAAGAATCTGGAGATAATACTTAACAGCAGTCATTTGGTGAAGAAATTTCAAAAATGGGAAAAAAATGTCCTTGATCCAAATCCATACTCAAGCAGTAACTGTTTTTTTTCTTTTATTGTGAATGGGAGGTGGCAGTGGTCAATGACACAAACTGACGATCTGGGTATTCCAAGTCTGAATTCAGTTTGTTTCACAAAAATCACTTTCACTGAGGATGTTGGCAGCCTTCTCATGATCCCTCCCATAAGTATCCGGTGTCTTTTTAGAAAGAATTCTTACTAGGAAAATATTGGGGAAACCAATATGAGCAATAGAGTCTTTGAATTCATACAATATGGTGATGATCGTGTGAATTTTAGTGTGGAAAGCCAATGACTAATACAGGAGAAATGGTTGGGGGGGGGGAAAAAGAGCAAGAAGGAAAAGTCTAGGAAGTCAAATGAAGTGAAGATTGGAAAAACAAAGAATTTCTTCATTTAAACTTCACATACATATAAACATTCATAGAATTTTTATTATTGAAACTATCAGACAACAGAAATTTATTTTTTTCTTTTTCGTAAATAAAAACATAAATAGTATATTAATTGCACTAGAATTATGAATAGTAAACCAATACAATTTGATCCAAGTTATACAAAAAGAGAAGTCCAACTTATTAGTCATAAAATAAAGATCTGTAATAAAATGTCTTATAATAGATCGAGATCATTTTATACATTGATAAAAAGGCCAAACCAAAATGGATTTATACACAAATATTTGGATTAATTAGATTCAAAAGAAATGGGAATGGAGGACACATTAAATATTTATTTTTAATATAGGGTGTGGGTGTTTATTTTATTTACAAAACTTGTTAATAAACAAATGCAGAGATTGTGTCCCTACTCTTCTAAATTTTCATTTAACATGACAGTTTTACGATTATTAGATTTATATTTAAATTTATATAATACTCTGCTTGTTCTTTCTTATGTTATGCTTTGAAAAAGGTCAAATACAATTTTTGAAGGTCAAACTGCTTCAAAAAAGGCTAAATTCACAAAATTTAACTTTAAAAAGACCAATGTAACAACCCTGTATGACAATATGAGAGTGATCTCCTTTTGATGTAGCCTTGTTTTCAAATATCATAATAATGTATGATCATTGTTGTCATGGTGTGAGAAAGAAACTTGAAGAAAGAAGTTAGCGAAACATCACATAAAAAAGGGAATATTTGAAAGAAACATTGAATATAGTAAAAAAATAATTATATATATGTATATATATATTACATTGTCTGCCAATAGGAGCTGGACTGAAGGAGTAAATTAAAGATTATCTCTTACAATGTGATTTTATTATTTCTATTGAACTATATAGCACAACATTATTTTCTGAATATTTATTATTACTTATTAATTTATCTCATTTGGGCCAGTTCTATATTTCAAAATACAATGGACAATATATTAATAGAAATGTTAATAAACTTGTATTTGCTTGTTTGTTGTACAGCATTTATCCTAGGTGGATTGAACTGACTTCCTCCATAGGAGAAAACGTCAAGGGAATATTAAATTCACAGGTAGCCCCCAGTGTCCTGTGTAAACACATATCTGTTGTGTGTTATTGGATTTTTTGTCCAAAATACTATTTTTTGTGCTATCCATAAAAATATCAGCTTTATGAAAACATATTTGTGGATTAAATATATTTCTCATTATGTACAATTTTCAGGGGTTCTACTAGTTATAATAATTCTCATAAATATAAACAGTTTTTTAAAAATAAATCTTACCCTATATAAAAAAAAAAAATAAAAAAATCAACCTTGTGACAAAAAAAACAAACAACTCAGTTTTATATGGTTGTTTGCATATGCCACATGCATCAAGTCAACTAGTCTGGATAAAAAGACATCCCGTTTTTTCGTGGGGCCCTTAAAACATAATTAATCCAAATATTTTACATATCATTAAAGTAAATGTATACATTTTTTTTTTATTCAAAAAAATCATATTCTCAAAAACTTGGTCTTTAATTCTCATATATCATTGTAGTCAAATTGTTTTTTTCATTACTCAAATAATTTCTGGCAATTGTTTCATAGATAACAATTATGTTTGTATAACCTATGTTTGTAGACTTTAGCTTCCATGTAGACAGTCAGAAAATAATTCTTTGGAAGAGATCTGATGGACGAACAAGTGACCAATTTTACTGCCTAAGATAAAATGCTGTGAAACAGCTACTTTTAAACTCATAGTATTATTATAACAGAGCGCATATGTTAGGATGTTTGCATGTCCAGCAAAAGCTTCAGAAATACGCAACAAACCTTTATAAACTCAGAATTTTTTAACTCGTAAACTTAAAAGAATATTTTAAATTAAGAAATAGAAATTAATCTTTGGGATCAGAGTTTATGATTAAAATAGATGAGTAGCAGTTGAAATGTAACAGAGTGCATATAAGCGCTTATGAAAATAGCAGCAGCAGCCGAACGATGAATGACTAGTGATTGTATTAGCAGTAGGAGCAGTGTTTCAGCGTGTATGTAAATTGGCAAGTGTGCTCAGACTTGCGTTTGAAGAAAAAGAAGAAAAAATGGCACCACATGGTCAGAGAAATCAAGGTCAACCCAAAGGAGATGAGCATGTAAAGTGAATACGAGAATGGGCTGACTATGGCCAGTGTGCGATCAGAAGAAAGAGAAACGCATCCAGATGAAATGGACAAGTGGCAGTGAGATACTTTTAAGCGGACGTCTGGATAGGCAGAAAAAAAAATGATAAATTCCATTTGTACTTTAAAAAAGACACTGACCCAGATTTTTATTTATTTCCAGTTTTATTTTTATGAATTACTACAGTAAAGTCTAATGCCCGTAATGTAATGTTACTATGTATGTGATGGTTCCATTATACCAGAATACTAAAAATGGCAAAATATCAGCCAAATAAAACCACCATTATCATTTGGATAGTTTTACTATGGCCATAAAAATGTCTATTTTATTGCCATACCCTTTAAAATAAAAAAAACTTGTTTGGTTCTTCTCCATAATTCAAAAAGAAAGAAAAATCTGTATGATGTATGCACTTGTGATGAAACAAAATATCATAAATTGATCAAGTAGTTCTATTTGTATATAAAAATAAAAAAATATATTTCTAGGTGATTAATGTGAATTTGTAGGCATTACAACAAATATTTCAAGTTTGAATTATTGTTGAGTTATTTTCCTTCTTTTGTTTGAACATTGTTTTCAAAAAAAAAAAACATACAATCCAACCACTCTTCAGTTACTCATATAATTTGATTTTCTTATTTAAAAATAAAATTACTTGATCAATTTATATGACTTTTGGAATATGATATTTTTGTTTCGTCACCGGTACGTACATCATAACGATTTATTTTTGTTTGTTAATATAGGGGGAATTCTGGACAAGAACCACTTATTTTAATGGACAAGAAAATTATTTTATCAATAGTTATATGAAAAATATTACAAGAAACAAACGGTTTACTTATTTAAATAGTCAAGAATTGTTTGGAGATTTCGCAAGATTTTTTTTTTTTTTTTTTTTCATAAATAAAATCAAATTTCATCCTTGCAAAAGTTCCCCTATTTGAAAAAAAAAAAAAAAAAAATGCTGAAAATAAAAAAGAAAAAGAAAAAAAACTTTTAAAAATATAACAAAAATAAAAAAAATTTTTTTTTTTAATTTTATTGTCTTGTATTTATGTTGTGGAAGTAAAGAATTCACCTTTCTTCCTGATTGTCACTAAATGTACGCTCTTCAGGTGTTTCACTATTTCCTTCTAATACACTATCCACTTGATCACAATCCTTCAAACTGTTCTCCTCCACCACTTGTTGGTGTTGTTGATTATTAATCTCAGAATTTGGGCTGCCTGCATTGTTATTTTCAGAAGATATCGTCTGTTTCCTAGGAAAGAAAAAAGTCAATGAAATGGCAACAATTTTTAAAGCAATATAATTCAAATGCAAAAATAAAATAAAATTTTTAATCTTGGTCTAATGTTAAAGGTTTTTGGGTTTTTTTTTTAAATTTTCTAGACCATTTGCAACCTGCAGGATCTGTATTTATTACATATATTATTATTACAAAATTTATGCAGAATAATAAACATTAAACATTAAAATTTTCCAGGCAGTTTATGTAAAATGCCAAAAAATGCTTGAGTTAATGAAATCACAACACCCAACATCATTTAAGAAAACAATTATTAGTGATTGCTGGTTTAAAATAAATAAAAAAAATTTAAAAAAAACAAATAAATAATAATCTTGATTTGAACAAAAAATAGTGTAAAAATAAATAAATATTTTGTTTGCTATCAGTTGTTTGTTATTCAAAAAATAAATAATTATGCATGAAACTTATCTTACAAGGAGTGTTTTTTCTTCTTGATTTGAATTTTACTTTTATAAAGTTTTGCAAAAATTGTTCAGTAATTATTCCTTGTATTTTCTTCATAACAAAAATAATATTGTTTTCATTTTTCAATTAATGTTTCATTGAATTATCTTTGTAATAGCAGAAACATTATTTCTTCATTAAAAAATTGGTCACATTTGCAAATAAAAAAATATTTATGTGGTAAAAAAAAAAAAATCATAATTTCCGTTCAACACCTTTTGGTATTTTATATAAACTGCCCAGTTAAATTCTACACAGTCTTAATCTGGTTAAGTACCATTATTACTACATAATAATGACCAATGTATATTTATTATGGTTATATATATGCAAGTATACAAGGATAGTTCCAAATGTGTAACCCTCCTATTTTTTTTTAACTCAAAAAGTTAAAGTGGTACACAAGATGAGAGTGGTACCATTAACATGTGACCTTTTGTGCTTAATCTAGTTTTTTACATAATCATCACCATTCTCGGTGCACTTTTTCCAGGAATTCAATGACACAGCTCTGCTTCTGATGCACATCCATAACAGGAGTTGCTTTTTTAGAGACTCATGCTGTCAATATCTGCAATGAAACTTTCAGGTCGTGAATGCATTAGTTCAGTCATTGCAATTTCCAATCAGCTCTTATCCATTCAAGCAGAATAAATAAATAGGACGCATTGCTTTTAAAAGCCCCTCGTATTATAAGGTATACTAAAAAATAAGAAAATAAAAAAAAAAGAGGCAAAATAGTTAAATAAAATTCATAAGCCACAAGTGAGGTGATTTTTCAGGTCAAATAATTTTGAAAAGTAAGAGCTTTCAGATCTAATGTTCAAATTCGGGCTAGTTTGAACTCACATTCAAGTGTATATGAACGTATGTGATAGAAATATACTTCTGAAGATCGGATTTAGTATGATGCTGCAATGAGGTGTTGAGATAAGTTCTTTTTAAAGATTTATTTATTCTTCAAAAAACACACACACACACATATATATATAAAATAAAAAGTCTCGGCAGTAGAGTGAAAAGCATATCTTATTTTTCTTTTATTAATTTTATTGGAATTTTTTCCTTTTTTCCCTTGTACACATTTTTGTGAATTATTTCATGGATTTCTGCCTTTGGATTATTTTGGACCACCTTCCAATTACGGGATTTCCTTGGATTTTACTTGTGATAATGGAAATTCAATTAAGTTTCTTGAAGTTATATATTTGGATCTGCTTCACTTTTTTGTTATCAAGTAAGATCTTTGACTTACTTGTTGTTTCATCAAATACTTTTGCATGCAAAATCCGATCCCTCATTTTGCTAATTCCTACCCTCTGATGAGAAGGAAAGTATTTCTTCGAAACTCCGCAGATTAAGGACTATCCACTTATCTAGTGTTTCCTTTTCAGATTAAATATGTTTTTAACTCATTTCAAAGTGTTTTTTAACATGTTTTATTAACTGTTTGCTCGTATATATATATATATATATATATATATATACATGCACACAAACTAATATTATATAAAAGGAGTTTTTTGTATGTGTCTGTGAGTTTGTTCCCTATTGACTCTAAAACGGCTGGGCTGATTTTTATGAAATTTCACACAAAGATAATTTATGTGCCTGAGGGTTCTTCGATACGTTTTGTATCAGAATGTCGTTGATAAGTATCGATAATTGAAATAATCCGATAAAAGAAACGAGCGATTTAGACCAAAGTTAACACTTAACACAGCCTAACATCACAAGTGTATTCATAAAGTTTAATTGCCACACAAGCAGAAAGACCCAACATATAAAATCAACAGTAGGTTCTTTGATATGACAGGGGCGCGTTCGAAATGAATGTTTCTGTTTAAATAACAATTAAATCATGATACTTGACTTTAGCATTTTAAACTTTAATTCAAGTTGTTTAATATAAAAAATAATTTTATAAAATCAACAGTAGGTTCTTTATAGTGCAATGTACACTACAATATATCGTGGACCAAGTCACTGCAAGAGGCATGAGAAGCTTTCTCCTAGTGCACCGTGTTGGCTCCCCCAATTAGAACAGGCAATTAATCAATTCAATTGAAAAATGGGTGATGACAATCAAAAATATGGGCGCGACCGCGTGAATGATCATCATTCAACTCTGAGCAACAATGGGTCTCCCTGCTAGTATATGTATGTGTGTGAGTATATTATACAGAATACTAAAAAAATAAATGCTGATGTCACATTAAAACCACTGGTTTCTGGTCAGCCACTTAACTTTTTAGGGTAGACTATTTTTGTCAGTCAGCCTTGTAAACCATTCATTACGTATTATGCTCTTGAAGGGCTTATATTTAAACCCACCTGTTTGGTTTGGTTTATTTTATAGCATATCAACCATCTATAGGTTATTTAATGCTAAATAAAGTTGTCAAATATAAATCTATAAGTAGGATGATTATTTATATTTTTGGAATAAATTACTTGCAGAAAAACATTCTTGGAAAACATTATTCCTTGGTATATGTAATCCTCTGTTCTCAACACGAATGACCCACAATCAACAACATCTAGTATCTTTTTGAATTGAAAGCCATGTTTAATTTCAGAAGAGTTTTCAATGGGTAGCTATTCTGTACAAGTCCTGGAGATGAAGAATTTTCAGTGGGTAGCTATTCTGTACAGGTCCTGAACATTATAATTTTGCAGGCAAAGAGCAAAAGATCTTTCTCATAATAACATGAAAAAATTGTGTTGGAATGCTAAAAGATCGAATATTTTTATGGAGCAATTCAGGTTTTTGATTGGTTGTTAGTAGAACTTAGCTCCATTTGATTTGTCAATTCCTATCATCATTGTTTATAAGTAACACCTTCCAACTTTCGGTTATCATATCCTCTTATATAAAAAATATTGCAACATATCTATTTCGGTAAAAAGAAAAAATAAGGCTTTGATTTTTTGAAGAATCAGATTGAATAATATGATTGGAAACAAACTTATAGATAGTAGGGCATGATGCTTGAAAGCTGTCATTGAACAAAGTCCGATTTGCAAGTTTTCATACCAGCCAACATTCACTTTGGCATCATTCAGGCAACAAGGGCTGTCTTTAACAATCAAACTCTAATGTTGAAGAGATGTATGGTTCAGCTTGGTTTTAGTAGGTGTACCATCCTAGGTATTACCTTCTCCTTTAGGAAGATAGATCATTGCTGATGCTGCATCTACTGGGAAATACCAACAGGTCTGCTCTTGTGTTCTTGGCTATTTTTGTTTCAAATTAAAGTTAGTTTTCTCCACCTTTCAGTTTTGTGCCATATTTGGAGAAGCAAATAAATATCAATAATATCTAAAGTACTCGATGTCAGTATTTTAATGGTGCCCAACCACCTCAAGCAAATTAATAATGGAATTGTCTGTCTGAGGAATAACTTTTACCAAACTCTTCTGTCAATTTTTGGTCTACACACTTCACACTTGATATATAGGGAATTTAGACCTGTGGAACAAATTTGATTTGGTTTTTAACCAGTAAAAATAGCTGTTAAAAAGTCAAAATTGAAAAAAATTGGAACTTGCCCGGTGTAAGTTTACTTGAAGTGCTTTTGTACGCATGCGTAAATATATAGTCGATTCATTTTTTAACTATTTCTTATTTGTCTGATGATAGCTCAAGCAGTTATGACTAAGATTGAAGAGCTATAAGTTTTGGTTTTGATTCTAGCAGATGCAACCAAATTATATATATTTACTTTTGAAATCTCTACTATATATTGGGTACAATAAAATAATCAATAGCAAATTGACTATATAATAATAAATACAAAATCTACATAAATTAAAATATCGTATTTAAGCATATTTCATGATGAAGCAATACTGAGCGGTCTACTTATGCACAATAAACAGATTCTACATTTCATGTTTTGTTTATTTATATGCATCTTATAAAAGCATTAAAATCTTTAGCTTTCGATCAATAATTACAAATAATAATTATAATAACTGCTCTGGTAGTTCATATACTAAAATTTGAATCATACAGAAGTGATTAGCATGACCTCTGCACAAGGATGATACACAAATTCATAAAGATTCCATACTTAAAAAAAAAAAATTAACTACTAATAATCAATATATGCAAGTAAAACATTAAAATTCAGAGATGAATTCTCATTATTATTATTCTATGATTTGTTAGAACTACTTTTAGTTTTGCTTTTCATCTCATCTTATTTTTGTTGATCCTTTCTGATTTTCTAAAAAAGTATAAATTCAAACTGATCTACTGCAGGTACATACCGATCGTTGAGTTGCATTGTTATTTCATCCTTCTGTTTATTAATTTCAATAATATCATTCTCCAATTCATTAATTCTGCTCTCCTACAAAATAAATTTATAAAAAATTATTAATAATAATAATAAAATTTAAACAGATCCATGAAAGAATATATAAACAAAAACTGGATTCATTATGCTGAGAAAACCTTGGGCCCTTTAATAAGTTTAAGAACACTGAATGCTTAAATAATTTTCCAAAAGATTCCAATCCAAAATAAAAAAAAAATATGACAGAATATGGAAGTCAGATATTATTTCAACAATCAATCTGTTTTCATATTTATATTTTTTGATTGAAAAAGTAATGTACCATAATTTGTTTACTTTTAAAAAAAAAAATATCAGGATATATTATTTGACAAAGAAATATAAATCATGATTTAAAAAAATATAAATATATATAGTTTGAAAAAGCAAAGCAAATCATGGAAAAATTGTTTAAAAAAAAAGCAACATAAATCAAGATATAAAATAAGCTATGAGAAATCATTCGAAAAATCAACATAAAAACTTTTGTGATCAAGTCTCTATTTACTTGTCTTTCCACGAGGAAAAGACAAACAATCAATCTTTTTTTTAGGTGCACAATATCCAATTCCCAAAAGTACTTACTCTGGATTGTATGAAAATAAAATGACCCAGTCAAGAAAGATCTCTCTCTCTCTCTCCTTGACTAAGGACATAACAGATACTTTACACTGAACTCAACCTATGTCAGTCATCAAATATGAACCTTATTGAATATCTGAGCTATATTAGACTAAAACCTTAAAAAAAAAAATAATAAATAAATAATTATCTTCAAAAGAAAAATTAATAAAATTTCTACAAGAACTCTCCAAATATAATTGTTAACTAAATAATAGTGTTTTTACATATGAAAAAAAAACCAACTAAAATTCAATGTCATCTGAGTAACAAGTATTGGTACTTTATGATAATCTTTTCATTTTTAATAAACATCCAAGTTTATATGGGATGTCTATTTATTTCTGTCATATTCTTGTACATCACTTTATCGTGCATTAACAACATCTCATTCTCAAAATTATATAAGATAGATTTATTTTTATTAAAATAAAATAGAAACTGTCTTTTTAGAAATCTGTATTAAAGTTGAATTTCACTAACAAAAGTTATTTCCCTTGGATAATTTTGTGGTTGTCTGCTGTTTAAACGCCCACACAGATCGAAATTGATATGTACAGTACAATTTTCACACTTACATGTTGGATTCTTAACTAGAAAGTTTTATTGGTACCTTTTAAATTGGATTATGCACACAAAGGTTGTTAAAAAATGCTGCACCCCCTCAAAAATGTGAATTTTCATAATTGTAAAAAAAATTTAAATCCTGAACTTACATTGAATACATTTTTAAAAGTAATATGAACAACATAATCAATCTTAATCAATATAGAAAAAAAAAATGAAGGTTGTTTGTAGCTTAGAAAATTAGCTAGAAAAGTCAGATTTTAAATAAACTGACAAAATATAATTTCCTTCTTTTTTTTTTTTTTTTTTTTAAACAAATTTCTTTAATTCTGACTTTGCAAATCAAAGAAATTACAAAGAAATCTATCATTTCATGGGGTTTTTTTTTTAAGTATGATTTTTACATATATCTATATGAGATTGCTTATAGCATGATATGTAGCCAATCCTAGTTGCTTATGCTCTACCGCTTTTAGCCAGATCAGATTGTTATTTTTAATCACTAAAAATCCGAGAATTATATTTTATTCAATAAATTATTAAATTTATATGGACACAAATTGTCAAAATTCAACATCATAACGATTTTCTAAAAGAGTTTGAGTTTTATGGAATTTAAATGAGGCCAAATTAAAACATGCACAGTAAAAAAAAATTGTTTTTTGTCCAGAATTTCCCCGATATTAAAAAACAGAAAAAGAAAAAAATTTGTATGATGTACATACTCGTAACAAAACAAAAATATCATATTCCAAAAATTACGTAAATTGATCAAGTTTTATTTGTATAAAAAAATCATTTATAAGCAATTAATGGGAATATATAACAATGATAGCAAGTTTGAATTGTTGAGTTATTTTCGTGTGTTTTCATTAGATTGTTTTCAAAGTGGTGGACAAGAGAGATGCTCTTTGGTTACTGATAAAATTTGGTTTTCTTTCTAAAAAAAAAAAAATACAACTACTTGATCAATTTATGTGGTTTTTGGAATATGATATTTTTGTTTCCTCACAGTTGTGTACATCACACAGCTTTTTCTATTTTAATATAGATGGAATTTTGAATAAGAACCAAAAGAAATGTTATTGTAACAATATTTTTTTGACATCTCTATATTAATGAAAGCCTTCTTCATAAACAAGGCGGTTCATTCTCTACAAGGTCACTATTTGCCCATGTATGGAGTACTGTTGTCACATTTGAGCTGGTGCATCCACTACTAGTCTCTCGCTCCTGGACAGGGTTCAAAAGAGAGTTGCCAACCTAATAGGATCTGAAATCTCATCTAGGTTCCAGCCTCTGTCCCATCAACAAAATGTTGCATCCCTCTGCCTGTTCTACAAGTATTTTAATGGTGACTGCTCTGAACTACAAGACCTTGTACTCCCTCGACATAAACACCCCCAGTAAACTCGACAAGCAACAAAATGCCACCCCTGCATAGTAGAGATTCCTAAATGTAAGAAGGCCTTCTAATACAGGTTTCTTCCCCAGAACTGCTTTCCCAACTTTTTTTTTTCTTTTTTTTTTTTTTACATAGACGTCACCACTTATACAGGCCGATAGGCCACTCAAGGATAAGGGTTAAAGAGTGTAGAGTAGTCAAAAGGACAATATAGTAATCAATAGTAATGGAAGTTCGGTAAATTTGTTAACTTAAGTGGAACGGCTCATCAGAAACTTGTTCACGTTGGACTTGAAGACAACCATATTATAGAAAGCTGGAAAGCAGGAAAATGGAAGACAATTCCACAGGCGTGCAGTTCTAAGGAAGAAGCTTTGATCATGGAATCTATGTTTAGGTTTAGGTACAGATAAGGAGTGGGGAAAATTATTGATAATGTTTTCAGCTAGTCTAGTGTTTCTTGTGAAAGTTTGGCGAGGGGGGACCATAGATTGAAGCTCAGTCGAACACTTTCCATGAAAATAACGATAAAGCAGAGACAAACTCGCAACATCTCTTCTGTGAGACAGAGGTTGCAGCGAAGAGAAAAGGACATCTCCCACCAGGCCCCGAAGTCTATTTTAAACTCTATCAAGGCAGGACAAGTCTTTTCTAGCAGCTCCTGCCCATATGTGGCAACAGTACTCCATCCTTGGACGTATCTGGCTCTTATATAGATAGAGAATTGCATCAGCAGTGAGATATCTACTGGATAGATAGAAGGATCCGACCATTTTTCCAGCAGCCTTGGCAACAGATTTGATGTATGTATTCCATTTAAGATCAGGAGTAAAGGTCAAGCCCAGAAGCCTGTCAAAACTTGAGGCCTCCCCAAGACGAGAGCCATTCATTTCAATTGATGCCAGATGGGGATCAGAACGTTGATGATGTAAAGATAGAAGCTTGTGTACTGACATACAGAAGTTGAAGTGTAATGTGAACAGACATCTTGCTGCTCAACTCCCTCGTACATAGCATTCCTGCAACTTATGGCCCTGATAGTAGCCCCAACATCAAAGTGGCACTGTGCCTTGATTGGGGCGAAAAAAATTTTAAATAAAAAGGTAAATAAAATAGTTCAACAAAAGAAATAGATTACTTAGTGACTCTTCAAAATTTGAAAGGAATTTGGAAGCACTTCAACTGAAAGGAGAAGATGATGGGGGCAGGTAATTCTCCATAAAAGTTCATGTATTAATGATGGTTTAATGATTTGGAAAATATTTAAATCCAATGATTGTATAGTCATTAGAAAACAGAATTAGTTAGAGTTTGGTAATTTGAATCACTAATTTAATGTGACCAAATGATACCATAATAATTAAATTTGACTTTAAAACTACAATTAAAAAAAAATTATTTGGTAAAAAAGGAAATATGTCTGAAAAGTTGGCAATATTCTCTCTCCCTCTCTGCCCAAAGTATGTATCACAAGATAAAATAAAGGACTACATATATTTTAGATACAAATCTCTTTATGTTTAATTATTGGCAAGAATCAACAATCTGGCCAGACACTTATTTAAAGAATCTTTATCAGTCACTTCCATGATCAATAAAACCAATGCCCAGACGAAAGAAATCATCAAGCCTTCACATCACCTCCAGACAGAACTAGTATACAACAAGTAAAACTTATCAACATTATATTTCTCAAGAGTCTGTCAGTCCATGTCAATTTTTCTTAGAAACTACTGAACTGATCTGACTGAAATTTTGTATGGACATTTGTTATGATAAGGTGCAGCAAACTAAGTATTATGGTATCGTTTCGATGCACAGTTAGGGATTAATAGGGATTAGTCACCACAATACCACATTTACTTCAAAAACTACTCAGAAACTACTGGACTGATCGGATTGAAATTTTGTATGGACATTTGTTATGATAAGGTGCAGTGAACAAAGTATTATGACATCCATTCAATGTACAGTCAGGAATTAGGAGAGATTTTAGGATTAGTATTTAATGCAAAAATGTAGACAAATTTAACTATTCAACCATCAATTTGGCATAAAACATTAATTCTAAGTCAATAGGCTATAACTTTTGCCAGCTTTTAGCAGGCTAAAAAATCTAGTTTTTTTATTCTGCAGTTAGCTTCAATATATTTAGTTTTTTAATACAATAATTGCATTCAAATCAATCAAAGATGATATACAAATATGTATATAGAATTAAAGACAAGAAATGAAAGTCACAAATTCAAAGAGATTTCTTTTATATAAATGCACAAATGTTTTTTTATATATTCTTTGTCACTTACTAAGTTATCTCTTTTACGTTTCCATTTTGTTTGTAACTCAATCAGATGTTCATTTTCCAGATTGACCATACAACCAACGTCACTCGTATCCATCGATGGAAAAGCATGGTTGCCATAATCCCTAAAAAGATGTAGAAGACTTGGCGGCTTTGGAATATTCAATCCAACATCATCCCAGTCTTCAAAATCCTGTTAAGATGAAAACAAAAAACATTCTTTAAAGAACAGAAAAATATATGAATTCTAAAAGCCTTTTATTATGTGGCGAAAATAGTGTTCCAAACTGAAAACAAGTCTACTGTTTAAGATGTATGTTGTATGCCAAATATTCACCCGCTATATTATATATTCTTACTGAGAGATCTTTTTAAGATTCTGACCGTTCCTTTAAGTGCAACTGTTTGTATATACAGTCAATGCAGGCTATTACTATTGTTTGTTATGTCTTTTTGGAGATTTCCTTTTTTTTTTCTTTTTTTAACTATCTTTTAAACTAAAAAAAATCCTTAAAAAAAAAAAAAATTGTTTCAAAGTGGTGCATTCTGCATCATTGTGTACATATGAAATATTTTTGTCTTTAATTTACAAGAGTGAGATGAAAGGGGAGATAATTTCAACTTTTTCATTGTTCCAAATCTAGAAGTGTAAGCCATGTTTAGTTTCAGAACAGTTTCCGATGGTTCGTTGTTCCAAACAAGTCTTGAGAGGTGACTGGTTTGCAGTAGACAGAACAGTTTCCGATGGTTCGTTGTTACACACAAGTCCTGAGAGGTGACTAGTTTGCAGTAGAGAGTTCCACAGAGCAAAATATTCTTACCGTGTCGAGACGGAAAAAACATGTGAAATTGCTACAGAAAAGGTTTAATATTTATGGAGCAATTCTGATTTCTGATTGGTTGGTAGCAGAACGTGAATTAATTCGATTCATCAGTTCCTAGCAGCATCATTTATAAATAGAATCGTCCGACTGTGTGGGATCATACCCCATTATTCGTCTAAAATATTGCAACAAAAACATTTTTTCACAGGTCGTTCATTTAAACTTTACTTCATTTTAATTACGCTTTTTATCATAAAACTGGTTTATTAATTAGTTGATATTTAATTCATTTCAAAAATCAATTTGGCGTTTTAAAGTAAAGAAAATACAGAAATGTCAATATGATGTACGTACCAGTCACGGGTCAAAGATGAAAAATTCCTAAAATCACGTAATTTGATCAAGTAGTTTTATTTTTATTCAAGAAAATCAAATTTTACTCGGTTTTTATGAGGATGAAGGAAGTGTCTAACTAATGAGTGGACAAGGGCAGACAACTAATGCACATGGAAACTGTCAAAATAATCACTGATTATCTCCCCTTTTCTAGTAAAACATGACCTTGTCTTTCACTTATCAGTAAAAAAAAAAAAAAAAAAAAATTGTTTTTCATAAATATAAAAATAACTACTTGATCAATTTTTGTGATTTTTGGAATATAAAATCTTCATTCCATGACAAGTAGGTACAATATAAAAGTTTTTCTCCATTTTTTTTTTTTTTTTATCGCTGTAAGTACCAATCTGTATAAGTACCATCTATTTAATTTTAGTATATTCTCTTAAGTTATATTTGATTTTGTATTTATCTCCCACTTTTATCCTCTCAAGAGAAGTTTGAATTATCTCCCTCTTTCTGTCACTCTTTTAAATTAAAGACAAAAATATCACATCAGTGCACAATGCTTCAGAAGAAGCGAACACTATACACTATTAATGTCATAATATGCATATCAAATTTTGTTCAATATTTCATCTGATAGTTCAGATATTCCTTCTTAATTCCTTTCTACATAGAAATAAATAGATACTGCTTTTTATTACAGAGTGGCAAAACAAAATAGCTGAATAGTAAGGTTACACATTTAAAAACATTTCCCAAAAGCATATTAGAAATGTCCACAAGGACCCGTGCCATAGCAGATAAAGTACAGAGTAAAATTTAGTTTTAAGTGACCCTCTTCTGCAATTTGCTAATTACTTAAAACTTCTACCCAGTCATGGCTGATGGACTGGGAATATGCTACCTCCATTGATTGGATAAGACATTTTGTTCAAAATTTTGTGGCGATTCCCCAAATTCGGCAAAATACACGTGAAGAAGGTCAGGTCTTACATTGGCCAAAACGTTGTGAGAATAGCATTCAGGATGAGAACCATAGTTTGAATAATCTCAAGAATACAAAATAGTTTGATGTGTTTTTCAAGATAAAATGAAGTCTGCTCATACTTACCTGATCTCCATTTTCTTCAGAAAAGGTGACAGACGTCAGCTTATAATTGCTCAGCAGCAAATATTCATTGACTAGAAAGTTCAGGGCCTTTTTCTCCAAGGGTTTGATGATTTCATCTTTGCCATCAGGGAAGGGTCCTTCATGGCCTTGTTCGGGTGAAGCAAGTTCCGTTTCTGCAAGCATAAAAACAATGAAAAGAGTTTTAAAGTAGCTGAAGCAGACAGTTTCAATAAAAAAAAAATTTAAAAAATAATAGCACTACACAATTGCACTTATATACAAGTCAAAGAAAAGACCTAACTCAATGTATAGAAAAATATTAGCAATAATTGTTATTGTAAAAAAAAAAAAATAGTGAATATCTGAATTAACATATATAGTTATCTTGTTGGACTTTTAGAGCTAGACCCAAGTAGTATTTCAGCTGACAAATAAAACTTTCAATTATTATTGTACCATGTTATGAGAAAATATAATGTACTTAGCTACAACTTATATTCAAAATTAATTTTGCACAAATATCTGCTAAGATGAAACATTTTTTTAATAATCACTTAAAAATAAAATCAACAAGGGGAATAACCGTGGCTACCGAGAAAGAAGGCCGATGCATACGACAGCGTAACGTCACTTCCTAATTAAGTTGTAGGTATAGACAGCTTCCAGTATTTAACCACGTGGTCATGCTAACAGGCATAAAAAAAATATGGCTACCAATATATGTTACCGATTGTCCATGTATGTTCTCAAGAAAAAGAATAATTCTCCATTCGGAAAATAATTATGATAATTGCACATTTGGGATAATTTTAATCAAAAGATCGTAAGTGAATTCGTGTTTGAACTTTTATTTTTTATTGGAGAAAGTCGAATATTTCATTTTTTTTTTTTTTTTTTTTTTTACTTCAAAACAAACAATTTTTGGGTTTGTATTACTTTACACTGATTCGAAAAAGTTGTCAAAAAACAAATATATAACAAATAAATGTTATCAAAAGCAAGATAAGTTACTTTTCTACAAAACTGGATATATTTGTCGTGTTTTTATTCAATGTAACATGTTTATTCAGCTCAAAAAACATACATTGTTTATCGATGTATTGAAAAATTCAAAATGGCGCCCGACTCTCTCTAATACAGTAAGTTCGGGAAAACCAGACAAAATACTATTAAAAAAGCACCGAATATATGTCAACCTATGTCACGGTAATATATATTGAGCGAATTTCTAACAGTATTTTGTCTAGTTTTATATTTATAGCACCTTTTCCCAAACTTACCATATTAAAGAAACAGTCGGGCGCCATTTTGAATTTCCAATACATCGGTAAACACAGTATGTTTTTCGAGCTGAATAAACATGTTACATTAAATAAAAATACGAAAAACATATCCAGTTAGGTAGAAAAGTAACTTATCTTGCTTTTGATAACATTCATTTGTTATATATTTGTTTTTTGACAACTTTTTCGAATCTATGTGTACAGTAATACAAACCTAAAATTTAATTTAACTTGAAAATAATATTTAAAATACACGTGCGTACACGGCACAAGCACCCTTATTATTATCATAATAATAATAGTAATAATAATAAAAAAACTGGTGTAGATGACATCGACTGGCGCCACAGCACACCAACTAGTTGTGAAGGGTCAAGGAGGATGGAAAGACCGAGATGAGAGAGTACTGACCAAATCTCCACTGGAAATATGCAGTTCAAATCTGGTACCATGGGGAGGCATTTTGTCACCCAAACCCCAGAAAACACCAATGGCTGATGCCAACGAGAAATCAGTGACAACGGCTGTTGCAATAACATGCAATCATCTACACAAGTGGTCAAAAGGTGGAGAACACTGGAAATCTGGGGAGACTTGTCACTTGGTCTCCAGGGAACACCACAGGTTACTGCCAGGGAGCAATCACTGATGATGGCTTGTGAGACAACTAATACGCTACACATTTTGATGAAAAACATAGGAGGAAAATGGACATAGAAGAACAGAAACCCAAAACTTTAAATATAATTTCTGTATTTAAAGTAATAGTTATTTAAATATTTTAACATATAATCTTGTGGAGAAAATCCAGCTTCCCAATAAGGGGCACTCTGGATAGGAACAAAAATAATCTCAGTCATGAAAGACTTCTCCTCCACCGACCGAAGACAGAAAAGATAAAGTGTAGCATCAAAACAGATACTACACTGATCTTGTTCCGAAGGACAAAAAATATTTGTTTAATGTTTCTTTAATTGTTTGTTCCCTAAATTCATAATTCAGTTTTATCAGTATTAAATTGTATATTGCTTTAAAATTACTTAATTTTACATAGATAATGTTTATATTTTATATTGAATAAAGTTCAGTTTAAGTAGTAATCGAACCGTGTTCCTTTTTCTTTTTAAAAATGTTTTATTGCTCGTTTTCAAATGGCCCTCATATAGTACTGACAGTCTGACAAATCTTACCTACATTGCCTGCAGAAATTTTTCAGTTAACAGGCCTTCTTCTTACTCTCGGTGGCCGTGGAATAACTCATTTTAAATTAAGGAATATAATAGGAGTTGCCTACCTCAAGTTTAAAAATGTGCAAACAAAAAAAATTAAGGAATAAAATTACTTCACTGCCTCAGGACAATGCCAGGCATGTTTTGCAGATGACAGATATTTGGCCAAAGGACGAGAGGGGGAGGGGGAGGGCACACAAAGAACTGAAAGTATTTCTGGCTGGAATCCAACAACCCAGGAAATATTTTCTTTGTTTGTCAAAGTGCCTCATTGAATGGGAACATCATGCTGGAATCAGCCTTTGCCAAGCACCCATGAATGGAGACCATCTAGATGGTATCTTCTATGAATGTCTTCAATGATTTCTGGGTGCTCGAATGGTGATCATATTAACAAAGCCAGAATCAGTGAAAGGTGAAAAGATTCCAAAATATGGGAAGGGGAGACTCAGAGGAGAGCGAGGAAGAGGAGTAGGAGCAGGTTTGACAGAGGTAGTTGATTTCTCGGAAAGCTCCCTGGCAGTTCAGACAGCGTGCCTCTCTGGGCAAATTGGGTCCATTAGGAACTACCAACCAAAGGACTGTAAGGAGACGTGTTTTTGTCTGGTCAGGGAAAAATCTGCAAATCTGCCACTCAACCTTGGGAAAGTGCTTAAAATTTAAATAAAAATTATTATTTGCTTATAAACTGGGTTCATCGTTTTTGTTTTGGAGAAAGAATTTCTTTGTTGCAGAACTGACTGGATTTGCAACAATTTTGAGCAAGCACAAGTAAGACAATCATAACTAGTGAAATGAACACACAGGACTATGTTCATAAATAGGTATAGCTAGTATTAAATAAATCCAGATAAGTATATCCATGCAAAAGTAACTATTTCAGAAATTCTTTTTTCTAAAAAAAAAAAAAAAATGAATCCCACAATGCCACTGATATGTGTTTTTTTTTTTTTATATATATAAATTTCCAACTAGATATTTATTTATTTGTACAACAATTACCAATTTTTTCAAAGAAAAAGAAAAGCTATATAACTATCTACAATCAAAATAAAAAAAATAGAAAGATATAAATTTTTACTAAAAGTACATTTAATTTTATTCTGGCTTTTTAGCAATAATCCTTTTGGGTGATTCGTTATGGAATCAACAAAATGGGAACAAACATAATTGAGGTTGATTTTGTTCAAAGTGGCATGATTATATGCCCCTCCTCCTCAGAATAATGTCAGGCATTTGAATGCTATCTAACATTTTTAGACACTACAATGTAGAAGCTTAGTCCATATATAGTTTAATAATTTTAGTTCAATAATTTAAAAAAATAATTTCTGAAAATTCTATCAATTGATTTAGTTTGGGTTTGGTTGTTTTATTTTATGGCATATCAACCCTTTTTGGATTATTTAATGCCGAATCCAGTAATTTTGGAAAAACATTTTTATACTTCAAGTTCTTTATATCTTTAAATATATATTCATGGTGTTTGGTTTGAAGTTGTTTTTTTGTTTTTTTTGTATAGGAAAATTGCTTTTGTTCTTGACTTTGCAGAACATGATTGAGTTTTACAAATGGAAAGGGGAAAAAAAAATAACATCCATGCTTGCTGCCATTTTGGTTAGGAAGCCAGTATCTTTAGGCAGTCTGATCTGGTAGTACCAGATTCCCTAACAAGTATTACCACTTTGGACCAAAGTGGACCAATGCTAACTAACAGGCAACTCTTTATACCTCACAGTCCTCAAATGAAGGATCACTACTGTATGTCTTTTTTACCTAGGACCTTGAAAGAATGAATAAAATTGCAATTTCTACTTGCTTGTTGCCCTTTCCCCTTTTAGTTCATACTTTAATCTTACTGAAGCAATATTGGACTTGGGTGTGTAAAAATTAGGTTACACACAGAAAATTCCACATGAGGTTAGTTCAAGCAAGAAAAGGTAATTTCCATTAGAGGTCAAGATAAAGATTAGTGCTACTCATACAGGAAGTTGCATTATAACAGGAAATCAATATGGCAAAGAAGAGAGATGAATTTTGTCTTGTGATCAGATGCCTGCCTTTGAGGCTTCCACCACAGCAAAAGGGTTGAGGGGCGGAGTAGATACAATTTATCAACATGTACTTGCTGTAAATTACTGTAAAAAAAACAAAAAACAAATTCCAGAGCAAATAATGGAGTTGTTTGTTATTCTTTTTAATTGCTTTTATTATTGCAGCCACAAAGAGAAAAGGAGAAGAAAAGAATCACATCTCTACAATTGCTATTGTCATGAATGTTGAATAATGTCACTACTGAATGTGCCAACTACTTGTGTGTCAACAGCAGAACGGCAGTTTCTGTGAGCAAGAAGACTATGGGCCATCCTAACCTCCTCCCAATGGGAACTGAATTGGGAATATGCAGTTCATCTGATGTAAATTGTTGTAAAAAGTAAACCAAATGCTGGAGCAAATAATGGAGTTATTTGTTGTTCTTTTTAATTGTTTCTATTATTGCAACCACAAAAAAAAAAAAAAAAAAAAAAAAAAGGCGGGTAAACACAATTTCTGATGACTAGAAACACTGTTATTTGCATTTGTTGGTTGCTTTTGTTTTATAGCATATTAACCTTTTTTAGATTATTTAATGCCAAATTTAGTAATTTTTATGCTTCAAGTTCTTTATATCTTCAAATATTTATTCATGGTATTTGGTTTGGTAATCTTATATAAAAAGAAATTGTTGTTTTTGTTGTTGCAAAACATGATTGAGTTTTGCAAAAGGAAAGGAAAAGAACAATAACATCAATGTGTGGTGTATTTTTGATCAGGAAGCCAGTATCTTCAGACAACATGATCTGATAGCACCAGATGCCCTAACAAGTATTACTACTCCGAGCCAAAGTGGATCTGGGAGCAATGCTAATTAAAGTACAACTTCACATTCCCTACAGCCCTCTAATGGAGCCTCACCACTTAACATTTTTTAGAGTCATACCTAAAACTCCATTATTTAGATTGGAAAGAAAGTAAAATATAGAATGGTTTTGTGCCAGATGTTCTAGGCAAAGTATAAAATTTGATCCTATGAGTTAAGAAAAATCAACTGATTTTAAAATGAATAGTTATTGCCTTACATTGGAAGAATTCCTTCAGAATTGAGAGATGATATATTTTAATCTGGGGACAGATATTTAATTTATATACAAAGTCCCCTTCCTCCAAACAAAAAAATGAAATGAGAAAAACAGTGAATAGGTTTGTACATACGTAGAAATAAGATATGCATCCAAATTTTCCACAGCATAAAGCAAGTAATGAGAGGAGATTAATGGACTTAGCAACAAGAAGTAGGGACCCATACATCCAATTACCTGGCTCAAAGTTAATACTCATGATATCACTTAATCAAGTGAATGGCCCTCAAAAAATCAGATCTTAAAGTAATGAATCCAACCTTAGTTTAGTGTAATATCAAATTGAAATAAAAAGGAGAGAAGTCTCAAGCATAGAATCATTAAAAACTTATTTTGAACATCTCATTTGATCTTTGCTTATTTTTTTGTTTGCTTGTTTTAATAATGCTTCTATATTTGATTTCCAACAATTATTTATGTACATATAAATTAATTGTGCTAATTTTCCTGTTATTTTTTTTTTTGTGTTTTTTTTTTTTTTTTGCGTGTGTATAAAGGAAGAGGGAGGCATCTTCATATGCATGAAATGATAAAAAAAACTTGTATTTTACCTGCAGCCTTTGTAAGAGTTGCTCGAAGACCTTTGATGGTTTCATGGGCCTTCCTTAACTCAAACTCAAGAACTGGAAAATAAAAAAAGATTAACTTCAATAAAATACAAGTATAAAATCATATGATGGTTAATAAATGCTGGTCTTAAACAATTCTTTTTTTTTTTTTCTTCAATTTTTTTATCAGGTTTGTTCATGTTGGAGATGGGAATCCTAACAGATGCCAGATATTCACCCACTATCTCACATATTCCAACCGAGAGATCCTTATCAGATTCTAATCCATTTAAGTACAATTGTTTGAATCTCTCTTGCACTTAGTTCAATGGGTATATTTCAGATAGTTTTTGGAATTATTTTTCATGAATCCTTAATGACTTAGTCACACACTAAGTAATGCTTATGCAGTTTCCACATAACAGTATGTTTTATCGCTTTCAAGTATTTTAGACTACAACTTCCTACAATTATTAAAAGATGTAAAAATATCTAAAGGATTATGGACCCACCCCATGTTGGATATTCCAACAAGTCTTTAAGGATTTCCATAAGTTGAAGAGGAGTTGAAAAAAATTACTCACCAGCCATTCGTTCATCGACTTGTCTTTCCCCGTCATCAGAGTAACGAGCAAAGTCAAGAGAATCCAACGTGTGGACACTTGATGTCCTTTCTGAAAAAATAAAAATAAAAATAAAAATAATAATCATTTTCAAAAATTTTTTTTTTATGTATCAATTAAATATATTTTTATTTTTTTATTTTCTGTGTTATAGTCAGCTAATGTACTTCCTAACTTCTGGTGTACCACTACCGGAAGCGGTGACAAGGCAAACCAGTTCCTTCACTTTTATTGTTCTTCAGTATTGTGTATAATTTAGTGAAATAAAATATAAAAAGAGGACATTATCAAAAAGTAGACAATAAAAATTAACAAAATTATACAAAGAAAAAAAAATAACACAATTAGTCTTTATTTAATAGTTCATTACTTAAAAAGATTTTTAAAAGTGTTTTCAATAAGTCTTTTTCAATAATTCTTAATAAAAATGAGACCAAAAAATCTTTTCAATGACTATAACAGAGAAAGATTGGAAAAACGTAATAAAAAAAAAAAATCCATACACAAGAGAGATATAGGCATGAGAGAAAAAGTGAAGGAACTGATTTGCCTTGTCACCGCTTCCGGTAGCACTACGACAGAATTTAGGAAGTACACTTGCTGACTATAACCATTTTCTGCTAAACAGTGCAATTTAGTATGGTCACAATAAGAAAAAGTAACATTAATATATGTATTTGCATCATATATGTGATGACTTAATCGCAAAGTGATTCTTACGAATGCTAAAAAGCAAATGACTAATTGCTTACCGTCTTTCTGTGTCATTTGGATTCGCTTGCCTCCTCACTTCCAAAAGCAAGTAAGTTTTAACAGAAACGTGTGAACTCAAAATATTTTCCAACCAATAAAAATCGTTTCAAGTTCCAAGAAGTAACACGTCTATGTGAAAATAGTAACCTGACACAAAGTTAGAAAGTATGGATTAACAAAACCAGTTTTTGCCAGGACTCACCACCTGCACAGAAGAACCCAAGAACGTCGCTCATCATCCCTTTGGGTTGAATATGGCAAGTTACAAAGAAAAGGATTCGATGACTCACACACCAGCCTTATTCATTTTGCGCACACATTCCTACACGATAATGATGTCACATGAGCAGAAATGAATTGCTACATATTCACATGCACTAACATGACCAAGGTAAACCAAGGTACATGCATACACAATGCCACGCTGCCAAATACTCACATATGTATGTGACTTATGCATATTTACACAATTTCTTAGCCTTGTGACTATTAACCCAACTTTCTTCAGCTTTTGTTAAAAATTTTTATTTTTCTCAATTTCTCTTTTACAAAACTGTTTATGTTTTGAGTAGAATTTGCTATCTGGTGACCCTTCTATTCTCTCAAAGTTTTGTTTGTTTCCATCTTTATATGCATACATGTTCTGTATATATCCTTAACATTATTCCTTCGCTAAAGCAATAACTTTTATACCCAATTTATATTAAATGCTGGTGTGGTTCTTGGCAATACACAAACATACCATCATCATTCAAAATGGCCTCTACCAAGGCCAGGGACCATATCACATATCCAACATTTAGACACTTGCTTTGAATAGGAGCCTATCAAGCAAATCACTTAAAGGATAGAGTTACACAAAAAAACAGAAACGAATCAGAAAAAAGGATGAGAGTAAAGCTAGGGAGATGTGACTGCCTGTGTATTGAAGGAGAGAGAGGACAGTATGAAAAAAAAACTTTCCTTTCCTAAACAACTCCAATCAATTTTAATTAAAAAAGTCTAATTTAGAACTGAATGCAGATGTGGTGGAAGGAGGCAGAAAGTCATTCTTTGATGAAACAAAAGTTTCATAACTCCCCTACCTACTTCATAAATTGCTTGAAGTTAGTTTTCAAAGAAAACTGCTGTAAGAGGGAAAATAAGTTGTTTAGTTCTTTCCAACTGCAAGAACTTAGACACCAGAGTCAGAAAGTGGGATTGAGAAGTCAGCGCTTTGACCCGCAAAAAAGTGCCTGGGCAACACCCAGCATCCCCCAGTGAGGGGGCCCCACGAGATGAGAAATAAACTAACCCCTTCTCAAAGAGAGAACGCAAGGCCTGTGATGGTGGACCTCTTAGAACTGCACAGAACTAAACTCCTACCGCAAAATGAACAGGGACTAGATCATTACAGGAATGCTCTAATGTCTGTTAATTTGGGAAACCCAGGCTGTTCAACTGGCATGCTTTCCAGTTGAATACAACATGGTAGTCTTCAAATCTAATGTAAACAAGTTCCTGTTAAGCCATCCTCATAAATAATCAAATTCTACACAACTTACACCATAAGTGATTACTACACCACCACTTTACATTCATTAAGCCTTAACCTCGAGTGGCCTTCGGGCCTTGATAAGTGGTGACTCCCAAGTAAAAAAAAAAAAAAAAATTTTGATCAAAGAACATATTCATCAAAGGCGTTAGCAATGTTAGTAGAAATCCACTTTTTCTCATTAAAAAAAAAAAAAATTTCTGCTAAAAAACACATTTGCATCACTGATTAATTCTTTAATCGGGATCACTAGACACATGGTCAAGAAATTATGAGCAAGAATTACCAGCACATAAATGCAAACATGCACAGACGACAACCATGGAGTACTATTGCAATTTTACCTGCTTACACGAATGTCGTCAGTGCAAGTGAGACGTCTCATATGAATCACGATTACATGGATCACTCAACAACTACGATTGTTTACATCGAAGCTTTCCAAGGTTCATGCGGATTTTCATCTTTTCTTCAACCACATACACAACGTAGCAACATTACATCTGATTACAGGGATCTACATTGTGAGTGAAATAGTCGCATTTGCGAGTGATTTTTCAAAGTGGCAATTAGAAATAATGAAACGCTTATCTTTTGGCGATTGTATTTCTTTCACCAACAATCTTCCAAAGCTCACTACTGAGTGAAAAATATCTTTTCAAATTTTTTTTTTATTTATTTATTTTTTACATAAAACGAACAAAGTTAAATTATTTAAACAATAAAAGTTTAATAGAACTTTTTTTTTAACAAAGGCTGTTTTAAAAAAATATCTGAAGAAATGAGAATGTTTATACCTTCAAGTATCAACATAAAATTTGTTGTATATTTAGAATTACACTTATTAAAAAAAAAACACAGAAAAATCTTTATGATGTACATACTCATCACAGAACTAAGATGTCATATTCCAAAAATCATGTGGGTTTAGCTAGTAACTTTTCTATTTGGCTAGTAAACGAAAATATTTAGTTGTCAAAGGTCAACTACAGATAAGTTTGTCCATAGAGTCCTAAGTGGTAATTCATTTTATCTTTCAGCTTCACTGCATGCTTAGACGAGATAAAAAGGAGTGAGAGAGACAAGAGGTCACATGCATCAACTAGTTCCGTAACACCATAAATGTGTTCAGATATGCGGGTAGGGTCAGTTTCGTACTGCTCTACTCTACAACACTTTGTTCAGAATATGATTTTTCATGACAGTAATGTTGGAAGTAGATAATACTTATATGCGAGAATATTTATATATAAAAAAAAAAGACTAATAGAAAGGAACACAAACTCAATTATAAAAAAGGTTAAAATCGTTAAATCTAAACTACGTGAGAATAAATATTTAATTAAAACTTTTAATGGGATTATTAATTTTTTGCTTTTTAATGAAAATCGTTCCAGAGAAGACAAAGCCACTTGATGTGAGGAGTTTAAAAAATACCACTTAAACGTCAAAACGAGTATCATTGGGACAATTAATCGGAATCTGGAATCCAAACTTTTCGGTCACCTACACTGAGAATTGAATCTTCAACCTTCAGGAGAATATCGCTTTTACAATTGATTTTTCCAAGTACTCTAACCACTGTGCAGCAGGTCCTTGCGGACTGAAATGATATTCTCATAAACGTTTCAATTCTCAGTGTGAGTGACCAAAAAATATAATTGCGAATTACTTAGGATCTCTATCCGCTCATGGCTGTCGGAACGAGACCATGCTACCCCCGTGAAGTAAATAAAGAGTGCCATTTGAAATTCCACCCAAATTCTCGAGTTCGACAGAAATATTCCAGAGTTTGACAAGATACACCTAAAAAAAGATCAGAGGTTATGCCAACCGAAACATTGTGAAAATGATACTCAGGATGAGAACAGTAGTCCGATGAATCCAAATAATACGAATAATCAATCCTCATCTCAAAAATTCAGAAACGTAAAGAAAACGAGAATTACACGGCTGCCTAAAGTAAACCCAAAGTTTACTTTCTATACTGCATGTGTGACAGTTTTTAAATCTTCCACTAAAAATTTATTGACCTAAATCTATCACAAAATGCGATTTTTTTTAATCAATATAATTTTATAACAAATTATCTAAGCAAATTTAAAAAAAAAAAAAAAAAAATAGTGTAAAAAATGAAATTAAACTAGATGAATCAAGCAATGGCAATAACTTAAGGATATTTTTTAAAATCTGATAAAATATTTAAGAGAATTTGATCTGCATATTTCTAGTATCAAATATATTAAGTAGCATTAATGATGAAGATCTTTCAAATTCTCTTTTTCAAGCAAAAGTACAATGGATGAAAAAAAAAAAAAAAAAAAAAAAATGGCTGGTTACTTTTAATGCATCTAAAACCAAATTTATCTCCTTTCACTACCAATACTCAGATCCACAGCTGAGATGAATAGCTTTCTTATTTGATAAACTTAGGACTGACTTTCACTCCAAACCTGAAATGGAAGACTTGTTGCATCAAATTTCTTGCTAAGGTTGCTAGAAAAATGGTTGGCTCATTGTACTACCTTTTTTTTGTTATCACCACTTAAGGATAAGGATTAATGGATATAAAATGGTAACGAAGTAATCGCTAATGATGAAAATTGGGTGGAATTTGATTATTTATGAGGACGACTTAACATTAGATTTGAAGGCTACCATGTTGTATTTAGTTGGAAAACATGCCAGCAGAGCAGTGTTCTAAAGGCAAAAAAATCATATATAGTGGTTTTAACTAGTCGAGTGTTTTTGTGAACGTTTGAAAAGGGGGGGGGCCATAGATTGAAGTTTTTTTTTGTTTGTTTTTTTACACAGGAATCACACAGGAATTTACACGTCGGCCACTCGAGGATAAGGGTTAAACGTTAGTGGGAATTTTGTAAATTGGATTACTTAGGGGGACAGTTCATCAAGAACATTACGTTGGATTTGAAGACAATCAGATTGTAGTCAGCTGGAAAGCAGGCAATCGGAAGAGAGTTCCACAGGCATGCAGTTCTAAGAAAATAGGTTTTTTTATGGAATCTACATTTAGGTTTAGGCACAGATAAAGAGTGTGGGAAATTATTGATAGATGAGCACTTACCATGACTCAGAAAGTATCTCATCCCTGACTCAACCCTCCACCTACATAAAAACCTGATACAATTCAAGATGTTGCCACATCTGGGTAGATGCCACTCGGAGAACTTTGTTTTGCCTTGACAATGTACAAAATTGATTTTGTAATCTAGCATGAGATGGTATCTTGTTCTCAGAGCTTCTTTAATTAAATAAAATAAGTCCTAAAAAATTCTAACGGCCATTTATGAAGACTTTGATTCATATGAATTGTCTCCCCTTTCTGCTAGTAAACCTTTTCTCAAAAAATCTTGAAAAAGAAATTTTATTTTTTCCCCTAAAACTAGGTTTATGGATCATCTAAAAACAGCATTCTCGCATTGTAATGTTTTAGATTTTAGATACATTTTTCTCACTATCCTTTTGTCATTCATGTCATCTTTTTTCTGCCTTTTTTTCTTCATTTATTTCCACATTAACTTACCAAAAAGGGTTGATATGCCATAAAACAAAAACTAAAAACGAAAGTGTATTCATATGTAAAATCTTCTATGGAAGAAGTGGCCCAAAATTCCTAAGTGTACCCCTAAGTGGGTCATGTGGGCAGAATCTTCTTTAAAACTTTATATTCTATGTTGATGAAACTGAAATCATTTACGAACGGGAATGGAAATTGTTTAAAAAATTTTTAAATGAAGATTGATTATTCAGCTTATTTGGATTCTTCAGTAATCTGGAGTATTATTTTTACAATGTTTCAGTTGATGTAACCTTTGAATTCAGAAATTTTTCTATTAAACTCTGAAATCTGCACAGAACTTCAAACAGAACTATTTATTTAATCAATATAGATGTAACATGTCTTTGTTTCATCAGCCACAACTGAATAAGTCTTAAGTAATTCGCAATCGTATTATCCCACACTGAGGACTGAACCTTCAACTTCCAGAAAAGTGTCACAACTAAATTTTACCTACTACTTTATCCGTTCAAGTTCATGTATTTGCTGACCAATGTCCACCACAGTAATTGGATTGGTTTCTCTACTTACACAGATGCAGCTGGTAGCACAACACATAGCTTCTCTATATCTCATTCCCTATCACAGACAGTTACATTTCGGACATGTTTCCCAGATCAGCAAGATCAACATGCTTCACTCCTAGATCTATTTCTGACCACAGTTCCTGATGATTGTGTAACAAATGCCCATAGCCCACTCAGGAACGCTGATCATGCTGGGATAATGGTAGAAATCGCCCTAAATTCTCCTCCCAAAACTAAAGAACCATTGCTCAAAATGACAAAGTATTATAAGAAGGCTGACTGGGAAGTCAACAAAAATCTCATCTGAGATGCCCCATGGGGAAATATGTTTTCTCTTCCCGCTGAACAGTGTGCAAATGAGTCCACCGAATGGTTCTAAATTGCAATTGAAGCACATATTCCCATGCGGAAATTCTATAGCAAACCCCACTCTCTTCAATGGTTCACTTCCAGTTGTGCAGCTGCCATTTCACAAAGGCAGCATGCATACTGCAGATTTAACAGACAAAAGTATATAGAAGTTAGAAGTAATTGTAAGAAATAGAGACAGCTAAGAGAGAATATACTGAAACCACCAGAAAACACATCGAAGCACAGAAATTAGGAACCCGTGACTTCTGGAAAATCTACAACAGTGTAGTAAATAATGGGCAATGAACAATTCCCCCACTATCCAACAATCATGAGGTTGTTTGCTCTGCAACTGAGAAGGCTAACATGCTTGCCAGACGGTTTGCCTACAACTTCACACTGGACCCATCCAACCACGCCCTTCCTGACTTTCCTTTGCAGACTGGCGCAACACTAGATAATCTGAAAATTACCTCTTTTCAGGTGCATGATATCATAAAAAACATAGACACCTCAAAAGCATGTGGACCTAATCTCATCTCAGATGTGCTATTAAAAAAATGCCCTGCTGAGGTTGCTCCAGTCCTCTCCAAACTTTACAACAAATGCCTTAACGAATCTCTCTTTCTTGACTGCTGGAAAACTGCTTCTGTAGTACCAGTTTACAAGAATTCTGGTGAAAGAACTGACCCATTAAATTATTGCCCCATTAGCCTCCTCTCTTTTAGCCAAAATATTTGAGTCAATCACCTTACAGCTGCTAAACTTCTGACCGACCAATAATATGATTTAGGCAAGCCTGTACTACAGCAGATATCCTAATTGTAATCTCTGAACGTATATATCATACACTGGATAAAGCAGAGGAAGTTAGAGTAGTAGCCTTAGATATATCTAAGGCTTCTGACGGGGTATGTCACGATGGTCTTCTCAGGAAAATCAGATCCTACGGTATCACTGGACAAATACGTTAAGTATAAACATAATTAAATCCTTCTTAAATAAGAGAAGAATCCAGGTTGTTCTCAATGGTCGTACATCTAAACAATATGATATAAATGTGGGTGTACCTCAGAGGTCTATCCTTGGATCTTTATTATTTCTAATATTCATAAATGTCCTCCCTGATAAAATTGTCTCTGAAGTGGGTATATTTGCTGGTGATACCATACTATAACAGGCATGAGAGAAAACAAATGAACACATATCTACGGAAGTCGCAGAAACACTAGATGAAGACCTCCAATCTGTAGTGGAATGGGGACAAAAATGGATGGTCACATTCAATGCTGCCAAGACTAAGCTTGTCTCCTTCAATAATTACAAGAAACCTTCTCTACCATCAATAGCTATGGCTAAAGATAGCTTACCTGAAAGTACTTCTTTCAAACTCCTTAGCCTAACGTTCACAGGGAACAAGAGTTGGAACAAATACATTAAGAGCATTGCCACGGCTGTTGCGAGGAAGGTGGGCTCTATCATGCTAGAAAGTTATTAACGCCATAAAGTATCCTGTACCTCTACAAGGCCACCATTCACCCATGTATGGAGCATTGTTGTCACATTTGGGCTGGTGCACCTGCTACTAGTCTCTCGCTCTTGGGCAGGGTTCAAAAGAGAGTCTTCAGTCTGATAGGTCCTGAACTGTCATCAAAGCTCCAACCACTGTCCCACCGACGAAATGTTGCATCCCTCTGCCTGTTTTACAAGTATTTTAATGATGGATGCTCTGACGAACTACAAACCCTTGTACTCCCTCGACATAAATACCCCCGACAAACTCGACAAGCAGCTAAATCCCACTCCTTCACAGTAGAGATCCTTAGATGTAAGAAGGCCTTATACTCCAATAGTTTCTCCCCCAGAACTGCTAGACTCTGGAATTCCCTTCTGGTTTCCTGCTTCCCCAACTGTACTGACACGCAGAAGTTCAAGTGTAATGTGCATAGACATTTTGCTGCTCGTCTCCCTACATAGTATCCCTGCAACTACTGTCCCCGATAGCAGTCCCGTATATCAAAGTGGCACGGTGCCTTATTTGGAGTGTAAATGGATTAAAACAAAAAAAAAAAAAAACAAACAAAAAAACAATTTTAATATTAATTTGGGAAACATGAAATGATTTGATTTATATGTCTTCCTTTTCTTTGATGTCCTCCATATCACAACGGCCATACTAGCATCCAAAGAATGCATTACCCATAGTCGATTATGACCTACTAGTCAAACTTAGTTTGGTTTTTACACTGCGGTTGTATTAATTCTTATGGAGGTGGGGGGAGTCATAGTACTATTCGGATATTTCGTTTTAATGCAAAAAAGATGCTATTGGCACAGGATTTGAACTCTCTTCTCCCTCACTCATGTGATGAGAAATTTTTAAAAAAAATGAAATCATTTCCTGCTAGTGTAAGTTTCAAATGTTTGCCCAATCAGTTCTGCTTCTGCTTCAGTGCAACTATGCAAGTTACTTACACCCTTTTTTTTTTTTTTGCTTCTCTAACAACAGGGTACACCTTTTTGTTTACAGTCATGGAATAATTGTTACTCATGTTTAAGATTTATTCCTTTTTTTGTTTACAGTCATGAAATAATTGTTACTCATGTTTAAGATTAATTCCTTTTTTGTTTACAATCATGGAATAATTGTTACTCATGTTTAACATTTATTCCTTTTTTGTTTACAGTCATGAAATAATTGTTACTCATGTTAAAGATATATTCTTTTTTTTGTTTACAGTCATGAAATAATTGTTACTCATGTTTAACATTTATTCTTTTTTTGTTTACAGTCATTAAATAATTGTTACTCATGTTTAAGATTTATTCCTTTTTTGTTTACAGTCATGAAATAATTGTTACTCATGTTTAACATTTCTTTTTTGTTTACAGTCATGAAATAATTGTTACTCATGTTTAACATTTATTCTTTTTTGTTTACAGTCATTAAATAATTGTTTCTCATGTTTAACATTTCTTTTTTGTTTACAGTCATTAAATAATTGTTACTCATGTTTAACATTTATTCTTTTTTGTTTACAGTCATTAAATAATTGTTACTCATGTTTAACATTTCTTTTTTGTTTACAGTCATGAAATAATTGTTACTCATGTTTAACATTTATTCTTTTTTGCTTACAGTCATGAAATAATTGTTTCTCATGTTTAACATTTATTCTTTTTTGCTTACAGTCATGAAATAATTGTTACTCATGTTTAACATTTATTCTTTGTTTGTTTACAGTCATGAAATAATTGTTTCTCATGTTTAAGATTTATTCTTTTTTGCTTACAGTCATGAAATAATTGTTACTCATGTTTAACATTTATTCTTTTTTGTTTACAGTCATGAAATAATTGTTACTCATGTTTAACATTTATTCTTTGTTTGTTTACAGTCATGAAATAATTGTTACTCATGTTTAAGATTTATTCTTTTTTGCTTACAGTCATGAAATAATTGTTTCTCATGTTTAACATTTATTCTTTTTTGTTTACAGTCATGAAATAATTGTTACTCATGTTTAACATTTATTCTTTTTTTTGTTTACAGTCATGAAATAATTGTTACTCATGTTTAACATTTATTCTTTTTTGTTTACAGTCATTAAATAATTGTTACTCATGTTTAACATTTATTCTTTTTTTTGTTTACAGTCATGAAATAATTGTTACTCATGTTTAACATTTATTCTTTTTTGTTTACAGTCATTAAATAATTGTTACTCATGTTTAACATTTATTCTTTTTTGTTTACAGTCATTAAATAATTGTTTCTCATGTTTAACATTTATTCTTTTTTGTTTACAGTCATGAAATAATTGTTACTCATGTTTAACATTTATTCTTTTTTGTTTACAGTCATGAAATAATTGTTACTCATGTTTAACATTTATTCTTTTTTGTTTACAGTCATGAAATAATTGTTACTCATGTTTAACATTTATTCTTTTTTGTTTACAGTCATTAAATAATTGTTACTCATGTTTAAGATTTATTCTTTTTTGTTTACAGTCATTAAATAATTGTTTCTCATGTTTAACATTTATTCTTTTTTGTTTACAGTCATGAAATAATTGTTACTCATGTTTAACATTTATTCTTTTTTGTTTACAGTCATTAAATAATTGTTACTCATGTTTAACATTTCTTTTTTGTTTACAGTCATGAAATAATTGTTTCTCATGTTTAACATTTATTCTTTTTTGTTTACAGTCATGAAATAATTGTTACTCATGTTTAACATTTATTCTTTTTTGTTTACAGTCATGAAATAATTGTTACTCATGTTTAACATTTATTCTTTTTTGTTTACAGTCATTAAATAATTGTTTCTCATGTTTAACATTTATTCTTTTTTGTTTACAGTCATTAAATAATTGTTTCTCATGTTTAAGATTTATTCTTTTTTGTTTACAGTCATGAAATAATTGTTACTCATGTTTAAGATTTCTTCTTTTTTTTGTTCCAGTCATGAAATAATTGTTACTCATGTTTAACATTTATTCCTTTTTTTGTTTACAGTCATGAAATAATTTTTACTCATGTTTAACATTTATTCCTTTTTTTTTGTTTACAGTCATGAAATAATTGTTACTCATGTTTAAGATTTATTCTTTTTTTTTGTTTACAGTCATGAAATAATTGTTGCTCATGTTTAACATTTATTCCTTTTTTTTGTTTACAGTCATGAAATAATTGTTACTCATGTTTAACATTTATTCCTTTTTTTTGTTTACAGTCATGAAATAATTGTTACTCATGTTTAACATTTATTCTTTTTTTTGTTTACAGTCATGAAATAATTGTTGCTCATGTTTAACATTTATTCCTTTTTTTTGTTTACAGTCATGAAATAATTGTTACTCATGTTTAACATTTATTCTTTTTTTTGTTTACAGTCATGAAATAATTGTTACTCATGTTTAACATTTATTCTTTTTTGTTTAGAGTCATGAAATAATTGTTACTCATGTTTAAGATTTATTCTTTTTTGTTTAGAGTCATGAAATAATTGTTACTCATGTTTAAGATTTATTCTTTTTTGTTTACAGTCATGAAATAATTGTTACTCATGTTTAACATTTATTCTTTTTTTTGTTTACAGTCATGAAATAATTGTTTCTCATGTTTAACATTTATTCCTTTTTTTTGTTTACAGTCATGAAATAATTTTTACTCATGTTTAACATTTATTCCTTTTTTTTGTTTACAGTCATGAAATAATTGTTACTCATGTTTAAGATTTATTCCTTTTTTTTGTTTACAGTCATGAAATAATTGTTACTCATGTTTAACATTTATTCCTTTTTTTGTTTACAGTCATGAAATAATTGTTACTCATGTTTAAGATTTATTCCTTTTTTTTGTTTACAGTCATGAAATAATTGTTACTCATGTTTAAGATTTATTCCTTTTTTTTGTTTACAGTCATGAAATAATTGTTACTCATGTTTAACATTTATTCCTTTTTTTTGTTTACAGTCATGAAATAATTGTTACTCATGTTTAAGATTTATTCCTTTTTTTTGTTTACAGTCATGAAATAATTGTTACTAATGTTTAACATTTATTCTTTTTTTTGTTTACAGTCATGAAATAATTGTTGCTCATGTTTAACATTTATTCCTTTTTTTTTGTTTACAGTCATGAAATAATTGTTACTCATGTTTAAGATTTATTCTTTTTTGTTTACAGTCATGAAATAATTGTTACTCATGTTTAACATTTATACCTTTTTTTTGTTTACAGTCATGAAATAATTGTTACTCATGTTTAAGATTTATTCTTTTTTGTTTACAATCATGAAATAATTGTTAATCATGTTTAAGATTTATTCCTTTTTTTTGTTTACAGTCATGAAATAATTGTTACTCGTGTTTAAGATTTATTCCTTTTTTTGTTTACAGTCATGAAATAATTGTTACTCATGTTTAACATTTATTCCTTTTTTTTGTTTACAGTCATTAAATAATTGTTTCTCATGTTTAACATTTATTCCTTTTTTTGTTTACTGTCATGAAATAATTGTTACTCATGTTTAAAATTTATTCTTTTTTGTTTACAGTCATGAAATAATTGTTACTCATGTTTAACATTTATTCTTTTTTTTTGTTTACAGTCATGAAATAATTGTTACTCATGTTTAAAATTTATTCTTTTTTGTTTACAGTCATGAAATAATTGTTACTCATGTTTAACATTTATTCCTTTTTTTTGTTTACAGTCATGAAATAATTGTTGCTCATGTTTAACATTTATTCCTTTTTTTGTTTACAGTCATGAAATAATTGTTACTCATGTTTAACATTTATTCCTTTTTTTTTGTTTACAGTCATTAAATAATTGTTTCTCATGTTTAACATTTATTCTTTTTTGTTTACAGTCATGAAATAATTGTTACTCATGTTTAACATTTATTCTTTTTTGTTTACAGTCATGAAATAATTGTTACTCATGTTTAACATTTATTCTTTTTTGTTTACAGTCATGAAATAATTGTTACTCATGTTTAACATTTATTCTTTTTGTTTACAGTCATTAAATAATTGTTTCTCATGTTTAACATTTATTCTTTTTTTGTTCCAGTCATGAAAAAATTGTTACTCATGTTTAACATTTATTCTTTTTTGTTTAGTCATGAAATAATTGTTACTCATGTTTAAGATTTATTCTTTTTTGCTTACAGTCATGAAATAATTGTTTCTCATGTTTAAGATTTATTCTTTTTTGTTTACAGTCATTAAATAATTGTTTCTCATGTTTAAGATTTATTCTTTTTTGTTTACAGTCATGAAATAATTGTTACTCATGTTTAACATTTATTCCTTTTTTTTGTTTACAGTCATGAAATAATTGTTACTCATGTTTAAGATTTCTTCTTTTTTTTGTTCCAGTCATGAAATAATTGTTACTCATGTTTAACATTTATTCTTTTTTGTTTACAGTCATGAAATAATTGTTACTCATGTTTAAGATTTATTCTTTTTTGTTTACAGTCATGAAATAATTGTTACTCATGTTTAAGATTTATTCTTTTTTGTTTACAGTCATGAAATAATTGTTACTCATGTTTAACATTTATTCTTTTTTTTGTTTACAGTCATGAAATAATTGTTGCTCATGTTTAACATTTATTCCTTTTTTTTGTTTACAGTCATGAAATAATTTTTACTCATGTTTAACATTTATTCCTTTTTTTTGTTTACAGTCATGAAATAATTGTTGCTCATGTTTAACATTTATTCCTTTTTTTTGTTTACAGTCATGAAATAATTGTTACTCATGTTTAACATTTATTCCTTTTTTTTGTTTACAGTCATGAAATAATTGTTACTCATGTTTAACATTTATTCTTTTTTTTTTTTACAGTCATGAAATAATTGTTGCTCATGTTTAACATTTATTCCTTTTTTTTGTTTACAGTCATGAAATAATTGTTACTCATGTTTAAGATTTATTCTTTTTTTTGTTTACAGTCATGAAATAATTGTTACTCATGTTTAAGATTTATTCCTTTTTTTGTTTACAGTCATGAAATAATTGTTACTCATATTTAACATTTATTCCTTTTTTTTGTTTACAGTCATTAAATAATTGTTTCTCATGTTTAACATTTATTCTTTTTTGTTTACAATCATGAAATAATTGTTACTCATGTTTAAGATTTATTCCTTTTTTTTGTTTACAGTCATGAAATAATTGTTACTCATGTTTAAGATTTATTCCTTTTTTTGTTTACAGTCATGAAATAATTGTTACTCATGTTTAACATTTATTCCTTTTTTTTGTTTACAGTCATTAAATAATTGTTTCTCATGTTTAACATTTATTCCTTTTTTTGTTTACAGTCATGAAATAATTGTTACTCATGTTTAAAATTTATTCTTTTTTGTTTACAGTCATGAAATAATTGTTACTCATGTTTAACATTTATTCTTTTTTTTTGTTTACAGTCATGAAATAATTGTTACTCATGTTTAAAATTTATTCTTTTTTGTTTACAGTCATGAAATAATTGTTGCTCATGTTTAACATTTATTCCTTTTTTTGTTTACAGTCATGAAATAATTGTTACTCATGTTTAACATTTATTCCTTTTTTTTGTTTACAGTCATTAAATAATTGTTTCTCATGTTTAACATTTATTCTTTTTTGTTTACAGTCATGAAATAATTGTTACTCATGTTTAACATTTATTCTTTTTTGTTTACAGTCATGAAATAATTGTTACTCATGTTTAACATTTATTCTTTTTTGTTTACAGTCATGAAATAATTGTTACTCATGTTTAACATTTATTCTTTTTTGTTTACAGTCATGAAATAATTGTTACTCATGTTTAACATTTATTCTTTTTTGTTTACAGTCATTAAATAATTGTTTCTCATGTTTAACATTTATTCTTTTTTGTTTACAGTCATGAAATAATTGTTACTCATGTTTAACATTTATTCTTTTTTGTTTACAGTCATGAAATAATTGTTACTCATGTTTAACATTTATTCTTTTTTGTTTACAGTCATTAAATAATTGTTACTCATGTTTAACATTTATTCTTTTTTGTTTACAGTCATTAAATAATTGTTTCTCATGTTTAAGATTTATTCTTTTTTGTTTACAGTCATGAAATAATTGTTACTCATGTTTAACATTTATTCCTTTTTTTTGTTTACAGTCATAAAATAATTGTTACTCATGTTTAAGATTTCTTCTTTTTTTTGTTCCAGTCATGAAATAATTGTTACTCATGTTTAACATTTATTCTTTTTTGTTTACAGTCATGAAATAATTGTTACTCATGTTTAAGATTTATTCTTTTTTGTTTACAGTCATGAAATAATTGTTACTCATGTTTAAGATTTATTCTTTTTTGTTTACAGTCATGAAATAATTGTTACTCATGTTTAACATTTATTCTTTTTTTTGTTTACAGTCATGAAATAATTGTTGCTCATGTTTAACATTTATTCCTTTTTTTTGTTTACAGTCATGAAATAATTTTTACTCATGTTTAACATTTATTCCTTTTTTTTGTTTACAGTCATGAAATAATTGTTGCTCATGTTTAACATTTATTCCTTTTTTTTGTTTACAGTCATGAAATAATTGTTACTCATGTTTAACATTTATTCCTTTTTTTTGTTTACAGTCATGAAATAATTGTTACTCATGTTTAACATTTATTCCTTTTTTTTGTTTACAGTCATGAAATAATTGTTGCTCATGTTTAACATTTATTCCTTTTTTTTGTTTACAGTCATGAAATAATTGTTACTCATGTTTAAGATTTATTCTTTTTTTTGTTTACAGTCATGAAATAATTGTTACTCATGTTTAAAATTTATTCATTTTTTTTGTTTACAGTCATGAAATAATTGTTGCTCATGTTTAAGATTTATTCCTTTTTTTTGTTTACAGTCATGAAATAATTGTTACTCATGTTTAAGATTTATTCTTTTTTTTGTTTACAGTCATGAAATAATTGTTACTCATGTGTAACATTTATTCCTTTTTTTTGTTTACAGTCATGAAATAATTGTTACTCATGTTTAACATTTATTCCTTTTTTTTGTTTACAGTCATGAAATAATTGTTACTAATGTTTAACATTTATTCTTTTTTTTGTTTACAGTCATGAAATAATTGTAGCTCATGTTTAACATTTATTCCTTTTTTTTGTTTACAGTCATGAAATAATTGTTACTAATGTTTAACATTTATTCTTTTTTGTTTACAGTCATGAAATAATTGTTACTCATGTTTAACATTTATACCTTTTTTTTGTTTACAGTCATGAAATAATTGTTACTCATGTTTAAGATTTATTCTTTTTTGTTTACAATCATGAAATAATTGTTACTCATGTTTAAGATTTATTCCTTTTTTTGTTTACAGTCATGAAATAATTGTTACTCATGTTTAACATTTATTCCTTTTTTTTGTTTACAGTCATTAAATAATTGTTTCTCATGTTTAACATTTATTCCTTTTTTTGTTTACAGTCATGAAATAATTGTTACTCATGTTTAAAATTTATTCTTTTTTGTTTACAGTCATGAAATAATTGTTACTCATGTTTAACATTTATTCTTTTTTGTTGTTTACAGTCATGAAATAATTGTTACTCATGTTTAAAATTTATTCTTTTTTGTTTACAGTCATGAAATAATTGTTACTCATGTTTAACATTTATTCCTTTTTTTTGTTTACAGTCATGAAATAATTGTTGCTCATGTTTAACATTTATTCCTTTTTTTGTTCACAGTCATGAAATAATTGTTACTCATGTTTAACATTTATTCCTTTTTTTTGTTTACAGTCATTAAATAATTGTTTCTCATGTTTAACATTTATTCTTTTTTGTTTACAGTCATGAAATAATTGTTACTCATGTTTAACATTTATTCTTTTTTGTTTACAGTCATGAAATAATTGTTACTCATGTTTAACATTTATTCTTTTTTGTTTACAGTCATGAAATAATTGTTACTCATGTTTAACATTTATTCTTTTTTGTTTACAGTCATGAAATAATTGTTACTCATGTTTAACATTTATTCTTTTTTTTGTTTACAGTCATGAAATAATTGTTGCTCATGTTTAACATTTATTCCTTTTTTTTGTTTACAGTCATGAAATAATTTTTACTCATGTTTAACATTTATTCCTTTTTTTTGTTTACAGTCATGAAATAATTGTTGCTCATGTTTAACATTTATTCCTTTTTTTTGTTTACAGTCATGAAATAATTGTTACTCATGTTTAACATTTATTCCTTTTTTTTGTTTACAGTCATGAAATAATTGTTACTCATGTTTAACATTTATTCTTTTTTTTTTTTACAGTCATGAAATAATTGTTGCTCATGTTTAACATTTATTCCTTTTTTTTGTTTACAGTCATGAAATAATTGTTACTCATGTTTAAGATTTATTCTTTTTTTTGTTTACAGTCATGAAATAATTGTTACTCATGTTTAAAATTTATTTATTTTTTTTGTTTACAGTCATGAAATAATTGTTACTCATGTTTAACATTTATTCCTTTTTTTTGTTTACAGTCATGAAATAATTGTTACTAATGTTTAACATTTATTCTTTTTTTTGTTTACAGTCATGAAATAATTGTAGCTCATGTTTAAGATTTAGTCCTTTTTTTTTGTTTACAGTCATGAAATAATTGTTACTCATGTTTAAAATTTATTCTTTTTTGTTTACAGTCATGAAATAATTGTTACTAATGTTTAACATTTATTCTTTTTTTTGTTTACAGTCATGAAATAATTGTAGCTCATGTTTAACATTTATTCCTTTTTTTTGTTTACAGTCATGAAATAATTGTTACTCATGTTTAAGATTTAGTCCTTTTTTTTTGTTTACAGTCATGAAATAATTGTTACTCATGTTTAAGATTTATTCCTTTTTTTGTTTACAGTCATGAAATAATTGTTACTCATGTTTAACATTTATTCCTTTTTTTTGTTTACAGTCATTAAATAATTGTTTCTCATGTTTAACATTTATTCCTTTTTTTTTGTTTACAGTCATGAAATAATTGTTACTCATGTTTAAAATTTATTCTTTTTTGTTTACAGTCATGAAATAATTGTTACTCATGTTTAACATTTATTCTTTTTTTTTGTTTACAGTCATGAAATAATTGTTACTCATGTTTAAAATTTATTCTTTTTTGTTTACAGTCATGAAATAATTGTTACTCATGTTTAACATTTATTCCTTTTTTTTTGTTTACAGTCATGAAATAATTGTTGCTCATGTTTAACATTTATTCCTTTTTTTTGTTTACAGTCATGAAATAATTGTTACTCATGTTTAACATTTATTCCTTTTTTTTGTTTACAGTCATGAAATAATTGTTACTCATGTTTAAAATTTATTCCTTTTTTTTGTTTACAGTCATGAAATAATTGTTACTCATGTTTAAAATTTATTCTTTTTTGTTTACAGTCATGAAATAATTGTTACTCATGTTTAAGATTTATTCTTTTTTGTTTACAGTCATGAAATAATTGTTACTCATGTTTAAGATTTATTCTTTTTTTGTTTACAGTCATGAAATAATTGTTACTCATGTTTAACATTTATTCTTTTTTGTTTACAGTCATGAAATAATTGTTACTCATGTTTAAGATTTATTCTTTTTTGTTTACAGTCATGAAATAATTGTTACTCATGTTTAAGATTTATTCTTTTTTGTTTACAGTCATGAAATAATTGTTACTCATGTTTAAGATTTATTCTTTTTTGTTTACAGTCATGAAATAATTGTTTCTCATGTTTAACATTTATTCTTTTTTGTTTAGAGTCATGAAATAATTGTTACTCATGTTTAACATTTATTCTTTTTTGTTTACAGTCAGTAAATAATTGTTACTCATGTTTAACATTTATTCTTTTTTTTGTTTACAGTCATGAAATAATTGTTACTCATGTTTAACATTTATTCTTTTTTTTGTTTACAGTCATGAAATAATTGTTACTCATGTTTAAGATTTATTCTTTTTTGTTTACAGTCATGAAATAATTGTTACTCATGTTTAAGATTTATTCTTTTTTGTTTACAGTCATGAAATAATTGTTACTCATGTTTAAGATTTATTCTTTTTTGTTTACAGTCATGAAATAATTGTTACTCATGTTTAAGATTTATTCTTTTTTGTTTACAGTCATGAAATAATTGTTACTCATGTTTAAGATTTATTCTTTTTTGTTTACAGTCATGAAATAATTGTTACTCATGTTTAAGATTTATTCTTTTTTGTTTACAGTCATGAAATAATTGTTACTCATGTTTAACATTTATTCTTTTTTGTTTACAGTCATGAAATAATTGTTACTCATGTTTAAAATTTATTCTTTTTTTGCTTACAGTCATGAAATAATTGTTACTCATGTTTAAGATTTATTCCTTTTTTTGTTTACAGTCTTGGAATAATTGTTACTCATGTGTAAGATTTATTCTTTTTTTTGTTTATAGTGATGAAATAATTGTTACTCATGTTTAACATTTATTCTTTTTTGTTTAGAGTCATGAAATAATTGTTACTCATGTTTAACATTTATTCTTTTTTGTTTACAGTCATGAAATAATTGTTACTCATGTTTAACATTTATTCTTTTTTGTTTACAGTCATGAAATAATTGTTACTCATGTTTAAAATTTATTCTTTTTTTGCTTACAGTCATGAAATAATTGTTACTCATGTTTAAGATTTATTCCTTTTTTTGTTTACAGTCTTGGAATAATTGTTACTCATGTGTAAGATTTATTCTTTTTTTTGTTTACAGTGATGAAATAATTGTTACTCATGTTTAACATTTATTCTTTTTTGTTTACAGTCATGAAATAATTGTTACTCATGTTTAAGATTTATTCTTTTTTGTTTACAGTCATGAAATAATTGTTACTCATGTTTAACATTTATTCTTTTTTGTTTACAGTCATGAAATAATTGTTACTCATGTTTAAGATTTATTCTTTTTTGTTTACAGTCATGAAATAATTGTTACTCATGTTTAAGATTTATTCTTTATTTTTTTTACAGTCATGAAATAATTGTTACTCATGTTTAAGATTTATTCCTTTTTTTTTACAGTCATGAAATAATTGTTACTCATGTGTAAGATTTATTCTTTTTTTTGTTTACAGTCATGAAATAATTGTTACTCATGTGTAACATTTATTCCTTTTTTTTGTTTACAGTCATGAAATAATTGTTACTCATGTTTAACATTTATTCCTTTTTTTTGTTTACAGTCATGAAATAATTGTTACTAATGTTTAACATTTATTCTTTTTTTTTTTTACAGTCATGAAATAATTGTAGCTCATGTTTAACATTTATTCCTTTTTTTTGTTTACAGTCATGAAATAATTGTTACTCATGTTTAAGATTTAGTCCTTTTTTTTTGTTTACAGTCATGAAATAATTGTTACTCATGTTTAAGATTTATTCCTTTTTTTGTTTACAGTCATGAAATAATTGTTACTCATGTTTAACATTTATTCCTTTTTTTTGTTTACAGTCATTAAATAATTGTTTCTCATGTTTAACATTTATTCCTTTTTTTTTGTTTACAGTCATGAAATAATTGTTACTCATGTTTAAAATTTATTCTTTTTTGTTTACAGTCATGAAATAATTGTTACTCATGTTTAACATTTATTCTTTTTTTTTGTTTACAGTCATGAAATAATTGTTACTCATGTTTAAAATTTATTCTTTTTTGTTTACAGTCATGAAATAATTGTTACTCATGTTTAACATTTATTCCTTTTTTTTGTTTACAGTCATGAAATAATTGTTACTCATGTTTAAAATTTATTCTTTTTTGTTTACAGTCATGAAATAATTGTTACTCATGTTTAACATTCATTCCTTTTTTTTGTTTACAGTCATGAAATAATTGTTGCTCATGTTTAACATTTATTCCTTTTTTTTGTTTACAGTCATGAAATAATTGTTACTCATGTTTAAAATTTATTCCTTTTTTTTTGTTTACAGTCATGAAATAATTGTTACTCATGTTTAAAATTTATTCTTTTTTGTTTACAGTCATGAAATAATTGTTACTCATGTTTAAGATTTATTCTTTTTTGTTTACAGTCATGAAATAATTGTTACTCATGTTTAAGATTTATTCCTTTTTTTTGTTTACAGTCATGAAATAATTGTTACTCATGTTTAAAATTTATTCCTTTTTTTTGTTTACAGTCATGAAATAATTGTTACTCATGTTTAAAATTTATTCTTTTTTGTTTACAGTCATGAAATAATTGTTACTCATGTTTAAGATTTATTCTTTTTTGTTTACAGTCATGAAATAATTGTTACTCATGTTTAAGATTTATTCTTTTTTTGTTTACAGTCATGAAATAATTGTTACTCATGTTTAACATTTATTCTTTTTTGTTTACAGTCATGAAATAATTGTTACTCATGTTTAAGATTTATTCTTTTTTGTTTACAGTCATGAAATAATTGTTACTCATGTTTAAGATTTATTCTTTTTTGTTTACAGTCATGAAATAATTGTTACTCATGTTTAAGATTTATTCTTTTTTGTTTACAGTCATGAAATAATTGTTTCTCATGTTTAACATTTATTCTTTTTTGTTTAGAGTCATGAAATAATTGTTACTCATGTTTAACATTTATTCTTTTTTGTTTACAGTCATGAAATAATTGTTACTCATGTTTAAGATTTATTCTTTTTTGCTTACAGTCATGAAATAATTGTTACTCATGTTTAAGATTTATTCTTTGTTTGTTTACAGTCATTAAATAATTGTTACTCATGTTTAACATTTATTCCTTTTTTTGTTTACAGTCTTGTAATAATTGTTACTCATGTGTAAGATTTATCCTTTTTTTTGTTTACAGTTATGAAATAATTGTTACTCATGTTTAAGATTTATTCTTTATTTTTTTTACAGTCATGAAATAATTGTTACTCATGTTTAAGATTTATTCCTTTTTTTTTACAGTCATGAAATAATTGTTACTCATGTGTAAGATTTATTCTTTTTTTTGTTTACAGTCATGAAATAATTGTTACTCATGTGTAAGATGTATTCTTTTTTTGTTTACAGTCATGAAATAAGTTTTACTCATGTTTAAGATTCATCCCTTTTTTGTTTACAGTGATGAAATAATTGTTACTCATGTTTAAAATTTATTCTGTTTTGTTTACAGTCATGAAATAATTGTTACTCATGTTTAACATTTATTCTTTTTTGTTTACAGTCATGAAATAATTGTTACTCATGTTTAACATTTATTCCTTTTTTTTGTTTACAGTCATGAAATAATTGTTACTCATGTTTAACATTTATTCCTTTTTCATTATTTCTATTTTATTACGTCTTTTTTATGTCCAGTCTCTGACAAATGTAAATTAACTGCACAGATTTTTAAATTTCTCAATTATACTGATGCTTCTACTGTAATAAACCTGATCCCAATATTTGTATGTTCATCCCAGTGCATCTCACTTTAGTTTTCAGACATTGAAAAAACTCTTTCTTCCACAAGACCAGAAGAGGACAACAGTCTTCGGTAACACTATAAGATTTTACACAAAAAAAAAAAAAAAAAATGCCTGTATTGTTCTGAAGAGAGCTCATGGAACTGAGAATTCAGATAAAAAAATATATCTATTTGAATTAAAAAAATTCAGATCAAAAAAATATTTGAATAAAAAAATTCCGATCAAAAAAAAAATATTTCAATAAAAAAAATTCAGATAAAAAAAATATTTGAATAAAAAAAAGTTCTGCACCATGTTATTTTTTTTTTAATAAATTTTTCAATTTCTCATCATGCAAATGCTTCCACTGTAATAAAATTGATCTTTAACTTTAAAATGTTACATATCAACCAACTCTTTCCTATTATCTCCCTTTCTGACACAAACAATTGTTGCCACATGTTTATAGAGCGATATATTCCCAACATGTGGACAATGAAATGTGAAGATGAATACAATAAATTTATAGTCTATATTCCCATTTGCTTTTTATAATACATCACGGTTGAAACCAGAATAACGGAATTGGTGAACAATGCAGACAACCTTTCTCTCAAAAACAACACATTACGATGAAATTGTTTTGTAAGCAATAAATCAAATTATGATGTCATTCTAAACAAGCTGTTATCGAACAAACATTTCAATCAATAACACGGTACGAGATTTTCAAGTGTTTGAGAAATTGACTTTTGTTTTGTTGGGATGCATATGATAGGTGTTGTGACATGACTTGCTTACAGTTCAACACAAATGAACAGAATTAACATTTTGCTTACTGAAATGTTCAAACAGAGATCAGGAAATGTAAACAAATCTTGATTGACTGAGAAGATTGGCTTCATGGTTAGAAAAAGACAGATGACCGATAAAAGAATTGAAGTTTCTTTTCAAATAATATAAGATCATTGTGTGCAAATTCACATAACAGTAGCAGGTGTGTTGTCAACTGGTTGTGTGTACTACATCTTATATATATATAGATTAGTGTTTTTTTGGAAAAAGAATTCCAGCAGAGTGCTCAATTAAAAGGAAAATCCAAATTTTAAGAGCGTATTTATATTTTGTGTACAGAAAGTTGTTAGTTGAGACAGATCATTGGTACCGTCGGTTTCAAGCCCGATAATAAGGCCCGTTTAAGGTATTCTTATCAAGCTCTCTTCAGCCAATATTCGTCTCGACAAATATTGGCTGAAGAGAGCTTGATAAGGATACCTTAAACGGGCCTTATTATCGGGCTTGAAACCGACGGTACCAATGATCTGTCTCAACTAACAACTTTTTGTACACAAAATATATATATATATATATATATATATATATATATATATATATATATATATATATATAAGCAAGATAAGACACTGATAGAATTCAGATGAAAAATCCCGATAGATATTACTTTCAAGGAGATCCTAGCCAAAATGGAAAAGCTTAATATTTAAGAATAGAGCAATATATAAGTTTTGTGGTTTAATTTTAAATTCTAAAAAAAAAACAACATATAGAGACATATATTCGATTTAAGAATTTATTGCTTGACAAAGGAATATATAGAAGGGTTATTTTAATTTCCTTAATCCATAGATTTTCAACAATGACTCATATCAGAGGAAATTAAAATAACCCCTTCTAGAATAAATTCTTAAATCGAATATATGTCTGTATATGTTGTTTTTTAAGAATTTAAAATTAAACCACAAAACTTTATATATATATATATATATATATATATATATATATTTAAAGGAGATTAGAACAATAGTCTAAAGAGCTGAGTGTATTTTAATGTAACAGTGAAATTACTAGTTTAATTAAAATACAGGAAATAGAAAGTGCTCGTTGTAATTTAGATATATAATAAGCTCGATAGTTAAATGTCCTAGAGCTAATTCAATATTAAGTAATGTGATTTATAATTTAAAAATTAAAAATCAAATTTTAATTAAATTAAAAATCCGTTTCATAAGAAGGAACAACATATATATATATACACACACTAGCAGGCTGCCCACCATTGACTAGTCATAAAATATGTTTAAATATATTTTGATTAATGCAGATTTCATATTTATTATTATATTATATTGTATTATATTGGACCCAATATAGCGTAACAATTTACTAAGTTAAAAAAAAAAAAATGACTCTTTTGCCACCACCGAGAATCAAAACCAAAATGTTTAGCTTATGATTTATTTTTTCCTCTGCCGTTAATGACCGAGCTATGAAGACACGTTTGCTGAAAGGTTTAAAATTAAAACATCAACCAATAGCTATTACATTACACATGCCTATTCGTAATGGCGTCGTTTAACCTTCACCTGGCAAATTCCATTTTTTTTATTTTCACATTTTTTCATGTTCTAATTTTCCCCAGCTAAAAGCCAAATATAAAGTTTCGCATGGGTTTGAATACCTTATATATTAACTTTCATGTCTGTAGACTAAAATCTGACACTGACAGAAGTTTGGTAGGCAAAATTTTTAAGAAATATATATACATACATCAATATATATAGAAAGAGGTTCGCGTTTACTATAACCTTTTTATGCAAATATTACGTAAGTATGATGTAGAATATCTGCTTGAATATACTGATACGTGATAGTTAACTAAAGATGATCATCCCATAAGAAAACCGAAAAAACTATTAGGGAATTAATTCAAATGAATGTTTAAAAGAATATGCTAGATTTTTTGCAGATGAATGCAATTCCACGACCCATATATAACAAAGTTGGATTTTCTTTTTAAATAAATAGAAAAAAGGGTTTTAATATCAATAGACAAAAAAAAAATTATAGGAGTATAGATGTATAATTATTGTATATTTTTCTTTATTTATACAAACATTATTGGCTACATATGTGCATACATTTCAGCTGTGATTTCTTCTAAATTCAAGATCATCAGGCCACTAGTCTCAACTGTTGATTCAAGAATTGAAACTAGTGGCCTGATGATGCTGAGTTTCAAAGGAAATCACAGTTGAAATATGTATACACATATGTAGCAAATAATGTTCGTAGAAAATTATTCTGTAATATAGCTCCACTTGTTATTGAGCACTATTTTATAAACACTGGAGTTTTATTGGATTAACATCTAGGAAAACTAAGAAACCACAGTGACATCATCATTAGTAAGATATTTTCTTCATTTATTAAAAAGGTAAATAGTTATATTTGGTCGCTACAAACAACCATCTGTTTCAGTCAATCAGACTTTATCAGGCGACCCTGAACCATCTGACACTTTCTTTAGCATCAGATGGTTCAGGGTCGCCTGATGAAGTCTCATTTACTGAAACAGATGACTGTTTGTAGTGACCAAACGTAACTGTTTACCTTTTAATAACTAAAAAAAAAAAAAATATTTTGCTCTTGTTACCGAGCAGTATCTAACAACCTTGTTGAGTTCATTAGTTCCTACTTTTGAATACACACACACACACACACACACACACACACACACACACACACACACACACACACACACAGTAATGTTCATGACTTCTGCTCTTGTAAACACTCTAGATTGTCAAATATGTATTCGCTTGAATTCAACGTTTTATAGTTCTGAATTCCTTTCATTCCTGTGGCAATTGTTTGGTAGCCTTGAATTAGCCGCTAAACACTGCATATTCTTATATAAGCTATACCAACCCAAAGTTTCCTGAGATTCATTAATGTTCTTCTAGTTTACGTTTTTATGAACACAGGAAATGATCAAATAATGGTACTGATATAGAGATGAAGGACAAAAAAAAAATCATATATAAGTGGAGATAACTCTTTCAAGCTTAAATAGAAGATCATTTACATTTTATGAAATTGTAAGTATTTTTCTTTTGTTTGAAAACCTAAACATCATTCTAAATATTTTATCAAAAACAAAATCTATAAGATGCAAGAAATAAAATGTCTACATTTTACTAATCTTCTGAGCCAGGTTAAGTATTTTTTAAAGAAACTGAAGTGAAACACAATGTGTGCAAAGAATATCAAGCAGACATAAAAAAAAAAAGAAATTGCTAGTCAGAATCAAATATTGATCTGTCAATTGGTATACAATTTAGGTTTTAAGTAAAAACTCTGCCTGGCTTAACTTAATATATATTAGATTAGAGATAATTATTGTTTCATGCAATAATTATATTTTAAAGTTTTTATTATTTACTTCAATATTTTCTTTTATTAAAATTAGTTTTTTTTTTTAATTTTTAACTTTCCATTATGCAGTTCAATCCCAAAATTGCCCTCTACAGAACAATCTTTGAAGTTCAATTAGAGAATAACTTAAGCTCCTTAAAAATTAACTAGTTTAATTTTGCAGTTAATTTTGTAGTGCAAAATATTAAGATTACAAAATGTTATGTTTTATGTAAAACTGTATTTTATCATTTCCCAACAGGGTTGTTTTTTTGAAGAGGGCACTCCTAATCAGCTGATCCCAATGGAGATATCACAATAGTTATTTCATGAAAAAAAAAAGTCAGTAAGCACAACGTATGTTTTTTTTTTTTTTTGTTGTTGTTTACTTACAGGATAAAACTGATTACGTTGTTTGATTTATTTTATGACATATCAACCCTTTTTTGGGTTATTTAATGTTGAACCCAGGAATTTTGGAAAAAAATTTTATGCTTTAAGTTGTTTATTTATGGTGTTTAGCTTGTTTGCTTTATGGCATATTAACCCTTTTCAGGTTATTTAATGCTAAATTCGATAATTTTTTTTCAATCTAAGTTTTTTTTTATATCTTTAAATATTTATCCATGGTGTTTGGTTTGTTTTGTTGAGAAAAATTGTTGTTTTTGGCTTTGCAGAACATGATTGAGTTTTGTAAAGAGAAAAAAACAATAGCATCAATGTTTAGTGCATTTTAGGACAGGAATCCAATATCTTCAGACAGTCTGATCTGGTGGCACTAGAGATAAAACTGAGGGGCTATTTACATAAGTTGGTTATTATGTTTGCAACATTTCAGTTTTTGTACTCTTTGATTAGGATGTTATTTTTTGCTTTTGTGGAATAATAGTCTTCATAAAGCTCTGGCTTCCTACAGAAACCTGGTTTGAAATATTGACACAGCCATCTTGCATTTGTGTAAAATGCAAGATGGCGGTGTCAACATTTAATTCCAAGATTAAGAAAATTGGGAATAATATCAACCTCACATCAAGTCTATATGATCTCAATTTTAATAAAATTGTGTGAACACTTCATGTGTGCATGTGTTTCTCGCCTTTACATGAGTTACATTTTTTTTTTTTTTACCTATTAATCCAATATTCATAGGAATCAAAAATTAAAAAGTATAAAATTAAATAAAATTTTAATTACTAAATTGAATCCACCAGAATGCATTTCTAGTTCTTCATAAAGTTAGCCATTTTAATTTTTTTTTAATAGCTAAAATAAAGAAATTACTTTGTGATCGTTCAAAATTTGAAAAGAATTTGGTTGGTTGGTTGTTTTTGTTTTACGGCATATCAACCCTTTTCAGGTTATTTAATGCCGAATCTGGTGATTTTTAGATGAGTAGCACACCTTTCCCTAGTCGATGAGGAATGGGCGAAGAGACTGACGATCTTGATGTAGTCTGAGTGCGTCCTCCAAGTTCCACTAAAGAATGCTGAGCACTCTTTTTCACAACATGAGCATGGACAATCAAAATTCTGCTGTTGAACTTAATTCAGCCGCTGACAGTTTCTTCCATTTATATCACAATGTGCGCTGTTAAGACTATTCTCAACTGCACAAAAACTGAAAGGTCCCATTTCAAAAAGTATTTGCTCATAAACAACTGCAATTTAAACCTGCTCGACATACATTCCTCTCCCCCACAAGTTCACGAGGAATTTCGGGTGAGTGACGTGAAAAAGAATGCTGTTCACTCTACACTCTGAAACAATAGAGAAGAGGGTTGGTTAGGTTATGTCCTAGGTGACGAGAGGAGACATTTACATTAGCTATCTCCCCCACCCACGGTGAGTTTTTTGCGGGCACGACAAAAAAATCCTGTACAAAAGTCCTCTGAAGCTATATACACTGTGATAGAATCACTAGTCTTGGTTTCGTCGGGGCCGCAACCTACTCGTTGGTGCAGTCTCTGAAGCACCAGGAGCGTTGTGTGGCATCAGTCGGCCCAAGGCCCTGGGGGCCTTCTTGGCAATTGTATGTATGTTCTTGGGCGTGGTGTCGTTTCCAGCTCCAGCGTTCTTGGGAGTGGCAGAATCTCTAGCTGGGTTAGAAGCATGAGGGGTAGTTGGAAGGATCTCAGAAGGGCTCAATGGCACGTCATAAAAATCTTTATTGCTGGACTCACGTATGGGACTATCCGTTGGATTACTAGCATAGACTTCTGGCAGGGTGGCAGGAGAGTCCTCTGACGCCCCTGGTATGGTGCTGACAGAGGCGTCTTCTGGCAGCCTGGTGACTGGTAGGAAGGACTCTATCATGTCTTCATTAGTTGTGGTTCTGAAAGGCTTGAATTTCCGAAGGTGTTGTCGGTTTCTGAGCGTAAGTCTCTCAGAGCCATCTATCTTGACGAGATATTGGTGAAATTGTCTCACCTCCACAACAGTGCCTGTTCATTCCCAGCATTTAGGGTGATTTCCAGTTAGGTTTTGAATATACACATGATCCCCCACGCTTAGAGGGAGCAAAGATCTTGTATGCTCGCTCCACTTTTCATGCTCAAGGGAATGACGTTTTGCTAGTGTCTTCTCCCTGTTTACAAGCGTTTCAGACCATGTGGGGTGGGGGCAGTACCGACCCATTGGAATCGGGATGGGATCTCTAATGGGTCGTCGGAAAACTATAAGAGCAGGGGATGCCTTCGTCTCTGGGACGATGAAGTTGCAGTATATTAGCATCGCCCGTTGAAACTTGTCCACATTGATGGACCCGTCCGCTGAGGTGTTATCCATCAGCATTCGTTTGACAGTTTTGACTGCAATTTCTGCTCTGCAGTTGGCGTGAGGGTTGGCAACAGAGGTAAGGCGATGGTAGACTCCCCATGATTGGAGGAAATCCTGAGTCTTCCCAGTAGTGAACTGGGGTCCCCCGTCAGTTGTCAGCTCCTCAGGCACTCCGAAAGTCACAAAGACTTCTCTTAGGCGCTTGATGAGGCCATCTGCGCCGTTCTCCGCTTGGAATACCATTGGCCAGTTAGAGTACCGGTCGACCACCACAACATAATCATGGTTGTTGTGTGTGAAGTAGTCGCTGGCGATCTTCTGAAACGGGTACTCCGGAGGTGCAGCGTTAAAAGGTGGCTGCATAGCATTAGACTTTGCAATCCGATGGCAGTGGGTGCAATTGTCCCTGACACGTTGGATGTCCTTGCTGATATTGGGCCAGTAAACCGAGTCAGCCGCGCAGGCACACATGAAGCTGATTCCCTGGTGAGCCGCATGCAGGGCTTCTAATATCTCTTGGCGTAATGTTGCCGGCACAATGATGCGGTTGCCGGCAAGGATCACGCCATCAACGGTGCAAAGGCTGCTGGAGATGCGGTGGTACGGCCGGAGTGCGGTCCTTAGCTGTCGGCAGTCCAAAGGAAATCCGTCATGAATCAGTCGGTGTAATTCCTGTAGGTCTGCGTCCGAAGATGTAGCTTCCCGCACCATGTCCCAGGAAACCACATTAGTGACTGCATAAAGAGTGTTAGACATGGATGTGTGTATCCCATCATCCTCTCCAATATCTGCGGTGTCATCTGTGCTAGAAGCATCATCTGCGTGGCCGGCGGCGGCAGGTGGGTACCGGGAGGCAGCGTCAGGTCCCAGGTTCTTCTTTCCAGAGATGTGGATGACTTCAAAGTTGTAGGAGAGAGTCTTTTCCTTTAGATTCAACAGACGGCGATTGTCTATCTCCGTCAAGGAGCGGTCATTGAGTATCCCAACCAGCGGCTTGTGGTCAGTAGCCACAGTCAAGTCACGGCATCCGAGGATGTAATACCGTGTTTGGTGCAAGGCGTAGACAACAGCGAAGGCTTCTCCTTCAATTGGTGCATACCTAGATTCTGCCGCGTGGGTGAAGCGGCTACCCACCAGGCAGAGCTTCCAGCCCTCCTTACAGCACACAGGCGTCCTGGTGGCGCAGTCACAGTACTTCTGCATCATGAAGTACCCGATGCCAGTGACCGACCAATCGGTTAACAGACAGGTTGGGTGGGATGGCTGGAACAACCTCACTCCTTCCTTTATTTCCTCTATGATCTTGTGCTTGGATTCAGTGAATATCTCATTCAATTCCTCCGTCCACTTAAATTTGGTGGATGGTTTCAGGAGATGCCGGAAAGGCTGCATGCGCTTGGCCATGGAGAATGCATATGCTCCTTAATTGACCAATCCAAACCAAGCCCGTGCGCCAGTGATGTCTTTCGGGGTAGGGAAATTCCGAATTGATTCCAAGAACTTGTCAGACGGGGTGATGTTAGTGGGCGTGATCTGGAGGCCCGCAAAGACAACAGTCTCTTCAGCGAACTGGAACTTTTTGGGGTTGAGGGTAATCCCATTTCTGGCGCAGAGGTCCAACCACTCGCACGCCTGAAAGAATGATGCCTCAACTGAGTCAGCCCACATGCACGTGTCATCCACGCACTTAACCTTGTTTTTGAAGTTGGCGATAATAGCATCAAATTGCTGGTTGTAGGCGTCGCCACTGGCGAGGAAGCCCTGTGATGCCACCTTGTAACGATAGCGACCCCATGGGGTTATGAAGGTTGTAATGTGGCGATCTTCCTCTCGGATGGGAACAGAATGGTAACCATTCCAAGCGTCCGTGACAGTCTTCCGCGTGTGTTGGGGGACACGATCTGCCAGATGGAATGGACTCTCCACATGGTGAGTCTGCCTCACGGACCATCGATTCTGTGGCTGCAGATCCACTGTTCTTCTAGGGGAGCCGTCAGCTTTTGCGGTCACCACCATGCGGGAACACCAGGTGGTCGGTGTGTTGGGGCTGACCTTCTCTAGGATGCCGATAGTGACATCTCTCTCAAGGTCATTATAGACCTTATCCTGCCAGTGTAGGGGGATCAATGCAGGCTTGTGAATGGCGACCGGCTTTGCATTTGGGTCGATATGGAGCTCCAGCGGTTCACACTTCATCATGGGAAGTGGCTGGTGCTCGCATGTATTAAACGTTGTTTTTGAATAGAAGTCAAGCAGCCATTGCTTCAGAATTGGCACATTTTCATCGGTGGGCGCAATACCTGTTGGAAGCTTTGTTGGTATAGGTGGTGGTAAATCTGTGCGTTTTAGGCACGAACACTGCTTATATTCATCTTCCACTGTAGCCAGGGAGTCTTGAGGCCAACTTACTGGCACAGTTGGGAAACTGGCAGGTATGGCCCCTAATGCCACCAGTGCTTCACGACAAAGGAAAGCTTTGCCGATTTTCCTAGACACATATAACAACTGCTTTGTTGTTTTTGGTGTGCCAGATACATCAGCTGTGGATACCTCCACAAAGATACCTCCTTCAACCCCTAGATCCTCCTCGATAGCTCCTCGCATGGACAATTTGACGGGGAATATGTCAGTCTTGGCAATGCCCATCGCAAGTGCTGATCTGATGGGTATGATGGAACTCTGACAACCAGAATCCGCCACCATAGGTATTTCAATTGATGTGGGGTTGGAGGATTTTAGTGGGCGGCCAAGCTTGTTGTGGTCATCTGGTAATGGGGTGAGCTTCACCGTCATCATTGGGTGGGGCTTAGAAGGTCTAGCGACTCATTTGCCTTCGTATACATGATGTTCGATTGGCTTGCAGCTGCTAGTCAAGCGTTGATGAGTCTGGACGGTACAAAGCTGGTCAAATAGTGTGCCAGCTTAGTCATCCCCATGTGCAAGGTGTCATTACTGTACTTGGGCTTAGCCTTACGGCGGGGGTTCTGAGGGCACCACCTGGAAGATCTGTCTCGGTGGCCCCATAACCCGCAGTTCGAGCACTTACTGCAATTGGTCGCAAAATGGCCTTTTACAGAGCACTTGCTGCATGTTACAACTTGGAGGTGTTCAAGTCCAACGTTAACAAATTCCTAATGAACCGCCCCCTTAAGTAAACACTTCATCAAATCTCCACACTAACGTAATGTACTTGCAATAACCCTTATCCCTGAGTGGCTTCCAGGCCTTGATAAGTGGTGATCACTGTGTAAAAAAAAAAAAAGAAAAAAAAAGTTGTATACTATTTAACCCATAGTTGGGACCCTAACAGGTACTACCACTCCAGATCAGAGTGGACCTGGGAGCAATGGCAATTAAAGGGTGGCTCCACACTTCCTAAGGCCTGCAAGCTGGGGCCTCATCATCGGATATAGTTTAAGGTCATATCCAGGACCGAAAAGAATTTGGAATTGGACTTATGTAAACTATCGAACAGAAAGTTAATTATGTCTTTTAAAGTATTAAATCGAATAATGAATCTTTCCACTGCTCCAGAAAGTATCTCACTCTTACCACAATCCTCCACCTAGTGAAGAACCAAATATGTCCTAAGATGGAGTACTATTGCCACACCTGGGGAGGGGCTGCTTAGAGTACCCTTTCCTGCCTCGACAGTATACAAAACAGTCTTCAAAATCTAGGGACAAGGATCTTTTAGCCTTCTTACTTCCTCTTTCTCACAGAAGAGACATTGCGAATATCTCTGCCCTATCGTTATTTGCATGATAAGTGCTCAGAAAGTTTTATAAAAATTCAAGGCATCAATTTTCTTTAATAAACACAAAAGGGTCAATAACCCGAAAGACACTCCTCGGGGAGCAACCAGAGTTTGCCCAGAAAATCCCTTCTGTTGCTTTTTTACTCATATCATGTTTAATGTTTGTGCAAAATTTTTAAAAATTCCAAGGTGTAGTTATTGAGAAAAGTATTGACAGACGAACGGACAAGGGTGAATTTACAGGTCCACCCTCCTTTTGTTGAGAGGGGATAAAAACAAAAAAGAAACTTTTATATTGCTTTTCAAACAGTTGGTGCTGATCATACCAGAATACTCTCTGTGCACTATTGTCATCTATTGATCAAGGTTGAATGGAAATATATTGGAAAACTAGAGAAGTTTACTAGACCGTTAAATAGAATGAATGGTGATGATCGATCTCAGTGTTGGGAAAGACTGAAATATATGAATATCTGTAGGCTAGAATTAGAATTAAAACCCTTAGGAAATAACATTTCCAAATCAGAATTAGTAATAAAAAGTAATGATCAAATAGGATCTAAACGAAATATACCAATCGAACAAAGTTAATTTAATTTGAAGCAGAATATTTTACAGAAATATACTCTCATAAGAGAGAAAACTATTCAATCTGCTATTTGAAAATATTAGAAAAACCATAGAAATGGATCAAATTTAGTCAAGCAGTCATAAATAAAATAAAAACATCTCTGATGAATCAATATCCCAACTAGGTGATTTGGTCACAGACTGACCAATCAGCTTGCAAAGTGCATTGATTTCATTTGTCCCCTCAAGAGTTTCTTTAACCCTTTTGAGAATCATGATCAGTCAGCAGAGAGAACTCATGAAGCATCACAGAAAGACATCCATTCTGTGTCTTTTCTATCTCTGTCCACTAGATGCTCTTTATTATGAGAGGATTGAAAATAATGAATTGAATGAAAACAATTTGATTATGAGGATAGAATATTTTTAATTCATGCTCAGACAAATTTTTTAAGCTTACACCAGAGAAAAGCATAGTTTTTTGGAGACGTTGAAGAAATTCTAAACAAGTAAATTAGACACTTGATCCTGTTTAGATTCTAATAATTTTGATGAAGATGGTACAAGCTATGTTGTAGACAAGAAATTCCTCCAGAATAAAAAATAAATAAATAAAAAGGAAGAAAATTTTCCATTGCATTGAAAAGAAACAAAAAAGTATTTCAAAAGGTCCCTTTATTTTTTTTATATACAAAAAAAAAGTCCCTTTTCACCACATGACTAAATAGACCCATTTTACCAGCTTTCATACAAAAGGAAAAAAAGGTTACTTTGAATGATTCTAATAATAGGACTATACTTCCTCCTCTAATCACTAATCTTATCACAAGAAACCGAGTAGAAATTGTATAACAATAGATTCATACTCGAGATAAAAGCTCAAGTTGTCTTTTCAAAGGAATCTTGTCTCTACTTTCTAATATGGTGTATATAGATGTGTCATCTTATTCACACAGAAACACACATCTAAATCATTTACATGAAAACACATGTTTGCCTGAATTTTAGAATGAGAAGTTATGATCATTCACATTTGTGGAGAGGGGAGATTAGTATAGGATGATAAACCCCAAAAAATTTCATTTGTTGAATCTTTTATAAACATTCACAATCCTTTCTTCATTCCAAACATATTTGATACAAATAAATTTCAGTTTATGCCTGACTTGTTCACCAAGTTTCAAAAATGAATAACCAACAGTCTTTGTTTTATTGCTGTTCAAACAGCACAATTGGATATGACATGCAAAATTACTCAGACATACTCCTTTCTTGGCACTGCCAGGATTTCCGATGTGAGAGCCTTATTCAGTTTAAGAATCAGTCAGAGATTGTTTTGACAGATATTATCTTAAAGATAATAGCACAGAAAAAATCTTGGGATTAAAGTCTGGTGAGTGTGAAACTCATTCAGGATCACAATAAGACTTTCTATTAATAAGACAATCACCAAAGTGTCCCTCTACATATCACTGAAAAGTGATAAAACAAAGACTGTTGGACATTCAAGCCTGAAAACTGGTGGACAAGTCATGCATAGACTAAAGTTTATCTACTAAATACGGTTGCACTGCAGAAAAGATTGAACTTTATTAAAGATTCAATGAGTGACATTTTTTAGAGTGGATTAGCATGACTTTCCATATGCAGATGTCATGATGACTGCAACAGACAAAAACGATCTCCAACATCCGATGCTGACATGGAGCAATAGTCTTACATATGACTTAATAAAAGAGAATATTTAACAAGTGATGAAAGGGAGCATGTTTCTGGAGTTAAGAATTGTTACAGACAGAATCCTGAAGCCCAAGATCCAAAGATACATGAATTCAGGCTGGTTGAAGTGGAAAACAAAAAAATCCAGTCATGTGTGATAAAAGAAACAGTGACTGACTAAAATCTAAAATCCATCACTCGGTCATCCAATCAGTCGCAATTTATGGTGTTGCATGTTGGCCAGCCAAAGGAACTAAAGAATTGTTGCAGAAGAAAAAAAAAGAAACAGAAAAAAAGTATAACAAAAAAAGAGAAAAGAAAAGAACAAAACTATAGGAAATGGGGTTGATGAAAAGAAAAGCATAAGAGATTGTTCACCAATGCATACAAAGGAGAGCTGAGTTTTAATCAAAGTGTGACAGATAACAAGAATAAAAGGACTGGAGATATATTTAGAGTTAGTGTGTGGGCAGTTTTTAGATGTAACCATGAATTTCATGACAGTCTTTATGACAGTTAGGAGTTGAATGCAGTGTCAGGTTGAGGACAGTTACTAGTTGGACACAGTGGAAATGATATGGCTCAGACCAGGTCAGGAGAGCCATGAGACATCAAGATGAGCTGACAACTGACAAACTTAACCTTGACAAAAAACTAATATGTGGACCTTAGCGTGTAAAGGATTGATGGTGTCACACACAGAGTGCAACTAATATTTATAGAAAGAGTTAGAGTCTGTGTTTTCCTTTTGAGTTACTTTATTTTTATACTTCTTAGCCAGTGCACCCTCTCAGCAGTCATATATATGTGAGAGATGATGACACAGAATCCAGATGTCATATTTTTACTTTTAAAATAGAAATTATCTCCCTTGTATTGAACATTTTGAAGTCATTATGCAAAATTGTCTCCATTGTAATAATCTTCTTTGTCAAAATAATTATTTTCATAGAGAACTTGAAGTGAATTATATATTTTTAATATAAAGAAATGCAAAAATAAGACATTGCTAGTCAGAATCAAACATTGATTTGTCAAATGTAAGTTGTATATGAAAATCTGATAAGATAACTTTACATATTAATATACAGATTTAATGTTAATACACAATTATTGTAGACGATTTATTGATTGACACAATTGACATATTTTGTGGCAAATCGACCTGTTTTAAATTATGTAATGCCGAAATAATATCTATTGCAGACAATTGAGCATGTGCCAATATCAGGGGAAAAGGGAGGGGTAAATTGTTGATGCCACAACTTTCCCAATAATATTAGCCCATCATCACGATAGATTTATGATGATTCAAGCTCTATAAAACCAATTTAACAATATTTTTCTTGTAAACTTTAGAAAACATTTCAATGTAAAGACTAAAAATGTTTTCATTACAAGATATTAAAAAAAAACATTTAAAAGTAAAAAATACTATGCATAAACTTAAAATACATTTTTTATTATATAAACTCATTTAAAAAAAAATATGTTCATAATAAAGATTAGAAAATATATTTTGATCATAACATTTTATTGAATATATAACCATTCTGAAAAAGAATCATTTCAAAGTAATTAGTTTTTTATGTAAAGTCTTAAAGATTAAACTAGAATTATGTATGTATTAATCAGAAGGGTCTTTTCTTCATTATACAGAAAGCAGAAGTTAAGACTATAAAAACGTAAAAACAGCTAAAGATCATAAGAACCACAGAAAATTAAAAACAACAGAAGAAAATAATGAATAAATGAATAAAGATTAGCTAATAATAAAAGAGAAGTAATTAAGGTTATATATCAATTAAAAGCTAAATAATGCTGAGTTCCAAAACATGGTAGATATTAATAGTAAAAAATATAAATGGAAAAAAGCAAAACGGCCAACGATCCTAAGAGAACCGCAGAAAATAAAATAGAAACACAGAAAATATAAACTAAATAAAATCAAATAAAGGAATAAAGACTAGTCAATAATAAAAACATAAGTAATTAAGGCTAAATATTAAAAAAAAACAAACAAAACATGATATTAATAAATTATGCATTTGAAACAGAAATGACGTTCTAATTTCTGCAAACCTGTTCCATCTGTAATAAAACCCACCATGCATATCTGAAAGTAAAACACACACCTGATGAAGGGAAGACATCCCGAAATATAGCATCATGGACACACAAGTTGACTGACTAATATAAGAACATCCTAGATGTAACATATTGAACAAAAAGAAGCATATGTATATATGTATGATTATACATACACAACCACATGAATTGAATTAATAAAAGTGAACTGACATAGCTGGTTCCACCACATCATATGTTAAGTTGTTTAAGCTTGAATCTATTTGTCCCATCTTTGCATTGTTCTGCCTTTTATAAACTTAAATTTCTTTTTTAAAATGAAACCACTTCAAGCTACAAATGAATTTGCACATGCGCAAAAGTAACAGAAATATGTCGGCAAGTTGAAATGAACATTTTATATTTCAGCTTTCCAACATTTCTGTATGTGTTCTACATCCATCCAAACAAAGATTTCACTCATTATAAACCATCCTTGGTGTACTATTGCTATTTTCTGTTAATTTCAGTGTTATATTACCAGTAGTTTATGAGTTTATCGGTTTAAATATTTTCACACAGACACACACATACATACAAACATCTGTTTTATTTATATAGATAACATTAGTTCACTATCTGTTTGTATTGTTTCCAGTTATTAGTTTTTCATTTCAATATAACAGTTCTTTTTATGAATATTTTTTCTGCTATAGATAGTGGATGGACATTTATGGTCGAAACAAAATTTCCAGTCTGAATAATTTCCAATGTTAACTTTTTTCTTTTACAACAGAGTCACCTCCACAAAGCCCAGAGGCGACTCAAGGATAAGGGTTAATGAGTGCACAGTATATATTGGGATAATAGCGTAATAACCGTTAGTAGTGGAAATTTGGCAAATTGGATTACTTAAGGAAACGGCTCATAAAGAATTTGTTTATGTAGGACTTGAAGATGGCCATATTGTAGTCAGCTGGAAAGCAGGCAAACAGAACAGAGTTCCACAGAGGGGAAGTTCTAAGAAAGAAGTTTTGTTCATGGAATCTATGTTTGGTTTTAGATACAGATAAAGAGTGGAGGAAATTATTGATAGTGATTTTAGCTAGAGGAGCGTTTTTCATGAAAGTTTGGCAAGGGGGGACCATAGATTGGAGCTAAGATGAACACTTGCCATGAAAATAACGATAGAGCAGAGGCAGATTAGCAACATCTCTTCTGTGGGAAAGTGGTTGTAGGGAAGAGAAAAGGGCATCTCCAATAAGGCTACAAAGTCGGTTTTGAATTCTTTCAAGGCAGGATAGGGTCTTTGATGTAGTAACAGTATTCATCCTTGGACATACTTGGCTTTAATACAGGTAGAGAATTGCATCGGCAGTGAGATATCTACTGGAGCAATAGAATGGTTGGTTGGTTGTTTTTGTTTTACGACATATCAACTCTTTTCGGGTTATTTAATGCTGAAGCGATAGAATGATCCAACCATTTTTCCAGCGAACCTGGCAATGAACTTGATGTATGTGTTCCATTTCAGATCAGAACTAATGGTCAGACCTAGAAGCTTGTCAAAAAATGGAGCCTCCTCAAGACGAGAGCCATTCATTTCAATAACCACATGCCAAACAATATACACATATTCCATGTGACTATATACATAAAAAAATAATTTTAAGGAGCTTCTTTGGTTTTCTCAATTATTTCCAAGCGGCACCGAGACACAAATCCTGCTAGTAAATAATAAAAAAGTCTTAATATTTTATAAGTTATTTCATCTATTTTCATTAGTGTGTCTTTTTATTTTTTTCTATTGAAAATAACATTTCGATTGCTTTCTATAACCTTCTTTAAGGAAACAGGATCAGCAGAATAGGTTTAAATGGTTTTTTTTTGGGGGGGGGGCAATTATAAGAAATCATTTTTGAAATCAAATTCGAAACTAAAATATTTATTTTTTAATAAAAAAAAAAAAAAAATCAATCAAATATTTCAACTGACTTCGGCCTTCCTCAGATTTTTTTCTTTTCAGTCATTGTTAAGTTATAATAATGCATGCTGATGATAGCCGATTACTCCTTGTGTTAAAGGGACACAGTCATTAATGCCTAAATTTTGTGTAGAAAGCACACCGGTGACGTATGTAGTAGAAAACAGAGTCAATATTTCTACATCGAAAATATAAAAAATCATTTTAGAAAATAAATTCTGGGTGAAAAGATTTTGTTTTACTTTTCAATAAACAAAAAACAATATAAATTAAATATAATGGTCATACACCGACCTTCCTCAGAAAATGATTTTTTTTGTTTCCTTTTACAATACTAAGATTTCAATGCTTATTTTATTCACATTCTTTTTTTCCCAAATGAAAATAACAATTTTTTAAATACAACATATGGATTTGTTTTATTTCATCATAATGAACAGAAATAATTTTTATTCAGAAACAGAAAATATATTTTGGAAAGTGTTTATCAATCATTATATTGTTGTTCATTTTTTTTTTTTTTTTTTGTATTAAGTTGAAATGAATAACCTCAACAAAATAAACACTCAGATAAATAAATCATTTTGTTTTGTCAAAGAAAGTGTATATATTTCATATATACACTTTCTTTTGTCAAAGCAAATGTATATATGAAATATATACATTTGTTTATACAAGTGAGAGAAAATGCCACATGTGATATGTTAGTTAAATAAACCCAATTGTTTGTGCTCTTGCACTGTGACAAGGATAGGCGGACATGCTTCTCGCTCACTATACATAGTAGAAGATGTGAATTTCTTGTATATTTTTTTAGTTTGACTGTAGTCCATCTACTTTTCTCGCCACAAGGGCAGAGTGTGACACAAGGTCAAACTTAACAGAGTGTAACCACAAAAGTGTCCATGGCTGTGTGGCATTTGATAATGACAAGTGACGGTGGCTGAGTGGTTTGATAACACAAACTGACAACCTGGGCATGCCAAGGTCGAATCTAGTTCCTTCCACAGAAACACTTTCACTAAACCCACACTTAGATACCTACTTACGATATAGTATACAATTGACTAATTAATCTAAAGCTTTAATATCCAAAACAATAAGTTAGTAAAATAAGGATACCAAATATTTATAGCTAATAATTTTAAGAGTTAATTTTAATAAAATACTGTTTATATTCCTGATGATGATGATGTCTGTGAAGATATAAATAGAACTGATTTTTTTTATTTTATCATCTAAAAGATATTTATATTAATTATCAGATTTTCATATTTGTAAAGTGACACAGACTTATAAGCATAATGTTGCATATCTTATAGCATTAACGTTCTTATTTACTTTGGAAATGCATTACAGATAGTTCTTCAGGTGCACCAAGATGACTGAAACAACAAGATGACCCTGTCAGATCAACTAGAACTTCATATCAAACTGAGATAAAGCATAATCATCTTGACACACTTGTCCTCGCTAGATCACCAAGATTAAGCAAATTGAGCCGGGTCAGTATATATATATATACACAATGTGTGGAGGGGAACGTTGACCATTCCCTGCAAGAGTTGCATAAACTTAACATCATCTTTCCTAATGGAGATATACATATGATGGAACCGTTGTTGAATTTCCTATTTCCACGAAACTCTTTTCTTTGGAGGAAGCTGATTAAACCTGTATAAGAGATAGTGTCATAGTTTTCATTCATTATGACCTAAAAGATCTGAAGATTGAGTGCTTATACAGTATGGAACACAGATGAAAATCGTATCCTAAGTAAAAATTCTTTGTTATATTTATGTACAATGCTCACAAAATTAGGAAAATTCATTGAGTAGAATTTTAATTAAAAATAAATACCAGTTTTATCCTATTTTGCTGATCCGCCATTCCTTATCACTTTGTTAAATGACAAACTGGTTTGTCTCCCCTTACTTTACAGGTATTTCAGCTCTTACCAATGGCGGATCAGCAAAATACAAAACTGATTTTTATTTTGAATAAATATTCTACTTAATCATTTTTCTTAATTTTTGCTGCAGATGCCTATTTTTGCCTGCTGTGTAAATGTTCTGGCGTAGTTGAAACTTTTATATTCATCATAATATGGGCCCATTTGGCTCTATGTCAGCCAGACATTTTTGCTCTCGAGTGAAGAGCATACATGCAGTTTAACGGCTCATACTGAACACCGGGACTCTTTCACCTTAATATTGTGACCCCTAACCAGGACCACAACAGTTTTCCTGCTAATTTATTTGGAACTGCAATTTTCGCTTATGCCTGATACTCTATGAGTGTTGAAAATTGAAATTAAATTCAGTTATTGCCAGTTAAACCAAACATCATTTCTAAGAAATTGAGATATTAAGACTCCTTTTGTTTCAATTCCTTTGATATATTAACCTTGATTCTTTTTGTATAAATTTCTACCTAATCCACACACGTCACGTATAATGTAGTTACAACAGTCTGCACACACACACTGAGCTTAACACTACAATTTGTCTGATAAAAGAGATCAATTATAACCTCTACAGGTCATCAAGTTTCAACATGATCAAGGGCTGATTTTATTCTGGTAAATATTTCATTTCTTATTTGATCTCTTGACAAACAACTTGTTTATCTCTGCAAACTACAAAATAATATAATTTGAACTTAATACTATTTCCTATGTTTTAAACTTATGAGGCTCGTTTAAAAAGTAATGAGCTTGACCTTCACTCCTGATCTGAAATGGAACACGTGCATCAAGTCTGTTGCCAAGGTCGCTGGAAAGATGGTGGGATCCTTCTACCGCTCCAGAAGATATCTCACTACTGATGCAATTCTCTATCTATATAAAAGCCAAGTACGTCCAAGGATGGAATACTGTTGCCATATCTGGGCAGGAGCTGCTAAAAACAGCCTATCATGCCTTGACAGAGTACAAAATAGACTTTGTGGCTTAGTGGGGGGATGCCCTTTTCTCGTCTCTGCAACCTCTTTCCCACAGAAGAGACGTTGCAAGCCTATCTTTGTTTTATCGTTATTTCCATGGCAGGTGCTCGTCTGAACTCCAATCTCTGGTCTCCCCTCACCAATCTTTTACAAAAAACACCCGTCTAGCTAAATTCACTGTCAAAAACTTTCCCCACTCTTTATCTATGCCTAAATCAAAATGTAGATTCCATGAACAAAGCTTCTTTCTTAGAACTGCACGCCTGTGGAACTCTGTTCCGTCTGCCTGCTTCCCTCCTGACTACAACTTGGAGGTCTTCAAGTCCAACGTAAACAAATTCCTGATGAACTGCCTCCTTAAGTAGACACTTTAAATATCCACACTAACATACTGTACTTACAATAACCCTTATCCCTGAGTGGCTTCCGGGCCTTGATAAGTGGTGACCACTGTGTAAAAAAAAAAAAAAAAAAATGCCTCCTATTTTTTTAAAAATGCCTCCAATTTTTTTTTATTTCATCCAAATGTATCAGAGGATATTGCAAATTGCATTGTTATGATGATTCAACTTATGCATCCATAATCTGAAAGCTTTACCTCTCTGCCGCAAGACTAAGAAAGCAACTAAATAACAAATAGTTAAAAAAAAAAAAAATCCAAATGTTTGCTTTCAACTCTTCATCATGAGAAATTCAAAATACACTTCACTAATAAGTTGTAATAGAGATAATATGGCAGGAGATGCAGAGCATGACATTTTATACAATCGTCATCTTTAATCATTTAATTCATGACAATCAAAGATTTGGTCACAAAGAAATTCCACCAAACAAAAATAACCAATATGATATTTTTAATCACCATTTTTGTGAATATGTAGGGGAAGACAACTCCTATTTTGTCATTCATAATAAAATCAGAGTTATCTTCCTTACATTTTATGAAATTAAATCTTTCTGTTGATTTGTTTTATATTATTAAGCAGCTGTTTATTATTATTATTATTATCATAGACCATTTTGTTTTAGGTTATTGGAAAATTTCTCCATTTTACCAATTTTCTGGACCGGAATAATTATTTTTTCATAAACTGAAGCAAAATGCATAATATGTCTGTAAAAAGATAAAAAGGATTAAATCGCTCGTCATCATCAAACTGTCAAGTGCAATACTATTTAGGTCCAAAGTCAAAAATTCAGCTGACTTAATATATATATACAATATATTAGAAAAAAATTATCTAAGAAATACAAGTTACAAATTTAACATCATTGTGATTTTCAAAAAAAAAAAAATTTAAGTACATGAGTAATTTTTTAAATATTTTGTAAGCATTAAAAACAATGCTGAATAATTTTTATTGTGGTATTGTAACTAAAAGGTACAAAAAAAATAAAATAAAACTACAGAGACCTTCAGATGTCTGTTTAACTCCTCCCAGTTAGAGGGTGGGTCGTCCAATCTGTGAACTACCAAATCATTTTTTTAGCCCTCAACATGAGAAAATACATTTAGCCAGTAAAAACCCTTTAAGACAAGACTGAAAAGAAATTGGGAAGATGAAGATGAAAATAGGGAATGAAAAGGCCACCATTTAAAAAAAGGGCATGCATAAATGTAGGAGGGGAGAGTTTTGGTAGAAGAGCAAAAAAGGGGAAAAGAAGAGAAAGAAAAGGTGGAGAATGAAGATGAAAAACAAAATTAAACTTGTCATTTATCTTAAATTTTCTTCAAAAGATTTCCATAAATATAAAAATGGTGTAATAGGGCAAATAAACTCTGTCAGAGAACATTCATATCCAGATAAAAAAAAAAAAAGGGGGGGGGGCCTGCATGGTTAGGAATTCATAATGAAGCTATGATTTCTCAATATCCAACCATACTCTTAGAAATTACATTAACACTGTTTCTCATTACATCACCAAAGTTAAGAGATCTTGAGTGGCCAGTACTAAAATATGTGACCTTTTGGGAATACTAGGCACTGCTTATAGTAGGATGTTGACACCTCTCTGCAAGAACTGCAAAAACCTAATATTGTAAGCTCTCCTGGTGAGAATATACAAACAACTTGAGACCGGTTGTTAATTTTATATTCCCATGAAACTTCCTCCTTCCATAGGGTGAGTGCCACTTCGGATACAGATGCTCCTGCTGATTCAGCAGACTTAAGTCTCATTATGAGAAGAGATCCAAAGCAACCAGAGGCAATGCTGGGGTAATAGGAGAACTGATGTCATTTTGCAGTTTTTGTTCTCCTAGTCTATTTTTAAGGTAAATCAATGCTTTTGAAACTGTTTGATGCCAAAACAATAGTTATTGCAATGGATTTGTAATTACTGTATACGATTACTTGAATACAAGTTCCTATTTTACCGCCTGCTAGAAAAAACATTAGTTCTTAGTGTTACAAAATGTATTAGTCTACGGATGTTCACAACAGCTGATTCCATGAGTTGTGATGTTATGTCAATCATGTACTCCTCTCAGAATTAGAAATCTAGTTGAATATATTTAGTTCTATTTATTTTATAATCATGCTTCAGCAACTTTACTCTAAAGCCTTCTTCAGGTGTCTGCCAACATGGGCAGCAACACTATAGGAATGCCAATGTACAGGAAACACTATTCTTGCTTCATTCTCTATACTAATAGGAGAAACATGTATGCAGGTCTTCTAACTACGTATAAACTATTAGACTTGAGAACGTAAAATTTAGTGAGAATGATACTATACATTTGCAGATTATTCCTAACAAAAAAAAAACAAAAACAAATGTCCTTTATGGAAACGTCAAAAATATCCAATCTTTTTATGCAATTCAGTTTACGTCTAGCTTATCAACCAAGTTTCAGTTGCAAATATCCAACAGTCAAGTTAACACAGCTTTTAATGTTGTCAGGCATAGTCCGACCTTCTCTCATTTTGAGCACATCTTTGAAACCTTAATGGTTTTGATTGTTAGATTATCTTTCTGATAGAGTCAACCGACTCTCAGACGATGATCAAAGAACCCAACGGCTTTGTCATATATTATTCTATAATGGCATTTGCCATCACTGATGGTTTCTGTTAGTAAATTTACATATTCCTCTAAAACGGTGTTGAAAACATTCGCTATAGTGTGTGTGTGGGGGGGAGGGTTGAAATCAATGTTGAAGCCATTTCTTTAGAAATGGGCAGACTTATTTCGTTCCGCCAGTTGCAAAGGATGTTTCAAAGCAGATAGTGCCAACTTTTATTTAATGGCATCCCTAAAGAGTAATTTTTTTTCCCACCAGATGTACTAAGATTAACATTATTTGCCACAAGTATTTTAGGTAATGCTTATCACCCAATGAGAATTGAGATAATTGCTTTTTTTTTTTTTTTTTTTTTTTTTTAAATCTAAATTTTACTGATGGTGATCTGTTAGTCCTCAGTGCTCTGATCCAGAGTTCCAAGAAGTGAATGCGAGACCATTATTTTGTGGACTAGGTATCAGCAAGGTAAGAGATGATGATGAATGATGACGGACACAATTATTGCACAAATTGATCACCATCCCAAAAAAAGCTTTTTAGTCGGAAATGAAAGGTTGAAATGGAAAGAGAATAAACTGGATGGTTTTATAGATGTAAAGAGGGTAAAAATTTTAAGGTTGATAATTGAAAACGGTTTTGTTTTTACACACCATAACTCCAATCTCGGCTTAAAGTTCTGTCTGTTTAAAAAAGAAAAAAAAACATTTCATCAAGTTATTAATAGTATTACAAATGTTTTCAAAGATGCTTTTGTATTAAACACCAATCGAATTTAATAATAAAAAATACTCTAGTTTCGACTGTTTACTCTCTGGCCTTCTCCAGGTACATTTTGTTGTATTCAGTAACCATACTAACCTTCTGAGATTTTTTTTTTAATCAAATCCTTTATTGAATCCACTGCTTACATTCTAAATTATGTGCCTTTTAGATTATCATGTATCCTTAATTTTTTTTCTAAAGTTTATTTACCACTGAACAAACGCTTATATCCACTGGGCCATGTGCCCAGTAGGACAATCTAGGATGATTTGTTAGGATTTATAAACATAATGCATCATATTAGTTTGTTTTTTTACATATATTTGTACTGCATGTTCTATGTTTGTATTGTAATTTATTAGTTATTATTATTATTATTATTATTTCTAAGTCTAGGATTATCTGCCCTTACTTTTCTAATTATTGTTTTTCATATTTTTCATCCAACAAAAGGCATCTGAAAAAAGCCAGAGAGTACAACTAAAACGCTGTGAAAAATAATTTCAACCAAGATGAGAAAAATAGCCAGAAAAAAATATGACAATATTTCATTTCAGAAACATTGTCTAACAAGTATAAGCCCTCCGTCAAAAATGACAAAAAAAAAAAAAAAAAAAAAATATGCTTCTCCAATGTTTACACTAATATTTATACTAGCAAATAGCAAGGATACCCGGTGTTACCCGGAGTCATAAAAACTAAATAAAAGATGTTGAATAATGTGAAGTTTCACTCCCCCACTCCCACCACACCATAGAGAAATTCTTTTTTGTTTTTTTTTTGTTTTTTTGCAAGCCAAAAGTGAAAAATATAAAATTAAGGATGCCTCCAGAGCACTACTAAAACTAAGCTTCTTCCACCCTCTTTCTTTATAGAGAAATGACAACAGTTAAGAAGCATAAAATAAATCTGGAGTTAACATCTTTCAATTTGAACAAACGCTAACTTATTTTGAGGGGTTGTGTTAATGCATGATAACATTAAAAATAGTGCTTACTTCTTGATGATATTAAATCATATGACCATTTGCTTCTCAAAGAATATCTTTTTTTTCTCTAAATTTTAGACATGGAGTTACACTGATACCAACTTTGTAGTTTAATTTTTATTTTTTATCATTCGTTAGAAAACATAACCTGCAATCACTGCATCATCTTGCTCTCTCGAATTCACTATAGTACCAATGGTAATTTAAGGGATCATCGGTTGTTTACCATGAAACACTGTTTCGGGGATTTAAAAACAAAACAATATATTAAATCATGGCTCCCCAGCAGTGTTGATCAAACACCACCTCCCTTAATCTTAAGACATGTTGTAGATATTAGATCTAGTTTCCTATTCTTAATTAATTTGACTAGCCTATTGATGTTATAAAATGAATTCCTTACCCGTGAGATTCATATATATATATATATATATATATATATATATATATATATATTATTGTAATTATATAAATGCAACTTTGTCGCTGTGTGTCTGTGTGAGTTTGTTCCTAATAGATTCCAAAACGGCTGAACAGATCTTTAAAATTTATAGAACTTTAGTCTATAATCTGAGAGTCTGGGAGTGATCTTAGTCAAGTTTTGTCTCAGGATACCCCCCCCCCCCGATAATTACCAATAATCAAAACCATTATTTTAATTCATCTATCATTGGTAAAGCCATTTTTTCCATGTCGTCGCTTAACAACAATGATAGAACAATGGGCTGTGAAAATTCTACTGTGGGTAAGTTGATAGGTTTTTTTTTTGCATAACGTGGTCTGTAGGTTCAAACTACACACATAATCTTTTTTTTCAGTAACTGAAAGAATTTTATAAGATTTGAAAATTGATGCATTATTTTTTGTTTATATGGTCTGTAGGTTCAAACCCACATTTAAATTTTTTAATGTTTTTTTTGTTAATTGAAAAGAAGTTTATTTATAAGATTGGAAAATTTACATGTGTGTATTTTTAAAATATCTATTATTTTTGCAATATAAAACTGGAATATTATGGTACTTTAATTAAACTTTATTATTGACAAGCAACTGATCCTGAAGAAATTTCAAAACAGTCTACACACATATTTAGTGAAAACGTGATTCAGAGGTTTCTTATATGTCAGTTTAACAAAACATAGGCCCCAACAGCCAAGCACAATTAGTATGCCCAGCAACATAAGATAAGGAATTTTTCGACAGTTGACTAATTGTAGAACTATACAGTGACAACCACATAAATTCTTACAACGAATAGATAGATGTTGATCCTGTGGTTTCTTTCGCGTATGATTCCAGAAATCATGGCCCCTAAAGCCTTGCCAAAGTAGTTGGTTTTGAGCTGGAAGAATAGCTGCTAAGAGGACAAATCAGAGAAATTGGATTGTTGCTGGCACGTTGCATCCACTGTGTGGGGGGCTATGTTGATCAGTAAGGTGTCAATATAACCGAAATTTATTAAAATGATTTTAGGATTAAAAAAAAATATGGGAAATAACAAAGATACAGATCAAAATGAGCATAAAAAAAACACATCAAAGCAACCTCCTGAGCAAGGCCAGGTAATGCTGCTAGTATATATATAAAGTTACAATCGATCAAGTTAAAAAAGAAATAAAAGAGAATGTCTGAAACTGAAAATTAAAATAACAAAAAATGTATCAATTCATACAGAAAGAAAAAAAGGAAGATAGGCCTCATTGTAACAAAGTGTCTTCCGTTTTTCTGTTGACTACAATATGGTTGTCTCCAAGTCTAATGTAAACAAGTTTTTGATGAGCCGTTCCATGTAAGTTAACAAATTTACCGAATCTCCATTACTAACGGTTACTATATTGTCCAATTTCTACTGTACACTCTTTAACCCTTATCCTCGAGTGGCCTCTGGGCCTTGATAAGCGGTGATGTCTATGTAAAAAAAAAAAATCCTACAGAGAACTGAGAAAGATTGATTTGATAAGAATCCATATAGGTTACAATGGGACCAAAAATCAAAATCAGAAAAGGTTGAAAAATTATTGTTTTCAGACAATGCAGTCCCATTCTTACAACAGCAACAAATGGACATGTTTGAGGTTGATCCTGTTGGCTGGTTGTCATTGTTTAAATGGTGACATGTCGAATAATCAAGGTAGGTTCCATGCACAAGAGATGACAGGATGCATAGAATACCCATAGGTTGTGGTAAAGTTACAGATAAATGATTGATAAAAGAAAAGCTACCAAAGAGGTAAATTTTGATGATTGAGTAAGCAACATAATTGCTTACTAAGCAAGGTAAGTAGAACTTGGCCGGACAACGCCAGCTTACCTTGCCATGTAATATAAGGTGCAACGATTTCCAATTTGTTCAATTTTCTTGTTTAGAATTTGAATTCGGAGTTCAATTTCTTAAGTTAAAGAAATTACTGCCGTTGTTGCTACCTTGAAAAAATTGCTTTTCTCTGTCTGGAGGAGAAAAACGTTTTTGGTCCGTTTCATCTAAAACCCTTAACCACCAACTGTCTAGTAAAGTTAGTGAGTCGAAGTTGCAATGCAAAGTCGGTTCAGAAGCACAAAGGTATTAACTGCTACCTCCCCCCCCCACTCTAAAAAAAACCCCAAAAAACAGTATTAATTATAACTAGAAGTTTTACAGAAATATATACTTTTATTTTCTTAACTAGTTTTTTTTTTTTTTTTTTTTTACAGTGATCACCACTTATCAAGGTCCGGAAGCCACTCAGGGATAAGGGTTATAAATAGTTTTTAGTGTTATCGATACCTTATCTGTCAATTTTGTTTTTATGCGTTCCTCACTTTTAAGTTGACAACCAATTCTCTGATCGACCTCACTCCGCACTTCTGATAAATTAACACAACATGGAGAGGTATGGTCCAGTCAACAGAGACAATTCAGCATCAGTCTTCTTCGGGGTTGGGGGGGGGACTTTGTCAATACTAGCATCCTGAGAAAATAGCCCAAAGTCAATGATGCGATATTAACCAGGTATTTATTTGCTCCCCTACAGAGCAAATTAGGCACAAGGCCGATTTTTAATGTGAGGAGTGAAGGGGAAATGGGGACCAACTCCCCCGGGAGTAGGGGAGCTGGATAGTGACAATTGGTATGAATGGTTGCCCCCTACATTGACCAAGGTCTTATATGTGGGGTTTCCCCCACATATGGTCTTTGCTTGCAGTATCTGCTGGAACAGATGCTACACTTTGATCTTGGCCCAAAGGCCATGTCACGCTAACCAACACCAGGAGTATTAGCCTAATACATAAAAACAAAAGTGATGGCAGCATTATTTGTTACTGTGAGGGATTGATATGCTATACCGTTATGGAAATAGAGTGAAGAATTTTTTCTAATACATTTTAGTTTGGAAGCGGGGGGGGGGGTAGAGAGTGATCAGATCTTCTATTTGCTTTCAATGTTTCTTCTAACAGATTTTACTTTTTAAATTAGGTGGATATATAAACACACATTGGTCTTTATTATAGAATCGAGAATACTCATAATAATTTATAGGTTATTTTCACATGTACCAGCTTATACAGAATAATGGTTAGCGTTAACTAAGCCAGGAGACCAGAGTTCAATCCTCATTCAAGTTACTTATAACGGTACTAGTTGAATTTCAGAAGACCCCCCCCCCCTCGCTGTTCTTTTATATCGCAATTTCTTAAACGTCACTCGCAAAAATTCAGAAAGCGATCACGTTTTTGTTTTAACGGTTAATTAAAAAAAAAGAAAAAGTCTTTTGGGACGCTGATATTAAAGTTAAAAGTCTTTTCTAATCAGTTTGCACTCTGGAGACGAATGCGTGTTCGAGATAAGTGTATTTTAATTTTTATGTTTAATTTCTAATATTAATAACTACATTCTATTTCAGTACTTAATTTATATTTTTATCTCCTGATTGTTTTATTTAATGATAGCGTTTTCTCGTCATAAATGTTTATTATATCTACCATGTTGATTGCATGAACAGATTAGGAAATTGTATTCATTGTTAATTCGTGAGAGGTGAATCTATCACCATACGTTCCCTTTAAAAAACACGCCAGTTGGACTTTTATTAAGTACAATACTTAATAGATTTTTCTTTTTTTTTTTTTTTTTTTTTTTTAAAGGAGAGTAGAGAACGTTTTGTGGAAGCATTGTCGGCAGCTCCTGTTACTCTCGCTTCTCTTTATTTGTCACTCAGTCCTCATTTTTTTAATGAGTGATTTTTCTGACAAAGGGAGAAGAAAAAGCTGTATTCTAGGTTGGCAGTATTTTGCATGAACAGTCGATAGAGATGGCGGAAATTTTCTGTTCTATGTCTATCCTTGTAGCCATGTCACTAGTAAGGGTGCTGGAGGTAAACGTTTTATCTGGGCTGACGTTATCCGCCTGATAGTCAGGGACCCAAACCTTGGATTAACCACTAAGGAGGCTGTCCTATCAGCAGGCGCAAAGTACTGGGGCTGCTGTATTGCCATTTGGTGAATGGATTCTGGACCATGCAGTAGTCCCTGGTGGGGCCTCTCGATGCCATACTAGTGGGTAATTACCCACTAGTATGGCATCGAGAGGCCCCACCTTATGTGCTACAAAAAAAAAAAAAAAAAAAAAAAATTCTTTGTTACTTTTCTCTCTTTGTTCCCCTCTCTGTCCTGCTCTAAGCAAGTCTGACGACCTAGTCCACAAACTCCAAAATTCCATCATGACAAGTTTCAATAAAAAATACACGATTAAACCCGGATCTGAAACTTCCAACGTAGACCCCCACTATCATGTCTCCTTCAACATCAGGGGTCTACGTTCTAACCTTCCAGAGGTTGAAGCCCAATTACAGGAGACTAAACCAGACCTTTTATTTTTAAGCGAAACTGGAATTGGACAGACTATTTCCCTAAATGAGTTCGTAATTAAAGGATACTCTAACCTAACTTCCAAATCTGAATCCCAAGATTGGCATGGAATATGTGCTTATATAAAAGATGGCTTTCCATGTGGTAGGGACATCTCCAGAGAAGATCCTAACTTACCCTATATGTGCTTCCGAGTAGCCCTAGCTCACACTACGACATTTATATTTACTCTCTATCACCCCCATAACAGCGGAGTTACTATCTTTAAAAGCATATCTGAGAAAATTGACCAAGTTCTATCAGCATATCCTTCAGCTAACATTCACGTATGTGGAGACTTCAATGTTCACAATGTGGAATGGTTGACCCACTCAAACAAGACCGATGATGAGGGGAGATTCTGTCATGATTTCTCCATTGCTTATGACCTCACTCAGATTGTTCATGAACCCACCCATGTGCCCGACAATGACGGCCAGTATGCAAGTCTCCTAGACCTTTTTCTCACAACTTGCCCTGAACTATGTTCAGTTTCCGTTCTGTCTCCTCTTGGATCTTCCGACCACTCAGTTGTATCAATTAAGATAAAAATGAAATGTAATAAGTCCTCAGACATACCTCTCCATCGTACAGTATATCGATACACTATGGCTGACTGGGATAGTTTCTGTACATTTATATCGGATCTTCCTCTGCGTTCCATGTTTAAAAAGGATGTGTCGTCTATAGTATCAGACCTGACAGAATGGTTAATTGTAGGTATAGACAATTTCATACCCTCGAAAAGTTCCAGCAAAAACCTAACAGCCAGCCATGGTTTTCCCAGAATGTGCTGCTGTTATTGTGCACAGAAATCACTTTTTCCACTGCTTCCAACGTAATAGATGTATGGAAACTAAAGCCACTTTCAGGACTGCCAGCAACCATTGTAAGAAAGTAATAAAGAATGCAAGAGAGTTGTATGCTCAGTCCGTCAAGTCCAAAGTAGCTGAGCAGCGGCTTGGTTCCCACCAGTTTTGGCAAATTGCAAACAGAATCCTGAACAGAAGCGTGTGCTCTATTCCAACTATCATCAATGGACCTGAGGTAATCTCGTCAGTATCAGACAAAGCCAAACTCTTTGTCAAGAACTTTGCAGCCAATTCTACCCTTTGTGACCAAGGCCGCCAACCCCCAATATTTCCTCCTGTATCAGAAAACACACTATGTGATATACAAATATCTGTATGTGATGTTGCCAAGCTAATCAAAAACCTTGATTCCAGTAAAGCAACTGGCCCTGACGGTATACCAATTATAGTACTCAAAAAACTTCAACCAGAACTAGCACCCATACTTACAAAACTGTTTAAACGTTGTCTAAAGGAGAATTGCTTCCCATCACCCTGGCAAATCTCATCAGTATGCCCTGTATTTAAGAATTCAGGTGATCGCTCATCCCCCTCTCAGTACAGGCCAATAAGTCTCCTGTGCGTCATGAGTAAGTTGCTGGAATCTGTGTTAAATAGAGAAGTAATCAACCATCTCAGCAAAAATAACCTTCTTAGTGACACACAATATGGTTTCCGTTCTGCTAGATCTACAGCAGATGTGCTTAAAGTTATATCTCATAGGATTAGCAAATCTCTCGACAGAGGCAACCTTTCTAGAGCAATTGCTCTTGACATATCAAAGGCCTTTGATAGGGTATGGCATAAAGGTTTAGTTCACAAGATCTCCAGCTATGGTATAGCTGGAAATGTCTTCTCAATTATTAAATCATTTCTCTCTGATAGGTTCATAAGAGTAGTAGTTGATGGGCAAAAATCAGAAGCTCACAGTATAAATGCTGGAGTCCCTCAGGGGTCCATCCTGGGCCCAACTCTTTTCCTGATCTACATTAATGATCTTCCAAATCACATCCTTACATCATTCTTAGACATTTTTGCTGACGACACTACCATCTATGGTAGCACATCTAAGACAGTAAACGACCAAGTTCTCTCCGATTCTCTCTCCTCTGATCTTGATCACGTTGTACAATGGGGAAAGGAGTGGCTGGTTACTTTTAATACATCTAAAACCAAGCTTCTATCTTTACATAATCAACGTTCTGATCCCCATCTGGCATCAATTAAAATGAATGGCTCTCGTCTTGGGGAGGCCTCAAGTTTTGACAAGCTTCTAGGCTTGACCTTTACTCCTGATCTTAAATGGAATGCGTACATCAAATCTGTTGCCAAGGCCGCTGGAAAAATGGTCGGATCCTTCTATCGATCCAGTAGATATCTCACTGCTGATGCAATTCTCTATCTATATAAGAGCCAGATACGTCCAAGGATGGAATACTGTTGCCACATATGGGCAGGAGCTGCTAGAAAAGACTTGTCCTGCCTTGATAGAGTTCAAAATAGACTTTGTGGCCTGGTGGGAGATGTCCTTTTCTCTTCGCTGCAACCTCTATCTCACAGAAGAGATGTTGCGAGTTTGTCTCTGCTTTATCGTTATTTTCATGGAAAGTGTTCGACTGAGCTTCAATCTATGGTCCCCCCTCGCCAAACTTTCGCAAGAAACACTAGACTAGCTGAAAACATTATCAATAAATTTCCACACTCTTTATCTGTGCCTAAACCTAAACATAGATTCCATGATCAAAGCTTCTTTCTTAGAACTGCACGCCTGTGGAATTGTCTTCCGTTTTCCTACTTTCCAGCTGTCTATAATATGGTTGTCTTCAAGTCCAACGTGAACAAGTTTCTGATGAGCCGTTCCACTTAAGTTAACAAATTTACCGAACTTCCATTACTATCAATTACTATATTGTCCTTTTGACTACTCTACACTCTTTAACCCTTATCCTTGAGTGGCCTATCGGCCTTGATAAGTGGTGCCGCCTATGTAAAAAAAAAAAAAAAAGTCATAAGATGAAATAAATTTATTTAATACTGCCTTGTTAAACACTCAGCAGCATTATAAGGTGGAGAACAAAAATGGAAAAATCCCAGGAAAGAAGTGGTTTCCTCCCTTACATCATAATGTAGTAGCCAATGAAAATGAAGCCTTTGGTTTGTACTTAACTATCGTTTATCCATTTATATGCATGTATAAAACATTTTGATCTTAGATAGAATCATAAAATCGAATCCTCTGATCTTAGAGAATGTGTATTTTGAATTATAATCATAAAGTAGAAACAACAATCTATATGGGAACGGTCAAATATCTTTGGAAAAATTACAGAAACTACCGAACGTTAACTGTGCTAGCTCAAGTTTCAATTACAGCCCTCACATAAAGATTAGAGGTTTTAGAATCCGTAAAATCGATCTTGTCAATTGAAACCTTGTAATTATTTACTGTACGAGAATGATCACAGTAATTGAAATGATGTATCTAATTTGCGTACTAGAGCCAGCTCCGTAAATGTTTGGCTGTTTTTGTCATTTCGTCACAGTTACAGAAAAACATTGAAGACTTTCATGGATAGTAGTCTATACTGTCATGGTGCTCAAAAATTTCACAAAAAAAATCCCCCCAAAAAAACAATAACTGTCATAATTATACAAAACTGTAATGTTCTACCAATATTTTGTTTAACTTAAAAGCAATTATCAAGGCTCACCAAATGACTGTCTAATGGCAGCCATTTTTTCTTGTTTTAAGACTTGAAACTACTTTGGTTTCAAATTAATAAACGCTTTAAAATAAGTGTTAAAATACAAAAAACTTATCCACATAAGTAGAAGAGTAACATATTTTGCCTTTGGTAACGTTTATTTGTTATATTTTTGTTTTTTGACCACTTTTTCATTTCGTTGGCTATACTGGAAAATGCCTCAGTTTTCTCTTTTTGTGATAGAAAATGGATGACAGACAATTTTTGTTCATACTTATGTAACAAAGCAACTTACAAGTATCAGAAGTGGCATCTCATGTATGCAAATGATCAAGCCGTGGTGTGAGATGATGACACAGCGGAGGAAAAGGTAGAAAAGAAAAGGAGAAAGAAAAAAAGCACATGGTAGAGAGAAAGATTTTTACCCATGTGGCAGTGACAACAACTTGGAAGTATGTGCCAGTGTGAGAGATTTTTTGACCACATGGTAGCATGACAGGACTTAAGCACGTGTTGATGCAACAGAAACTTTTAAACAAGATGCAATTCAAACTTTTATCAAAATTATCAGACGACCATGTACCATGTTGATCAGTAGCTGATCGTAGCTGTGGACTGAGAAACTTAATTGACCCAAAGAGAAAAAGTAAGGATGTGATCATATTGTTGCTGGCTTGGAAAATATGTATCAATGGGTTGGTGATGAAATGACCGTTAATAAATGCCTTTTTTTTAACTGAAAAAAAAAAAAACTTGAGTCAAATATCTTTTTTGTTTGTTTGCGGTCTTTTATACACAACATTGAGTCGGGGTTAAAATTTAACGGCCACGTTAAACTTATTTATAATTGATGAATCGGTGTAAACTTTTATTTTGATCAGATCTACTATTCAACAAAAAATACTTCCTCTCCCCTTAACATCTAGAAGTCAACCATATCTTTGATTCTTTATCGCAAGTTTTCCAACACTGATTTTAATCCTTCATGCACCTAAAAGAATTTGAGACAAAAACTTTTGACAATGTCAAGTTTTACATTCTATTTAAACTAATGATAAAATGCTTTACACTCATGAATCAACGTATATTTGTGACTAGAAATTGGATATATTAGATAAAAAAACAAAATCTATGATTTAATACATCTTGGCCAAATCTGATATGCAGAGATAATTCATTCTTTCATCAACAAAGCAACACAATAAAATATTTTGAAATAATATTTTTATAAGCGTCTGTAGTGCCATACACAGATGTTTGGCTTGTGATGTCCAATGAAATTCTATTTTAAAATGATCTGTATGCAAGTGACTCTATGCAATATTTCCAGTAAAAGAAAAAGAAAAAAAAAAAAAATCCTTAAATCCAGAAGAATCAAAAGTATTTTCACTTGAACTCAAAGTTATATTTCATCAAGATTAAAAAACAAAAATCCACTGGCCACAACCCATAACCACGGACCGCACTGGCCACAACCCATAACCACGGACCGCACTGGCCACAACCCATAACCACGGACCGCACTGGCCACAACCCATAACCACGGACCGCACTGGCCACAACCCATAACCACGGACCGCACTGGCCACAACCCATAACCACGGACCGCACTGGCCACAACCCATAACCACGTACCGCACTGGCCACAACCCATAACCACGTACTGCACTGGCCACAACCCATAACCACGTACTGCACTGGCCACAACTCATAGAAACATGAATACTGCAACCTTAAATTCCTTTATCTGCTATTTCTTGAGGAACAACTTTTGGCAGCCAGAAAGTAAACTCACTCATACACATAATGAAACTTTAAAATAACTTTTTGACACTTTTGTTTAGTCCTTATCCAAGAACTTTAAACCGTCTCAACAAAGTTTGCTTTTTCAAATATATTTTATGTTTCAGTAAAATTGTCGACATAAATATCTTTTGTTTTTACGTTTTCAATCCTAAAATCCTGTTTAATTAGCACTTCTCAATTTAGCTACATATATAAAATTATTGTTCTTGGCACATATTAAAGGTGTCACCGTCGTTAAAATACACTATCTGAAGCTAGGAGCTGTGGCACAATTTCAGGATTAGAATTCGATTTGACCCAAAGTTCAAATGTATCAAAATAAATAAAATTCACAAAATCATAAATTTAAGGGCGAACAGCAAAAAAGGTGAAGTACGTTTTAGACCTTCTCTTGTTCTAAGTGTTCAAGTTCTTATTTACTTATCTCTTTACGAGTTAGACACAACATTAGCTTTTTAACGCAAGGAAAATCCAGCCCCCATAAGAAAAAAAGGGGATACACTAGATTGGGACAAAAATTTAAATTTCCTCAGTCTAGAAGGATTTTAAACCTGAGTGATAACAGATACATTTTGAAATATAAAAAATTTACATCTACAAGTAAAGCATAAGGTCATACAAAAGAGTAGGGAATATGGGTGTCGGTAATTCTTGATCAAAAATACTAACAAATGTCTAACCTACTCTTGACTAAAATCATTTCAGTCGCTACAATACCACATTCATATTAGGGAGGTCATGCTACTTAAGATATCCACTGTAATGGGAGTGGGGTAAAAAGTAAAACGATTTAGTTAATAAGACCATTCTAACCGTTTCTAAATAATAGACCAGATACTATACTTTGAAATATTTACAGAAAAAATTGTTTTTAAAAATTACATTTAAAGCAAAGTAGGCACAAGGCCATTCAAATGTGTGGGAAAATGGATGTCGTTGGTTATCTTTTGTCACAATAACTAGAAAATATTTGACTTAATTTCCCAAATGTTTAAAAAAAAAAATTTTTAGTGAAAATAAATATGTCTACATACAATAATTTCATTGGAGGGAATCATGCAGAGGGAGAAAAACAAAAAATAAAAATTTGGTTAGTAAGACTCTCCTAGCCGTTACTAAATAATAAACTGTCTACTGTTTTCCGGTTTGTTTTGGACCGAAAACAAACAGGCATATCTTTAAGTGGCGGTGAGATCTAAATAGAGAAAAAAAAAATAGGAGGAGGTGTTTTTTGTTTTTTTTACATAGGCATCGCCACTTATCAAGGCGAAGAGGCCACTCGAGGATAAGGATTAAATAGTGTACAGTAGAAATTGGACAATATAGTAACCATTAGTAATGGAGATTCGGTTAATTTTTTTGGAGGGTGGATAATATCCTTTCAAGATGAATGCAATTTGAGAGAGGCCAGAGATGAAAAATAAAGAAGTTTAATGGAGAGTGGACACCATGGAGGCTTTCTATAGCATAAGTCCAAATCGAATTTGTCTGAAAACTTAGTCTCAGGAAAGCTAAAAATTTTAATTCCACCTGGACACCTGTTTGTTTTTACACTGTTTAAACTTTGAAGTGGTTCAACAAGTCATAGCTTATTTAACTGTGCCACTCCTCGCCTTTTAATCAGAACAACACAAGTGCTACTCATGGTTAAAAGAAAATACGAATGAACTACCAAACTTTGATCGTGGTACACATCCAATCAGTAACAACCGCAATGCAACTTGCACACATCTTTTTCTTCAATTTAACCATTTCAAAACAATAAACATGTAAACACTTCAATATTTAGCTCAGGTAAATTCTGGAATTTGAAATCGATCTGTCGTCGCCAGCCAGTATCTGCTCAGTGCAGATCGCAATGAATGGCACAGGGTTGTAGTTGCAAATTGCTAACTGAACCTCAGCTTGCAAGACCAGAAAGATTAGGTTTTACATACAATAATTTGTATTCTCAAATCGTCACCCATCAAAGAACTGACCAAATTGTCTAACTTCAGTGATATTACAGGAACTGGTGTGCTAAAGTGATTACAGACGTATATCAAGTACACAGTTTAATATATAAAAGGCTATATATCTGTCTGTCTCCATATTTTCAAACTCTATCTCTTCCGAAACTAAAAGCCACAGAGCTGCACTAGAGGCCTCAAATGATTGGGCTTTTTATGGACTGTTCTTTTAAAAAATCGTTATACACTTTATACATTCATCTTAATTCATTTTTAATCAGTTCATATGTGTGTCACATTGGTAGTGGTACAGTGGTAACGTCACCATCTTTGAATGCTACAATTTCGGTTTCGATTCTAACTGATGGCACCCAAATACTTTTTTTTTTTCTTTACTTTTGAAATCACGACTATAATATTATATACGAAATCTGGACAAATTAAAATATTATATTTAAGCGTGTTTTACGCCTGGGCAAAGCCCACACCCCACACACCCCACCCCTTAGTAATAATAATAAACTAAAACCACAAAATTCTAAGTTAACTACCTCTCCCCCAAACGAAATCTAGTGTTGGCATCGACTGGCACCGCATTAAATAGTTAAAACTGAAGAAGGGTGGAAAGATCAAGGAGAGAAAGCACTAACCAAACCTCCACTGGAAAAATGTGAAGAGGACTAAAACCTTGTGGAGGTTTATTGCTAACCAAATTCCAGTGAAGACCAATGGCCATTGTTAGAAATAAATCAATGGTAAACGACTGTTGCAATAATACCAATTCATTTGTAAACCTTATCGAAAGAGGTGGAGAGCACTAGAAATCTTGGGAGACTTGTCACCCAGATTCAAGGGAACACCACCAATTGTTGTCAGTGACTAATCTATGGTGATGACCTGTGTAAGAACTCCATGTGAGCACAAATAATGATAAATCATTTTTTACTAATTCAGTGTTTAATCTCTTATCAAGCATTCATAATAATGTCACAAATCATTTAAATTTAGGTGAAAGAGCTCTTTATTCTTAGAAATTATCCCATAAATTAGTTGAATGCCGAGACCCTTCATAACATTTACGCAGAGTAAGAGTAATATTTGGTAGCATTTATTTTCTTCCCGGCAAAATTGTGTTTTAACAAAATGGGTATATTTATGCAGAATATGGACAGTGTTATTCATTTTTTTTTTTTAGATATGATTTTCAAGTTAATTTCAATTCTTACAGAATCTTTTGATATTAATTGTTCCTATTTACAATGTCTCCCCACAGGACAGAGTTAGACACCAGGGTCGTTTTTTAATGTGGAGAAAAGGAACAAAAATAAAAATTGTCTCAGTCGTAAAGGATTTCTCCCCCACTGACAGAGAACAAGAAATTGAAGTGCAGCATCTGAAGAACAGATACTACACTTTGATCTTGAAAGTACAGAATAGTTACAAAACGCACTCCCTGACTCATGTTATTTGTGGATTTCTAAATAAAAACATTACATCATATTTAATTGAAATTAATTATTGAGATGAGTATTAATTTTATTAATTTATTTATTGCAGACTATTATCCTCATCTGAGGATAATAGTCCACAATAAATAAATTAAATAAAAACATTATTTCAGCACGGTCCGTATTTTGCATAACTTCCAAAACCGAGTGTGCAAGTAATATTTATGATTCGGACAGAAACTGAATTGGACTTCAATTTCTTTACATTTTGATAACGTTTAGATTTTATTTTATTTGTTTTGTTTTTTTACACAAATTTGCACACATTCTTTTTAACTTTAAAATATCTCAAAATGTTTGGGATGATAATTTGGATTATTCATATTACTATTCTAATCTTCATTGTTTTAATCACGTTTCAGCCGATGTAACAACCAATCTTTCCCAGGTGAGTTTTTGAAAACTTGGGAACCTTGAACTTGAAAATCTGGACAGAATTTCTAACTAAACCCTTTATTTAATCCATGTGGAAATATGAAAATTACTCATCCCAGAGAGCGTCCTATGCCTTGTTGAAATTCACATAGCTGGAAGCACTTCCGGTATATGGCTGATGGGAGTTGAGCTTCATGGTGGAAGTTTCCTTTACGTATGCCATTCTGGAGTTTTATTACGATTATTCATTTCATTCGTGAGAAGGATGGAAGAGTTCCTTCTGGCTATATATTAAGGGATGGTTGTGATCAGATCCATTCCCTAAAGCATTTGTATCCCTTAATAATTAGGCAAGTTTCTTTTGCAGATCATGCAGAGGCTGAATTTGAAGAAGTGGGGAGGGAGACATTATTTGTCCTGCTTGTTCTGTTAGGAATGACAGTTCTTCCAATTATATGTTGTGATGGTACCACTTGACTGCATGGGAGTCTCTCAGGAAGAGACTTACAGAGATTAGTTTTGTCCAGATTGTAAGGTTCAAGACTCTTCTGCTAATGTTAATATGTAAAGCACCTGTAAATAAAGTTTCTCCTGTCTCGTTTAGGATAAAGAGAAGAAATACATTCAGACTAAAATTAATTCTTTTATTCTTGTATAACTTTGGGTTAAAACATAATAACATTATTGATTACTTCTTGTAAAATCATTTGACCTGGAAGTTTGTAAAATTATTCTTGATTGAAAAAAAAAAAAAATGTTTAACATTACTCCTATAAAACAAATATTATGTCATTAGATATATATATATATATCATGTAGTAGAAATCTTTGCTCCTGCAGCATCACCTAAAGTTAAATACTTAATTAAAATTAAATTAAAAAAAAAAAAAAAGATGGAGTTTAAGTTCCAAATTGTAGAATTTGAGAGACGGATTTTTGTAAAAAAAAAGTAATGAATATTTTGACTTGCATTGAAGACGGACGCTTTTAGCGAGTAAGTTATATCACAAATTCACAACTTATCTGCTAAAAGCGTCTATCTTCAACTTTTTTTTTTTTTTTTTTTTTTAATTACATTTTCACCCCAAACAAGGCACATTGCCACTTTGGTGTAGGGGGCTACTATCAGGGGAAACATCTACTGGGGTACTATGTAGGGATTAGGGCAGCGAGATGTTGGTTCACGTTGCACTTGAACTTATGCATGTCAGTACAGTTGGGGAAGCAGTGACCTGGAATGGAATTCCAAAGTCTAGCTGTTCTGGGGAAGAAACTACTGGAGTAGAAAGATCTTTTACATCTAGGGATCTCTACAGTGTGGGGGTGGGATTTTGCAGCTTGTCGGGTCTGTCGAGGGTGTTCACGTCGTGGGGGCACAAGTGCTTGCAGTTCTTCAGAGCATTCACCATTATAATACTTGTAGAACAGGCAGAGGGATGCAACGTTTCGACGATGGGACAGAGGCTGAAGTTTAGATGCCAGTTTAGGGCCTATCAGATTTGCGACTCTCTTTTGAACCCTGTCAAGGAGCGATAGACTAGTAGCCGATGCACCGGCCCAAATATGACAGCAATACTCCATACATGGGTGAATAGTGGCCTTATAGAGGTACAGGATACTTTCGGGTGTTAGAAGTTTTCTAGCACGGTAGAGAGAGCCCACCTTCCTCGCAGCGGCCCTGGCAATGCCCTCGATGTAATTTTTTTTTTTTTTTTTTTTTTTTTTTTTTACAAAGGCATCACCACATTATCAAGGCCCAGAGGCCACTCAAGGATAAGGGTTAAAGAGTGTACAGTAGAAGTTGGTCAATATAGTAATCATTAGTAATGAAAATTTGGTAAATTTAATAACTTATATGGAACGGCTCATCAAGAACTTATTTACCTTAGACTTGAACACAACCATATTGTAGTCAGCCGGAAAGCAGGAAAACGAAAGACAATTCCACAGGCGTGCAGTTCTAAGAAAGAAGCTTTGTTCATGGAATCTATGTTTAGGTTTAGGCACAGATAAAGAGTGGGGAAATTATTGATAGTGTTTACAGCTAGACGAGTGTTTCTTGTGAAAGTTTGGCGAGGGGGGACCATAGATTGAAGCTCAGTTGAACACTTTCCATGAAAATAACGATACATCAGAGACAAACTCGCAACATCTCTTCTGTGAGATAGAGGTTGTAAGGAGGAGAAAAGGACATCTCCTACGAGGCTACGAAGTCTATTTTGAACTCTATCAAGGCAGGACAAGTCCTTTCTAGCAGCTCCTGCCCAGATGTGGCAACAGTATTCCATCCTTGGACGTACCTGGCTCTTATATAGATAGAGAATAGCATCAGCAGTGAGATATCTACTGGATCGATAGAAAGATCCCACCATTTTTCCAGCGGCCTTGGCAACAGATTTGATATACGTGTTCCATTTAAGATCAGGAGTAATGGTCAAGCCCAGAAGCTTGTCAAAACTTGAGGCCTCCTGAAGACGAGAGCCATTCATTTCAATTGATGACAAATGTGGATTAAAATGTTGATGATGTAAAGAGAGAAGCTTGGTTTTAGATGCATTAAAAGTAACCAGCCACTCCTTTCCCCATTGTACTACATGCTCAAGATCAGAGGAGAGAGAATTGGAGAGTACTTGCTTGTTTACTGTCTTAGATGTGGTACCATAAATGGTAGTGTCGTCAGCATAAATGTCTACAAATGATGTAAGGATATGATTTGGAAGATCATTAATGTAGATCAGGAAAAGAGTTGGGCCCAGGATGGATCCCTGAGGGACACCGGCATTAATACTGTGAGCTTCTGATTTTTGCCCCTCAACTACTACTCTTATGAACCTATCAGAAAGAAATGATTTAATAATTGAGAAGACTTTTCCAGCTATACCATAGCTAGCGATCTTATGAAGTAAACCTTTATGCCATACCCTATCAAAGGCTTTAGATATGTCAAGAGCAATTGCCCTAGAAAGATTGCCACTGTCGAGAGATTTGCTAATCCTATGCGATATAACTGTAAGGACATCTGCTGTAGATCTAGCAGAACGGAAACCATATTGAGTGTCACTAAGAAGGTTATTTTTGTTGAGATGTTTGATTACTTCTGTATTTAACACAGATTCTAGCAACTTACTCATGACGCACAGGAGACTTATTGGCCTGTACTGAGAGGGGGATGAGCGATCACCTGAATTCTTAAATACAGGGCATACTGATGAGATTTTCCAGGGAGATGGGAAACTATTCTCCTTAAGACAACGTTTAAACAGTTTTGTAAGTATGGGCGCTAGTTCAGGTTGAAGTTTTTTGAGTACTATAATTGGAATACCATCAGGGCCAGTTGCTTTACTGGAATCAAGGTTTTTGATTAGCTTGGCAACATCACGTACAGATATACGTATATCACATAGCGTGTTTTCTGATACAGGAGGAAATATTGGGGGTTGGCGGTCTTGGTCGCAAAGGGTAGAATTAGCTGCAAAGTTCTTGACAAAGAGTTTGGCTTTGTCTGATGCTGACGAGATTACCTCAGGTCCATTGATAATAGTTGGGATGGCGCACACGCTTCTGTTCAGGATTCTGTTTGCTATTTGCCAAAACTGGTGGGAACCAAGCCGCTGCTCAGCTACTTTGGACTTAACAGATTGAGCATACAACTCTCTTGCGTTCCTTATTACTTTCTTACAATGGTTGCTGGCAGTCCTGAAAACGGCTTTAGTTTCCATACATCTATTACGTTTGAAGCAGTGGAAAAAGTGATTTCTGTGCGCAATGGCAGCAGCACATTCTGGAGAGAACCATGGCTGGCTGTTAGGTTTTTGCTGAAACTTTTTAGAGGGTATGAAATGGTCAATACCTACAATTAACCATTCAGTTAGGTCTAATACTATAGAGGACACATCCTTTTTAAACATGGAATGCAGAGGTAGATCAGATATAAATGTACGGAAGCTATCCCAGTCAGCCTTAGTGTTCCAACTCATGTTTCCTGTGAACGTTAGGCCAAGGAGCTTGAGAGACGTACTCTCAGATAAAGAGTCGTTGGCCATTGCTATAGGTGGTAGAGAAGGTTTCTTGTAATTATTGAATGAGACCAGTTTTGTCTTGGTGGCATTGAACGTTACCATCCATTTTTGTCCCCATTCCACTACTGATTGGAGGTCATCCTCTAGTGTTTCTGCCATTACTTTAGATATATGTTCATTTGTTTTCCTGTCGTGCCTGCTATAGAGTGTGGTGTCATAAGCATATATACCCATCTCAGAGGCAATTTTGTCGGGGAGGTCATTTATGAATATCAGGAACAGCAGAGGTCCAAGGATAGATCCCTGGGGCACTCCCGCATTTATATCATATTGTTTAGATGAACGACCGTCGAGGACAACCTGGATTTTTCTCTTATCTAAGAAGGATTTAATTATGTTAAGTATTCTACCAGTGATTCCATATGATCTAATTTTCCTGAGGAGACCCTCATGCCATACCCTGTCAAAAGCCTTAGATATATCTAGAGCTACCGCTCTGCCCTCTCCCGCTTTGTCCAGTGAATGGTATATGCGTTCAGAGATTACAGTGAGGATGTCTGCCGTTGAACGGGCTGGTCTAAATCCATATTGATGGTCGGTCAGAAGTTTAGCATCTGTAAGGTGCTGGACTAGAGCATGGTTAATTAAGATCTCAAATATTTTGGCAAAAAGTGGGAGGAGGCTAATAGGGCGATAATTTAATGGGTCAGTTCTTTCGCCAGAATTCTTGAATACTGGTACTACAGAAGCAGTTTTCCAACAGCTCGGAAAACAAGATTCATTAAGGCATTTGTTGTAGAGTTTGGAGATGTTATGATGTTATGATTTAGATCTCGTTTTGACTTGGGGACGCCGTCATACTGTCTGCCACGTGTCACCGTGACGACCACCACTCAAGTTTCATGATTCCTGACCGCTTTGGGGAGAAACTGACTACGTAGGGATTCACGCTACGATCGCTACCATGGCACCAAAGTCGAGGCACATGATCATGGTTACCTCCACAAAATTACGGGCAAAACGCTTAGATGCCTTACACACCGTAGCGAAAACAACAACCCAAAAGAAACACAGTTTTCTCGACATGGAGGCAATTTCTTCATCACTAACCGTTTGTCTACAACTACGTCCGCGTGCTTGCTATATTTAGCGAAGCCAAGGAAAAGACAGCAGAAGGACCACCAGCCTCGCCATCACCACAACGCTACGGCTGTCGCGACCAATGCTACTACTACTACAACGAAGGCTTCGGCGCGCCTTCTAACAACAACAACTATCGCTATTGACACACGATTATAACCAGCACTGCTGCTACTACCATTACCAACGAAGGCTTCGTCGCGCCTTCTAACAACAACAACTATCGCTATTGACACACGATTATAACCAGCACTGCTGCTACTACCATTACCAACGAAGGCTACGTCGCGCCTTCTATCAACAACAACTATCGCTATTAACACACGATTATAACCAGCACTGCTGCTACTACCATTACCAACGAAGGCTACGTCGCGCCTTCTATCAACAACAACTATCGCTATTGACACACGAATATAACCAGCACTGCTGCTACTACCATTACCAACGAAGGCTTCGTCGCGCCTTCTAACAACAACAACTATCGCTATTGACACACAACTATAACCAGACCAGCACTGCTGCTACTACTATTACAAACGAAGGTTTCGTCGTGCCTTATAACCACAATAACAACAACTAACAACAATCTGCCATCTTCACCCCAAGGACAGCTCGTTATTATTCTGTGTTATTTATTAGAAAATAAATTGTTTAGTTCGTTCAAATCTTAATCCTGTGTTGTCTATTCTTTTTGCTTGTCACCATACGCTTCGTAACATAACAACTGGTGTCAGAAGCGTGCGACAGGTAGAATGGACTACTCAGGGTGCACCCGTAACGAACTTCTCAGTTTTATCAGAGACCAGAAATCGGCACTCCTCCAGCTAAAATCGAGTACATCACGACCAGACGAGGCCCTTATCCTCGAAATAAAAGCGGACCTAGAGATTATGCTCTCCACCCTCAAATCGACCACCTTAAACGACACGCCCAAAGCCGATAATAACGACTACAATCTGATGATCAGATTACAGGCCATACACGATTCGGTAAAGGACATAAAAAAGTTCAACCCCGGGAACGATGTTAACCGCTTCATCACGGATGTAAACAAAACATACATGATACATGTCAAGCCGGAAATCAGTACACACCCTAGTATCGAAAAAGAGTTTGTCAGAATCTGCAAACAGCTTCTGAACGAAGGGATATTCCAGCAAATGACGGACTCCCAACACGACACATCTACCTTCGAGCAACTCAAAGCATACCTCATAACGACCCACGGCAGCCAAATGACAAACTTCCAGCACCTCAGCCGGGCTTGGGATCTGCAGCGTTGAGATGGGGAGAGATTGACAGATTTCGCCGGCCGACTGGAAAACACGATTAGAGAGGCTGCAGTACACATAAAGGCAAAATTTAAGTCGGACCACTCACGGGAAATACCTGCAGATACTGTCTTCTCTCTCATGGGTGCAATGCTAATGAGTGAGAAGGTGAAAGCCTGGACACCGAGCTTATACCCACACATCGTCAAAACAATGGATAAGCATTATACGGCGGGTGGGATAGCTAGTGATGTACAGCGGTACATCGACTGTGGTGTCAAAACGGACGATGAAATCAATGATAGTCCCATCGCGTACTACGCAAACAGGCCACAACGATCTGATCAAAGGACCAGGCGAACTGAACACAATGTGAACAGGCAAACTCTCCGCCCACAGGCAAGGAAAGATACCACAACACTGCGCAACACCAAACCCACTGGCACTCGCGGCCATTTTCAGATGCGCAGGGATGATGAACACAATCAGGATGCTGAGATCTGCCAAAACTACATGAAAGGCTATGCATGCTTCCATGGACGCAACTGTCGGTACCGGCACCCACCTCGTGCCCAGGCATATATCGCAACAGACGACAAGGATATGCCACCGGAAGATACTCTCCCCACTACCATGGCCGAGGATTTTCAATACGGACCAGGCGAGATGTGATGGCTCACCCCGTGGTCCAACAGACTCACCATCACATATTTAACTTTCATCAACACTCGGCGCAGAAGTCACCTTTCGTCAACACACATTTCATGATCGAGGGAGCTACGTTCTCGGACATATCTATGTTGGACTCAGGCTGCTCCACTTGCATTATGCCAGTGTCTCGAATACCTGAAGAGGTCAGACGTCGAATAACGCCATCCAACGTGCATGTGAGAGGCATAAACGGCAGCATCCATATCCTTGGCGAACTTAATTGTGGCATCGCCATCGGCAACCACGATTCACCCAGGTTCGACGGGATCAACATGCTGATAACATCCGCTATATCTCCAATCCTGATCGGCCAAAGCATCCTTGGTCACAGCACACTAGACTCCTACACAATCGACCACCAAAAATCAACGATCGAATTCAGACGCACGCTCGCGTCCACTCCGATAACTCACACGGCAGCAATACTACCAGCTCTTACACAGAAGATACCAGCTGATGATACCACATTTGGAGCCCACACCATCGATCATTCCACTAGACTCACACAGCCCAGCCCCAAGACACTAAATGAAAAACTACACTGGCTACAGAGTAATGTGGGTGTGGCATTGCCCAACCATCCAAACCGCGACGAACTGGAGGCCACAGCAGACTTAATCATCCGCTTCGCCGACATCATGGGTACCGAAAAGGGAGAAAAGGGTACCTTCATCAGACCAGTTCGAATACCAACCAATGGCCAATCCCGCTGTCAGAAGCAACACCCAATCGCCCAGGCTCTCGAGGCTGACGTCGATGCTGAAATCATGCACATGGCCGCCAGAGAGATCATCGAACCATGCAAGGACCCCAAGGGTTTTAATAGCCCTGTATTTGCCGTTCGCAAGAAGAACGGGGCAATCCGGGTAGTTGCCAACTTCAAAGCAACACTCAACAAGGTCCTAGTTGATCTCGACCCCTACCCCATACCTACGATTGACCACCTGTTCCACAGAATCGGCGAAGGAAATAAATATTTTGCATCCCTTGATCTTCGCAGTGGCTATTGGCAGATCGCTATCGACGAGCGTGATCGACACAAAACTGCATTCACATGGAAGGGCAAATGCTACCAATACACACGACTCGCCTTTGGTCTCACATCTGCCGGACAAATCTTCTCCCGCTGCATAGCTGAAGCCTTGGCCACTGTTACATCTCGCACCAACATATCCTCGTACATTGACGACAACCTAGTCCACGCCAAAACATTTGAAGGATACATACTGGCACTGGAGCAACTATTCACCGCCCTACGTAAATTTGGACTAAAATTGAATCCGGATAAATGTACCTTCCTCGCGAACGAAGCAAAATTCCTCGGTCGCATCGTAAATAGCAAGGGTTTCAAGGCCGACCCCGAATACGTCCGCGCCATCATGGAAATGAAGCCTCCAACAACAAAAAAGGAACTGCAAGGCCTCATAGGTCGTTTAGTGTGGATACGGCAATTCCTGGAGACACGGGTACAGGAACAAATCAGGTCGGACACATTTTCCAGCATCATGACCCCCATCCATGAACTGAATAGGGCTGGCAAACCATTTGCATGGACTGAGCAGGCGGACAAGGCCTTTAATAAGATAAAGAAACGACTGTCCTCGCCTCCTGTCATTTCATTCCCTGATTTGGATCAACTCTTCACGCTCACCACTGATGCGAGTGACACCGCATGTGGGGCCATCCTAATGCAAGAAGATGACAGGGGAAAGAAGAAGATCATAGCAGTCGCTTCACACATATTTAACACCACGGAACAAAACTGGTCCACAACTGAACGCGAGGCATACGCAATAAAGTGGGCCATAGCAAAATTCGACTACTTCCTACACAGCCGCCCCTTCGTCATCTTCACCGACCACAGATCACTAACCTATCTGGATCAGCGGGTATTCAACAATGCCAAAATCCGCAGATGGCAGGAAGAGATCGCATGCTATAAATTCGTCCTGGAATTTGTGGAGGGCGAATCCAATGTCTGGGCCGACATGCTCAGCAGAAGTCATGGCCAAAGAAAAAATAACACACCAGCTGACGCCAACCCTGCAGGCAAAACATTCAGAATCCAGGGTTCGGACCTACGTATTTACATCCCATCCTGGTGTATGGACGAAATTGATGGATCAATGCTCATCCCCGAAGCACACACACCTCAGAACACCCGCCACCACAAGAATATTGTGGATGCGTTCTTTGCCTATCACTCTTCATCGACCATCCCCACAAAATACAATTGTGACCATATCAATATCGCTGCTGAGCAATGCACAGACAACACACTGTCGAGAATCATCAAAACCCTCCAGACGAATAACTCCAGCAAAAACTGTAACATCGACCCCGATGACCATCGGGCCCCCATACTCAACAAATACATCCACCAGTTCTACCTGGAGCCCGGCACATCTGTCTTGATGATTAGGGACAACAATCATTCCCCAAAACTGGTCGTACCATACAAACTCCGTCCCAAGTACCTGCATCAGGCCCATGACTGCATCAATCATTCAGGTATCGCCCGCATGCGCGAACATCTATCCGGCTACTGGTGGGAATGCAAGGACCATGACATCAGGACGTATGTCAACTCCTGCGAAACATGTGCCAAGCGGAAGGGTAACTATGGCAAACGTAAGGTCTGGCCCACCGGGCACTGCAAACGTGGAGAAAGACCGTTCGAAATCATCTACATTGATTTCGTCACGATGCCAATTTCAAAGGGGAAACGCTACATCCTAACCATGCTGGACAGTTTCAGTAGACACCTTACGGCTGTGCCGTGTTCCAGAGATCGTGCGATCGATGCTGCCCGTGGAATTTACAGTTTCTTCCTTCGACACCGGGAAATACCACGCATTGTTTCATCCGATCGCGGAACCCACTTCACGGGGGAGGTATACAGGATCTTTTGCCAACTCACATCAATCACGCAGGAATTACATTGTGCCTGGCGACCACAAAGCTCAGGTAACATTGAACGACAGCATCGCACGATGAAAAACGCCATATACATGCTGTGCGAAGATAGAGACTGTGAGTGGACCGACGTCCTCGAATCCGTCATCTCATCAATGAATGCTACCATCAACAGTGCCACTGGAGCGTCACCACACTATATAATCACTGGTCGGCAGCCCAACATTGGTTTGCCAAGATTACCCGACAACAGTATCACAAACCCCAGCCCCACGGCTTACGGCATGCAGGTCAATGCCCTGTTAAGACAAGTTCATCGACACGTCGCGCTGGCCAACAATGAAGCTGACCACGCCCAAGACCCAAATTTAGACAAGGACATGAATAAGGAACCAATACAAGTCGGTGACAAGGTACTAATCCACCGGCCTCAATCAGCTATTGCTCACGCATCTCACCTACCCTGGATCGGTACCTTCGAAGTGGCCAAGACCAACAGCATGGTGATCCAGATAAAAAATGATGATGGCCAGAGTGAATGGGTTCACCGGGCACATGTCCGCCGATTAATACCACGTCCAAAACATTTGTCCCCCAATCTACCTCCTCTACCCTACCCAACTCGTCAATCTACCGAAGAGACAACGCTTCCACCCAAGGCAGGGGCACACAGAGCGTTGCAGGACCCCATATACGTAGAAACCCCTCGACTACCGTCCGGATACAGATCGGACCTGATTCGGAATCGGTCAACACGAGGCCAGCTTCCTAAACGGTTTAAGGATTTCATCATGGGTTGATTCCATTCACACATGCAACTATGACCGCACTGGACAATTCAAGCCAAAATGAGATCTGGGGGAGCTGTTATGATGTTATGATTTAGATCTCGTTTTGACTTGGGGACGCCGTCATACTGTCTGCCACGTGTCACCGTGACGACCACCACTCAAGTTTCATGATTCCTGACCGCTTTGGGGAGAAACTGACTACGTAGGGATTCACGCTACGATCGCTACCATGGCACCAAAGTCGAGGCACATGATCATGGTTACCTCCACAAAATTACGGGCAAAACGCTTAGATGCCTTACACACCGTAGCGAAAACAACAACCCAAAAGAAACACAGTTTTCTCGACATGGAGGCAATTTCTTCATCACTAACCGTTTGTCTACAACTACGTCCGCGTGCTTGCTATATTTAGCGAAGCCAAGGAAAAGACAGCAGAAGGACCACCAGCCTCGCCATCACCACAACGCTACGGCTGTCGCGACCAATGCTACTACTACTACAACGAAGGCTTCGGCGCGCCTTCTAACAACAACAACTATCGCTATTGACACACGATTATAACCAGCACTGCTGCTACTACCATTACCAACGAAGGCTTCGTCGCGCCTTCTAACAACAACAACTATCGCTATTGACACACGATTATAACCAGCACTGCTGCTACTACCATTACCAACGAAGGCTACGTCGCGCCTTCTATCAACAACAACTATCGCTATTGACACACGATTATAACCAGCACTGCTGCTACTACCATTACCAACGAAGGCTACGTCGCGCCTTCTATCAACAACAACTATCGCTATTGACACACGAATATAACCAGCACTGCTGCTACTACTATTACCAACGAAGGCTTCGTCGCGCCTTCTAACAACAACAACTATCGCTATTGACACACAACTATAACCAGACCAGCACTGCTGCTACTACTATTACAAACGAAGGTTTCGTCGTGCCTTATAACCACAATAACAACAACTAACAACAATCTGCCATCTTCACCCCAAGGACAGCTCGTTATTATTCTGTGTTATTAGAAAATAAATTGTTTAGTTCGTTCAAATCTTAATCCTGTGTTGTCTATTCTTTTTGCTTGTCACCATACGCTTCGTAACATAACAGAGAGAACTGGAGCTACTTCGGCTGAGCACTTTTTTAATAGCACAGCTGGCTGGGATGAGGTCGGGTCCACATGCTTTGGAAGTGTCAAGGTTTTTTATGATAGCATGGACCTGAGCAGGGGTGATTTTCAGATCGTCTAGCGTGGCGTCTGTCCGCATAGGAAATTGAGGTAGGGGGTGGTTTAGAGGGTCCAGTGTGGAGTTTGAGGCAAATCGACTGGCAAGCATGTTAGCCTTCTCAGTTGCTGAGCAAAGAACCTCGTGATTGTTAGTGGGGGAATTGTTGGGAATTGTTAGTTAGTGGGGGAACTAGTCTAACTATGGAACTATAGCATGTAACGACAGTTTGTTTTTTAAAAATTCACATAGCTTGCTGGAAACACTTCCATTATTACTTTGCATTATTTTTTTGATCCTCTTTGGGGAGCATGTTGAAATTCTAGCTAGAAAGCACTTCCATTATATTGCAATGGTTGATAGGACTTGAGCTTCTTGGTGGAAGTCTCCTTTACGTATGTGCGAAAGCGCCTAATTCATTTTCTAAGGTGCCAAAATCAGTTTCCAGTTGAGGGGGGGGGGATTTACGTTCTTAACTTCTTTACTCAGAATTTGAAAAGTAAAGAACTTTAAAGGAATATTCGAATATCTATGTATCTCATAAAGAGATCAAGTGTTCGCATCAGGAAAGAGGTCACTTGATTTCTGAGAACTTCGATTGAAGTAAAATGAAACAAAAAAAAAAATTAGAAACGTAATTGTTTAAATACCATATAGTCATATATATATATATATATATATATATATCGGTTATTATAGTAATTAATTACCCAACTTTAAAAATTGATTTCCTTTATAAAATCTAAATTTGACACAAATGTCAAATTTAGATTTTTAAAAAGGAAAATAATTTTTAAAGTTTGTTTGTTTTGTTTTTTCATAAAACATAGATGAAAAAATAAACAGAAAATGGTTCTGATGGAATTATCAATATGAAAAGCGGAGAAAACAATAAAAGGAATTCTGATTGATCCAAAGTATTAATAAAGTGTTTAATTTTTTTTTTTTTTTTTAACTTTGGTAATACAAGTTGAATTGCCCTCACATAAAGGTAAAATTAAATACAATAAAATTTTGGGTGCTTCTACAGAATTCGAACCGAATTTTTAAACGTGGGTGAAATGCAGATCTATAAAATGGGCACTGGATGAAAAAAGATAAAAATAAAAACGCCTTTATTGATCCGTTGGTACTACTATACAAATGAAAGTAACACACAAAGAAGGTAATCCCTAACGAGGATAACTTCCTTAATACGAACAGATACTACACTTTGATTTGCTTACCTGCCCCCTACACATACAAAGGCACGGTTAAACACAGGATCGATTTTTAATAGACTAGTCGTTTTCATCGACATTCTCATGGTTGAAAGTACCCGAGATAAGCAATAACCCATTTCCCTCCGAAAGGAAGGCATAATGCCTGGAGGAAAGACCTCCTGGGACAGAAAAAGACCGAGTCATTAATTTGTAAAGAAAATAAATAAATATACAATTTCTATAAATTAGACACAAGCCCATCATCGCCGCCATCACAGATGAGTAAAACGAGTCGAAGGGAGGGGGTCGATTGTCATCGGCTGTCTATCGTATAACTAAGACACATTCTGACCATTTCTACCGAGAAATATATCCAGTGAACCCACTGAACCAAGTGCAAGACATCCGTTGGTACAAAGAGATGGTTAGAATCTTAAAAAGGTCTCTCGGTTGAAATATATGAGATAGCAGGCGAATGTCTGGCATCCGGTAGGATGCTCCATCCCCAGCTAGAAAAAAAACGCAAGCACTGTCCTTTTCTCTCTTTCAACATTTCAATTCAACATTTCAATTCAACAGTTACCACAATACCACATTTACTCTATAGACTAACCTTATTTAAAATATCTCCAATGGTTTAAAATCAAATTTTATGACCATAATATATTTAACAATTTCATTGGGGAAAAAGATGAAGGGGACAATTACCAGTATAGACAATAAAACGAAAAAGTGTTAAAATATAAAATGTTACCAAAGTCAAGATAAGTTACTCATCTACTTGGACAAGTTTTTTTGTTGTTTTTTTTAACTTATTAGCGGGGTTGGGGCGCCCGGATTTGCTCGATCGTAAAATACGCTTAAATATGATATTTTAATTTGTCCTGTAGCATTCAAAGCTGGTGACGTTACCTCGCTGTACCAACGTGACATGCATATGAACTGTGAACTGATTCAAAATAAATTAAGATGAATATATAAAAATATAACGATTTCTTTTTTTTCAATTTTGACTCCTTTTTGCCCCCTTAAACCGGCTAAAGACCCATAAAAGAACGGCTCATAAAAAATCCAATCGTTTGAGGTCCCTATCGCACGCAGTCAGTGCGTCCCTCTGCGACTTTTAGTTTCGGAAGAGATAGAGTCTGAAAATATGTAGACAGACAGCGAGTTTTATAAATTAAATTTTTAAGCATTTATTTACTTTGTTCTCGTTCTAAATTTGACAGCACGACACTACTTGTGTTTCGAAGTAATTAAATGTTTTAAAATAAGTTAAACCGCAAAAAAAAAACAAAAACAAAAAAAAAAAATTGTCCCGATAAATAGAAGAGTAACTTATCTTGCCTTTCGTAACATTTATTTGTTATATATTTTTGTTTGCCATCTTGTTTTGTTGTCTATAATGCTAAATGCCCAAGGGGTAGGTAATAAGGGGGGGGGGTTAAAGTTACTAAGATTTTCCCAATCCTTTCTCAGTAGATCGTCGACTGTTTTCCGGTTTTTCTAAAACGCAAAACAGATATATATATGTGTGTGTGTGTGTGTGTGTGTGTGTGTGTGTGTGTGTGTGTGTGTGTGCGTGCGCGCGTGTGTATCGTGCTATTGTTTATTGAATTCATTTTAATGTTTTCATCATATACAGCTCTCATCATGGTCACACAGTCACACACCGATTCCCGCAAGGTCAATGAAATTCCTAGTTACTTGTCTCCCCACAGGAGCAGAGTTAGACACAAGGTCAGTTTTGAATGTGGGGAAAAATCCAGCTCCCAAAAAGGGGCACTCTGGATAGGAACAAAAATAAAAATTGGCTCAGTCATGGAGGATCGAAACAGAAAAGGATCATGGAGGAGGACCGAGGACAGAAAAAGTGAAGTGTAGCATAGCAATAGCATCAGAACAGATACCACACTGTGATCGCAGTCCGGAGGTAAGCAACGGACGCTGCTGCTTAGCCTGGTTATAACGGCTTTCGTTCGGTTTTGCAGATTGGACAACCAACCAGTAGTACACATTGACCGTCTTCGGGTGGCCCCCCCAATGCACTTTCACCGAAAACACTATTTAAAAAATAACACGGTAACATATTTTTCCGCCCAAGAAAGATTTTATCTGATTGTTATGTATTTTAATTATGACCGTTTGGTGCATAAAAGGCAGTCGATTGATGCCAGCCCACGAATTCGGAATAGGGACCCGTGAGCAAAAAAAAAAATTCGCTGTTTATGTCACTTTTGCTATCGTGCTATTTTTATTTATTTATTTTTTTAAAATAATATTTTCAAGTTAAACTTACGTTTTACGATATCGTTTGTTTATTAAATTGTTAGGTGAAAGTACAGAATACCCTCTCCGTGTTAAGAATAACTTTCAAAATAACGTTATTATTTCAGCACGGTAACACAAGTGCATAAGCACCGAAAATTCAATACCGCTAAATAAGACACTAAGAAAACACCCGATTGGAGACGAAAGTACTTATACAGAATACGGGCTGTGTTAAAAAAAATAATGATGCAAACTAATTAAGGTGTGGAGGGAGGGCCCCTGGCCCTCCACACCTTAATTAGTTTATGACGCTTTGTAACTATTCTGTACTTTCATCTAACAATTTAATAAACAAAAGATGCCCTAAACATTGAATTTAATTTGAAAATTCTATATAAAAAAATAGCACGGTCCGTATTTTGCATAAGTACCGAAATGGAAATGATTTTACCTGTAAAACTCGATCCTAGTGGCCTTACAACATAACTCAATTTTAAATTCTAACTCAATTGACTTTTTTTTTTCAATTCATCATGATTTCTAAAATTATTGAAAATTTGTTTATTAAAAACATGGTTTAACGTAAATAGGAGACGACGAGTCGCCTATTTTATCCTTTAAAAGTTTAATAAATTGTCAAACGAATAACAAATCCATCATTCGCCGCATCCGGGGATAAGACACGAGAAAGAGAAAGCGGCTAGTCTGCTGTTGCCAATAGCAACAGCGTCACTAACTCAGATGTAAGTAGCATCTTCATCAAAACAAGATGCATACACGAGTACCGTGCAAATACCGAGAGAGAAAAATTAAAAAAAAAAAACAAAAAAAACAAACAAAAAAAAAACAAACAAAAACGAGATATTAACGGAAAAACTTTAAATTATACAACTTGCATAACTTCACGATATTCAGAGAGAGAAAAAAAAATCACATTCTAAACACAAACGATGTTTTATTGTTTTGAAAAATCGGCTTGAGTGTTTACTTGCCTCCCCGCCCCCGCCCCCCCCCCACTCATGGTCAGGGAAATAAACACTCAAGCAGATTAGGCTCATGGTCGGTTTTAAATATGGGGAGAATCCAGCTCCCTAAAACGGGACACTCTGGATGGACACAAAAACACCCGTAGAGTCCCGTCGTCACTCCTTCATGAAGGAGAGTACTTCGGGCGATAGGTTATACTCATTCTTCTTTCTCCGTGAGGAGGTAACGCCTGGAAAGAAGTTCTCCTGAGACAGAACAGATAATAGGTTTTTATCTTAACCTTAAGACTGGGTAAAAATATTGGCTTGTTTATTTACCGGCTACCGACTACAGAAGGTTACACATGACGTCAATTTAGAGTTGGGAATACAGATTCCGCCACCCGCCACCAAATAGGGATTACTCCGAGTAATGCAAAATTTGCCATGATCAGATCCGTCGGCATTCTTAGGGAGCAGAGCGCCTCAGGCGACCGACAATGCACCCACCTTCTAAAGGAGGAGGTAATGCTTAGGTTTCTAAGACTTACCAGAACCATACTTCACTTTGATATAAGCCTGAAGGCTCTTGTGCCAAGTAAATGTTGGTTTGTTGTTATTAAGATTAAGAAATAGTGTGTACGCCCCCCAAAATAATATGCGAATATAAAAAAAAATAATAACCATTTTACTATTATTTTTTTTAATGTTTTATCTCAAATGCATATAATACTAACTAAAAGCAAGACAAAAGTTGAGTAAAAATGTTTGAGTTTAGAATGTACGTACGCAGAGTTGGAGACGATGTTTCAACTTTGGTTCTTTCAAAATTCCCAGGATTGGAGAAATAATCCCTGAGCCTTGGTAACTCACGGCCGGACTCCACGAGTTCGGTGTGCAGTTCGAGGGCCGTTAGCACGAAATTATCGCGCAGAAGCTTCACAGCAATGGTATCCCATGAAATGTCTACATGTTCCGAACCTGGTGACTTCTCAGAAGAATTATCTTCCACTTCGTTTTCGACTAAATCACCGTTTTCTTCCTGCAGAAATGGGTTGAAGCTAGATGCATCGGCCATGTTTGCAGATCATGTGGACAAGAGCTAAGCAAAAAAGTGCATGTATATAAACATAGGTTTTCGTATCTTTTTGACGCTTAAAAAATTAAAATAACTTTGAATTAATAATTTTTTTAAATAATCAAAATCTAAAAATGTAAATTATTATTACGTATTTTGATATACTTTATTTATTATTTATTTGATATTTGCAAATACGAAACTGAGTATATATCTTCATTGTTTATACCACGTGATTTTTGGCGCGATAAATACTGCCTGCGATCCTGTTTCTTTTATTTCTCTATTTTATTTTAAACGAAAAACGTCAGGTTTTCACCCAAAATACGGCTTTCATATTGTTTTTCTTTGATTAGATTTTCTACAAGTAGTTTCAAAGAACGAGGAAAACATGGAAAAGACAAAAATAACCAAGTTTTATAACCAGAAAAAGAAATCTTCACGTAGTCGCCTCGATGATAACAAGAAACTCTTGTTAACAAATGAGAACGAATCGATTAAATCCAGTATTGTTCAAGAATCGATATCTGAGAAAAATGTCGATTCAGTGTCATCACCGATCGTTACAAGGAGTACGCGTTCATCAGCCAGAATTAAATCGAAAACAATTTTATTAACCGAAACCGGACAATCGACTAAAATCAACGATTTCTTCAAATCTCAAACCGATAACTCGAATGAGACAGAAGACACGCGTGAGAAAACTTTGTCTTTCACCAAAACGTTGGAAAAAACTAATTCTTCAAGTTTTCCTTCTAAAGAGAAATTGTTGGCAACCGAAAATGTTACCATAACGAAATCCCCTCTTAAAAGGCGTTTTAGTGAAACAATCTCTTCTCCTCTCTCGCCGAACCGTGAAAAATCTTCCACGCTCGAATCGTCGACAACAATAATAAAAGAGAAGGAAGAAATCCAAACCGTCCAAGAGAAAAGCGGCTCCAGTTTCCAAAACAATCACACCGTTAGGAAGAAACTTGTTTTAGGCGATGATGATATCAAGCCTGAAACCGAATCACCTGAAGATGTTATCAAAAAACGAAAACAGGTATATGTATATATATGTATATCTAGACAGAGAGCGAGAGATATCTTGGTACAATGCACTTATTGATCCGTGCTGAAATAATAACGTTATTATTTAAAAAGCAATTCTTAACATGAGGGGAGGGTGTTTTGTACCTATTCTGTACTTTAACCTTACAATTGAATAAAAAAAAAAACATAAAACTTTAATTAAACTTGGAAATACGATTTAAAAAAAATAGCGCGGATCAGTGAGTGCATTAGCACCGTTTATATTAACTACAACAAAGAAAAAAAACAAGTTTTACTTAGTTACGAGGAGAGATCTATTTAGCATGTAAATATGCCTTCTAAAATGGACTTTGACTATCGAAACAAGTCTAATGTCTAGATTTCCTTGGAAGTACTAAAGAATCTTGTTGATTGCTTAACCGCTGGTTAAGCAATCAAAGAAAAAAAATCAGTTAACCGCTGATTTTTTTTTTTTTTTTTTTTAAATGTACTTTTAAGCAACAACAACAATACTTACTTGTCATATCGAAAATATTAATATATCCAAAAATTATGCAAATTCATTTATAGTTTAAAGTAATTTTACGGAAAATTGGAGGAAATTGCTTTTCTCGAGATGTGAACACCTTGAAGATTGCGAATATAGGGACATACTTATCTCCCTTTTCATCACTTCAATGGCTTCTGAGATTTGTTTCCTATAGCGATAGACATTTAATATTTTTTGTTTTCTTAAAAACACAATAGCAGTTGTTCTCGATGAATTTTCGTAATTTTTGGATGTATTACTATTTTCGACATCACGATTAAGTAACTGTTTTTGCTTAACAACCACATATTTAAAATATCAATCTGTCGACTCTATCTTAACAAGCCCCAGAAGTGTTTACACAATTGCTGTTTAGCCCCCCCCCCCCCCAAAGCAAATTGTTTTCTTGGTGCTAGTGCATTTACTGATCCGCGCTTTTTAATAGTATCAAGTTTAATTAAAGTTTTACGATACCTGTTTTTATTCAATTGTTAGATGAAAGTACAGAATAGGTACATAACACCCTCCCGTCCCCATGTTAAGAATGGCTTTCTAAATAATAACGTTATTATTTCAGCACGGATCAATAAGTGCATGAGTACCGTTTTCTTTTTAAGAGTTTCGTCCGAGAAGGAAAGAGTTAGTAAAGGTGAGGTAGGTGCTCACTGCTCAGTGCTCGCTCACCTCCTTTCCAAGTTAAGAATGGTTTTCTAAACTTGTTTTGAGATCTTAAATGCGTTGAATTTTTAAAAATCTCAATTGTGAAGAGAGGGGTGCCTTTGTATATCTTAACCCATTTTATATTTTTCTATATATAATTCAAATTTCGTATGTCTGTTTGTGCATGACTTGACTTGCACATCATTTTTTTAATAATCGAATATTTATTGAAAAATGGGTTTGTTTTACAATCCACAGGGGTACGAAAAAGTGTTTTAAAAAAATATGGTACTTGTACAGTTTAGTCAAGACATTAAAAAATGAAAATATTGAAAAAAGGTTATATTTCACGTATCCGTTATAAAACTAAGTTCTCCGAAAAAAAATTCACTTAATTTCATCAAGTAGTTGGGGGGGGGGGTTATAGCGAAAAAACAATGTTATGATACCGAGCAAAAGGTTCGATTTTTAGGAAGAAAAGCTAGAATTAAAGATGGGGAGGAAGAATCGGCGCTTTACATGGAGTTATCTCCCCGTGGCGTGTTCAGCAAATTTCACAATGGCTGACTTCAACGCGTTCTCGTAATAACGTGTTTTTCCGCTGTAAAAAAAAAAAAAAAAACTACTCGATCAAATTTAATGAAATTTTCTTCGGAGCTTCAGTCCAAAACAAATACGTACAATATAGCCTTTTTTTCGATATTTTCATTTTTTTATGTCTTGACTAAACTGTACAAATACCAGAAATATATATATATATATATATATATATATATATATATATATATATATATATATATATATATATATAATAAATAACAAAAGTTTACCAAAAGCAAGAGCAGTTATTTTTCTATCTAGCTGGATAAGTTTTTAATGGTTTTTTTTTTTTTTTTTTTTAAATGTTTATTCGATACTAAAAACAGGTTGTGTCGAGCGTTATGTGAGAACGAACGAGAAAAAATAGTCGCGATGTCTATTACATCATCGAAGTCTCGACAATGACTTAAAAATAAAGCAAAATGATGTTAGAAACCTGTTCAAATATCACGGTAACATGATTTATTGGGTGTATTTTTTTTTTTTTTTTTTTTTTTTTTTTTTTTACATGGGGTTCACCACTTATCAAGGCCCGAAGGCCACTCAGGGATAAGGGTTATTGCGTGTACAGTAATCAATGAGATAATATTGTAGTAATCATTCGTATTGGGTGTTAGAGTGTCTTACTTAAGGGTGCGGTTTATCAGGAGTTTGTTTATGTTGGACTTGAAGACGTCCAAGTTGTAGTCAGGTGGGAAACAGGCAAGCGGCAGGGAGTTGCACTGGTGTGCAGTTCTAAGAAAGAAGCTTTGCTCATGGAATCTACGTTTGGATTTAGGCACAGATAAAGAGTGGGGAAAATTATTGACAGTAGTTTCAGCCAGACGGATGTTTCTCGTGAAAGATTGGCGAGGGGGGACGAGAGATTGGAGCTCAGACGAGCACCTGCCATGGAAATAACGATAAAACAAAGACAGGCTTGCAACGTCTCTTCTGTGGGAGAGAGGTTGCAGGGAAGAGAAAAGGGCATCCCCCACTAAACCACGAAGTCTATTTTGTACTCTGTCAAGACAGGATAGGCTGTTTTTAGCAGCTCCTGCCCAGATGTGGCAGCAGTACTCCCTCCTTGGACGTACTTGGCTTTTATACAGATAGAGAATTGCATCAGTAGTGAGATATCTTCTGGAGCGGTAGAAGGATCCCACCATTTTCTCAGCGTCCCTGGCAACAGATTTGATGTATGTGTTCCATTTCAGATCAAGCGTAAAGGTCAAACCCAGAAGCTTGTCAAAACATGGAGCCTCCCCAAGATGGGAGCCATCCATTTCAATTAATGCCAGATGGGGATCAGAGCGTTGATGATGTAAAGATAGAAGCTTGGTTTTGGATGAATTAAAAGTGACCAGCCACCTCTTCCCCCATTGTACCACGTGCTCAAGATTAGAGGAGAGAGAATTAGAGAGAACTTTGTCATTTACTGCCTTTGATGTGTTGCCATAGATGGTTGTGTCATCAGCATAGATGTCAACGAATGATTGTGTTTTGGGAGGTCATTGATGTAGATTAGGAAGAGAGTTGGGCCCAGGATGGATCCCTGAGGGACTCCAGCATTAATACTGTGGGCCTCTGATTTCTGCCCATCAACCACTACTCTTATGAACCTATCAGAGAGAAATGATTTAATAATTGAGAAAACATTTCCAGTTATACCGTAGCTGGAAATCTTGTGAAGTTGGCCCTTATGCCATACCTTATCGAAGGCCTTCGATATGTCAAGGAAACCTTTGTCAAGTGATTCACTAATCCTGTGTGATATAACCGTTAGCACATCTGCTGCAGATCTTGCAGAGCGGAAACCATATTGCATGTCACTAAAAAGGTTGTTTCTGTTGAGGTGGTTGACTACTACTTTATTTAATATGGATTCCAACAACTTACTAATGACACACAGGAGACTTATTGGTCTGTACTGAGAGGAAGATGACATTTCACCTGAATTCTTAAATACAGGGCATACTGATCAGGTTTTCCAGGGTGTTGGAAAGCACTTCTCCTTAAGGCAACGCGTAAACAGTTTTGTAAGTATGGGGGCAAGTTCTGGTTGGAGTTTTTTCAGCACTATAACTGGAATGCCATCAGGGCCAGTTGCTTTACTGGAATCAAGGTTCTTGATTAGCTTGGCAACCTCACGCACAGATATTTGTATGTTGCATTGCGTGTTGTCTGTTTTTGATGTATTTTTAAGTTATTGTTGAGACTTTGTGGCCTTTTTCTTTGTTTTGGACACGTTAAAACACGTAAAACCTTTTTTTTTTTTTTTTTTTTTTTTTTTTGACACAATGTTTGTCTTTTGTGTAACGTTTAAAAAATGGCCGCTAGTGATTTAAACGACGAATAATGCATAGATTTACTCAATTAAAAATAGGAAAATAGTTTATGATGCGAAATATAATGAAGATCAAATTTTAAGACTTTGTAAGAAACCAACCGAAAGGTCAGTGACCTTAGGTCATCATCATATAGTACGAATCCAAAGATTCTATTGTTGGCATTGGTTTCCCTGATATTTTTCTAGTCGAAGTACTTACGAGAGGGACCACGTGAAGGTTGCCAACATCCTAAATGAAAGTGACTTCGTGGAATGAACTGGATTCGAACTTTGAACACCCAGGTCATCAATCTGTGTTGTTAACCACTCTCAACCGAAAGGGAATATATTTCATTTTAAAATTGCACCAAAAACATTTCTTAAAATATGTTTATACCTTGTAATAGACAGGAATTGTTGAGATTGTATTTTTTCTTTTCTTTTTTTTTTTCTGTAATTTGATTTAACTAAATGCAATTCACCTTTTTTTGTGCTTACATGTAAACACCCTAAAAAACGCAAAAAGAAAGATAAGGAATCATTTTTAAAAGATCAGTTTTGCCTATAAATTTAATGTAATATATATATATATATATATATATATATATATATATGATGTGTGTTCTGGAAACTCATTTCTGATTGTTTACAGTATTAAAATACTGTTATTCTGAAAACAGATGTTGCGAGTCTGTCTCTGCTTTATCGTTATTTTCATGGAAAGTGTTCGACTGAGCTTCAGTCTATGGTACGCCCTCGCCAAACTTTCACAAGAAACACTTGTCTAGCTGAAAACACTATCAATAATTCCCCCCACCCTTTATCTGTGCCTAAACCTAAACGTAGATTCGATGAAAAGGGCTTCCTTTTTAGAACTGCACGCCTGTGGAATTGTCTTCCGTTTTCCTGTTTTCCAGCTGACTACAATATGGTTGTCTTTAAGTCCAATGTAAACAAGTTCTTGATGAGCTGTTCCACTTGTTGACAAATTTACCGTATTTCCATTACTAACAATTACTATATTGTCCAATTGACTACTGCACCCTCTTAACCCTTATCCTTGAGTGGTCTCTGGGCCTTGATAAGTGGTTATGCCTATGTAAAAAAAAAAAAAAAAAACAGCCAAACTCGTTTGCATTTTTTAAAACTGGTAGACATTAATCAGAAGTGACTTTTTCCAGGCCATTCATAAAGATCAGATCAACTGACAAAGAGTATAAACAAAGACGGATAGAACCAAAATACAAATCCGACTAGCAAAGATTATACATAATCACCTAAAAAAAAAATCGCACAGAAGTTGTCTCCCAAAGAAAAAAAAACAAAATGAAGGGGGTGGGGGTAAATGCCCTAAAATGCTAGAATGACATGGAAATGGTAAATTTTTAATTTATGAGACTGATCCCCTATTCAAAATTATAAAATAATTTTGATACTTCTGCTGTGTATGGACCATGCTATTTTTTTTATATAGGATCTTCAAGTTAAATTCAATTTTTACAGTATCTTTTGTTTATTAAATTATGTGAAAGTACAGAATAGTTAACAAAGCCTCTTCCCTCATGTTAAGAGTAGGTTTCTAAATAAATAAATAATGTTATTTTAACACTGTCTGTAAACTGCATAAGTACCTTTTTAAATTTATTTAAACATAGGTTCATAAGAGTAGTAGTTGAGGGGCAAAAATCAGAAGCTCACAGTATTAATGCTGGTGTCCCTCAGGTGTCCATCCTGGGCCCAACTCTTTTCCTGATCTACATTAATGATCTTCCAAATCACATCCTTACATCATTTGTAGACATTTTTGCTGACGACACTACCATGTATGGTAGCACATCTAAGACAGTAAACGACCAAGTTCTCTCTGATTCTCTCTCCTCTGATCTTGAGCGCGTGGTACAATGGGGAAAGGAGTGGCTGGTTACTTTTAATGCATCTAAAACCAAGCTTCTCTCTTTACATCATCAACATTCTAATCCACATCTGGCATCAATTGAAATGAATGACTCTTGTCTTCCGGAGGCTTCAAGTTTTGACAAGCTTCTGGGCTTGACAATTACTCCTGATATTAAATGGAACACATACATCAAATCTGTTGCCGGTGCCGCTGGAAAAATGGTGGGATCTTTCTATCGATTCAGTAGATATCTCACTGCTGATGCGATTCTCTATCTATATAAGAGCCAGGTACATCCAAGGATGGAGTACTGTTGCTACATCTGGGCAGGAGCTGCTAGGATGAAGTTATCCTGCCTTGATAGAGTTCAAAATAGACTTCGTAGCCTCGTAGGAGATGTCCGTTTCTCTTCCCTACAACCTCTATCTCACAGAAGAGATGTTGCAAACTTTTCTCTGCTTTATCGTTATTTTCATGAAAAGTGTTCGACTGAGCTTCAGTCTATGGTCCCCCCTCGCCAAACTTTCACAAGAAACACTCATCTAGCTGAAAACGCTATCAATAATTCCCCCCACTCTTTATCTGTGCCTTAACCTAAACGTAGATTCCATGAACAAAGCTTCTTTCTTAGAACTGCACGCCTGTGAAATTGTCTTCCGTTTTCCTGCTTTCCAGCTGACTACAATATGGTTGTGTTCAAGTCTAACGTAAATAAGTTCTTGATGAGCCATTCGATATGAGTTAACAAATTTGCCGAATTTTCATTACTAATGATTACTATATTTTCCGATTTCTACTGTGCACTCTTTAACCCTTATCCTTGAGTGGCCTCTTGGCCATGATAATGTGGTTATGCCTGTGTAAAAAAAAAAAAAATAATGGCTTGTACAAAAAAACATAAAAACATTTATTTCACAAAAGTTGAAAGGAAGTTAAAAACAGGACATGTGTGCTTGTGAAAGTATATAACCAATAAACTCTTAAACTCTTGGTCACATAACACTGAAATTATCAGGAAATAGTAATCGTACACCAAGGTTTATAACGAGTAAAATCTTTATTTGGATGGATGAATAACACATACAGAAATGTTGACAAGGTGAAATGCAAAATGTTCATTTCAATTTGCCGATATATTTCTATTACTTTTACGCATGCGCAAATTCATTCGTAGCTTGAGGTGGCTTAATTTTTAATCTTTCTTATCTATTTGTTGATAGCTCAAACAGTAAGGAAACACGGCTAGACAGCAAATGTTTTGGTTTTGATTCTAGCTGATGGCGCCCATGTAAATAAATACAAAATCTAAATAAATTAAAATACATTTAAGCGTACTTTACGCACTTCCCCCGCTAGTTATGAAAATAAATTAAATGAAATGAACAGTTTACTTTGTTTCAATCTGGTTTTTGGATAAACCATTATTTCTTTAACTTCCGTTTGTATGAATACTCCATTGTTCTAGCAATTATTTCAACATATGTACACATTTCAAGCATTTAAATTACAAGTGTCGTACTAAATAAATCTAAATGGTTCCTCATTAATATTTAAAAAAAAAAAAATTTATCCTCTGTACACAAAATTTTCATTGCATTATATTTAGGCCATTAAACCGTAGTTTAATGGCCTTAACATCCCATTAAAAAAAATGAAAATAAAGACTTCTGGACAATGCCGATTTTGTATCGCTGATAAAATTAAAACCTTTTGAATTTTAATTCTGTTTTTAAGACACATCATTTGAAAAGGTCAAACGAGATCAGTCGGTGAGACAGATTTTTTTTTTTTTTTTTTTTTAAGTATATTTGGAATGAAAAATAATTTAGATTTCTTTTGTGAAATTTGAAGCCAGAAATTCAACAGTTCAAATGCTTCCAAATTTCATTAATATTTTCGAAGAATTACAATCTTTTTTCAACTATCAGGAAAATATTCAAATGATTTTATGAAGAAACTGTAATGTTGGATTTAATTTAGTAATTATTTTAAATAGAATTTATTGGTAAATTTATAGATTAACACTCTACTACCCTCTCTCTCTCTCTCTCCAAAAAGATTCTATTCATTTTTCTTCGCAGTTTGTTCAAGCTAGGGATGGATCATCCTACCTGATGCCAAATATTCACCCACTAACTCAAATATTCCAACTGAGAGTTGTTAAGATTCTAACCATCCCTTTAAGTGCAATTGTTTGAGTCTCGTGCACTTGGTTCACCAGGTATATTTGCTAGATAGTCTACTTTTGTGATTACATGTGAACAGCTTGAAAAACTCAACAAAATGAAAAAGAACAATTTTTAGAATTTGAGTGAGGGATCGTTTCTAAATTTAATGCAAGGAAATCCTCCATTTCCAGACCATTATAACCTTTTGAGGCTGTTAGCTAAATTTTTTATCACTAACACAAAGTCCAATTAGAGTACCTCCAGTCAAAAACGCACATAATTTATCTTGCAGCAAAAATAAATTTGGGTTAACTGTCCTAAAAAGCTAGAATAGCTCAGAAACGGTATCATTCTATGTTAAATTTAATTTCAGATTGGAAAATTCATTTCCATTTCAGATCTTTTAGACTATTGGCATCTTTTTTCGGAAAACAATGGGCAGTCTGACCCTTACCAAAAGGTTGGGAGGGCCTTACTAACCTGCCCCATTAGCATTTCGTTTGGTCCTTTATTTTTCGGTCATTTTTGGTGTAGATCTCTGATCTTGAGCATGTAGTACAATGGGGAAAGGAGTGGCTGGTTACTTTTAATGCATCTAAAACCAAGCTTCTCTCTTTACATCATCAACATTCTGATCCACATCTGGCATCAATTGAAATGAATGGCTCTCGTCTTCAGGAGGCCTCAAGTTTTGACAAGCTTCTGGGCTTGACCATTACTCCTGATATTAAATGGAACACGTACATCAAATCTGTTGCCGGTGCCGCTGGAAAAATGGTGGGATCTTTCTATCGATCCAGTAGATATCTCACTGCTGATGCAATTCTCTATCTATATAAGAGCCAGGTACGTCCAAGGATGGAATACTGTTGCCACATCTGGGCAGGAGTTGCTAGAAAGGACTTGAGTTCAAAATAGACTTCGTAGCCTCGTAGGAGATGTCCTTTTCTCTTCCTTGCAACCTCTATCTCACAGAAGAGATGTTGCGAGTTTGTCTCTGATGTATCGTTATTTTCATGGAAAGTGTTCGACTGAGCTTCAATCTATGGTCCCCCCTCGCCAAACTTTCACAAGAAACACTCGTCTAGCTGTAAACACTATCAATAATTCCCCCCACTCTTTATCTGTGCCTAAACCTAAACGTAGATTCCATGAACAAAGCTTTTTTATTAGAACTGCACGCCTGTGGAATTGTCTTCCGTTTTCCTGCTTTCCGGCTGACTACAGTATGGTTGTCTTCAAGTCTAACGTAAATAAGTTCTTGATGAGCCGTTCCATATAAGTTATCAAATTTAACAAATTTTCATTACTAATGATTATTATATTGTCCAATTTCTACTGTACACTCTTTAACCCTTATCCTTGAGTGGCCTCTTGGCCTTGATAATGAGTTGATACCTATGAAAAAAAAAAAAAAGAAAATGTCCAATGTGATCAAGTTCTAATTGATACCTATGAAAAAAAAAAAAAAAAAGAAAATGTCCAATGTGATCAAGTTCTAATTGAATCGTCCCCCTAAGTAATCCAAGTTACAAAATTCCCACTGTTTACTATGCTAAAATCACAATGACTAATGTATACCTATTAACCCTTATCCTCGAGTGGCCTCTGGGCCTTGATAAGTGGTGACACCCTTGTAAAAAAAAAAAAAAAAAAAAAAAGATCTTCCCATTCCCTATCATAACTGTTGCGTATATATTCCAGGGTTGCAGAGTCGGATGGTATAAGTCCGACTCTGACTCATAGAATGCGACTCCGACGATATCTCTGACTCCCGACTCCTTGGCCCCTATGTGAAAATCTATTCTGTAGATCCATATACCAGCCTCCCACATCTATTCAGCAAGCATTTTATAATTACTTTTCATGGATATTATTTTTTACGTTTAACATTCACTTGAACGATAAATATGCTCACATGTACACTCAACCAGCTTTATAGAATAACTTCAGATAACAAAGGGATAAAAAATTAACAATTAAATTTAATTATGCTATCAGTTCAAAAGGGAATACAATATTTAGGAATAGGGAGACCTCTTTATTTAGTCCATGGTATTTCGAAGCCAAATGCTTCTCATCAGAAGAGGGGATTATAACATTATACAGAGAAGATATTTTTTAAAAGGTAATATTGTCTTTATGGAAAGAGGATCAAAGAAAAAAACAGGAAGAAGCCATAAAGTATGCTATAGTAGCATAAGTTGCTTCTTATTGATTTAGGCCCCTTTTTTTGTTTTGTCTCCCCCCCTCCCCGATAAGATTGTGATTCTGGATTGATCCCGGGCTAATCAAATTGCCAACATCCATTTGATTCAGGAACTGGATTGCTTTCGGATTACAATCAGATTATTATCCAAAGATATCTCCCTACTGATGCAATTCTCTATCTATATAAAAGCCAAGTACGTCCAAGGATGGACTACTGCTGCCATATCTGGGCAGGAGCTGCTAAAAACAGCCTATCCTGCCTTGACAGAGTACAAAATAGACTTCGTGGCTTAGTGGGGGACACCCTTTTCTCTACCCTGCAACCTCTCTCCCACAGACGTTGCGATCCTATCCTTGTTTTATCGTTATTTCTATGGCAGGAGCTCGTCTGAACTCCAATCTCTGGTCCCCCCTCGCCAATCCTTCATGAAAAACACCCGTCTAGCTGAATCCACTGTGAAAAATTTCCCCCACTCTTTATCTGTGCCTAAATCAAAACGTAGATTCCATGAACAAAGCTTCTTTCTTAGAAGTGTACGCCTGTGGAACTCTGTTCCGTCTGCCTGCTTCCCACCTGACTACAACTTGGATGTCTTCAAGTCCAATGTTAACAAATTCCTAATGAACCGCCCTCTTAAGTAAACACTTCATTAAATCTCCACACTAACGTACTGTACTTGCAATAACCCTTATCTCTGAGTAGCTTCTGGGCCTTGATAAGTGGTGACCACCTTGTAAAAAAAAAAAAAAAAAAAAAAATGTAATCCAGTGATCTCGCTCAAAGACAGAATTTTCATTGATCCTGTGTGATGTCACAACAAAAACAGCTTTCTAGATAGGATTTGCAGGGATCCGATGGACCGAAATATCTTGATGACGTAGATATCTCGAAAAATAAAAGCAAAACCATGCAAAAACTGCTTAATTGTGTAACTGGTAAAACCAAACAAGAAAACTGTAAAAAAAAATTAATTTATTGGACTTAAGGAGTCCAGTCGGATAAAATAAAATTCAACTCCAGCTAAAATCTCAGACTCCCTCCGACTACACAATCCTGATATATTCATTTGTAAATAAAATTTCATCAAAACCATTTCGGACCTTTTAAATAGTGAATGAGGTATTTTGGTGGCAGAATCTCGCTAAAGAGTAAATAAAATGTTTTGATGTCCTAAAGAATGACGCTTAATCCCTCCTCAAACAAGGTATAATGCCTAAGTTGAATAGAGATTGTAATTATTTTTATTTGACTAAATAAATTGACCACTCTCGTTCCTTTCTTTAATTTTTTTTTTTTGGGGGGGGGGGGTGCATTTTGATTTCAATAAGTATTTGATTAATCTATATATCTATAAAAGTGAGAATGTGTGAGGACATTTCTAAACCTATATACTCAACAAATGTTTGATCTACAGATTTGAAATTTGGTATATAAGGTATTCAGACCTGTGGAAAACTTAGTTTTCATCTGGAAAAAAGGTCTACTTAGGGGTCAAAATTGAAAAATTGGTCCATGGGGGTGATTGGATTTTTATCTGTTTATCAACTGTTTCACAAATCCACATGCGTGAATCGTTCAGATGAAGAATGAAGTTAAGAATAAGTAGGTTTGAAAACACATTTTAAAGATCGTGTTAAGTTGACTTGCTGTCTTTAGGTTTTGGTTTCAATCTCAGCTCGAGTATTTTTACTTACTATAAGTGAACTATTAAGAAAATGATATAATACTTGCATGCACATGTCAATTTCTGTATGAATTATAATATTTATGCATATTTTATGACCGGACAACACCAGACAGTTTACTACTAGTAGTAACTAAAGATGTAAGTCACGTAAATATAGCAAAACACGTACAGATGTAATCATAAATTTTATTGAAGATAAATCTTTTTAAAACTGAAAACTTTTAAGGAAAAATGAATGAGTTATTTTCCTTGTTTTTCTTTAACTTTGAACGTCATGTATTCAATTTTGTTTTTCATATTTATTTACGTTTTTATTCATTAGTTTCAGAGTCCATTATTTATAGCCATTTATTCTTGTACACTCCCCTGTGACTGGCCATTTTAGATTTAAACATCCAAGATCAAAGTCCAAAATGGCATCTAGTTAAGAGTAGGATAAATAGGATGATCCCCCCTCCCCACACTTTTGAGGGTCTGTTTTTATGTTTGTTTGTTTTTTTTTTTTGTTTTTTTTTTTGTTTTTTTTTACACTGTGGTCACCACTTATCAAGGCCTGGAAGCCACTCAGGGATAAGGGTTATTGCAAGTACAGTACGTTAGTGTGGAGATTTAATGAAGTGTTTACTTAAGAGGGCGGTTCATTAGGAATTTGTTAACGTTGAACTTGGAGACATCCAAGTTGTAGTCAGGTGGGAAGCAGGCAGACGGAACAGAGTTCCACAGCCGTGCAGTTCTAAGAAAGAAGCTTTGTTCATGGAATCCACGTTTTGATTTAGGTATAGATAAAGAGTAATTGTGTAATTGTTTTTTTCTTAATTGTGCCAGTTTCAATTTTGTAAATAAACTAACAGGCTGCCTGGCATTGGCCAGTCATAAAAGACACATAAATATATTTTAATTTATGCAAATTTTATATTTATTATTATAGAACCAATTCTCTATCATTTATTATATTGTACCTATATATATAGTAGTGATTTCAAAATTAAAAAGAAAAATGACTTAGTGCCATCAGCCAGAATCCAAACCAAAACCTATACTTCCCCAGCATTAGTCTTTACCGTTTAAGCTATTGTTAGATGGATAACAAAAATGATGTTAAAATTTAACCGATTTAACATATAAATGTATATTTGTGCATACATAAAAGTAACATGTATAATCGATTTTTGACCTCTTAGCTATTTTTACTGGCTAAAGACCAAATTGAATTTGCTCCAACTTCTCTCTATAGCAAGTTTCAAGTATGTAGACCTCAAATTGATGGAAGAGTTTGATAGAAATCATTCCTCAGGCAGACGGACAATGTCAAAGTGGGGTTAGGGAATAGCATTATGTGGTTTGTTCTAAGACTACACCCCCACTCCCCACACAATGTTGGGTTTCTGTGCTTTGAAAAGAGTTTTTTATTTTTTTCTTGGAATAATGACCTGTCCATCTTTTGGCCTTCGGGTCGGGATCAAAGTGTAGTATCTGTTCTGCAGATGCTGTTAATGGAGGGGAAACCCTCTATACTGGAACAATTATTATTTTTGGTAACCAGAGTGCCCCCTTTTTGCCTACTTTTAGGGGAGCTGGTTTTTACCCCACATTAAGCAGGACCTTGCGCCTAATTTGCTTTGATGGGGAAGCAAATAAATACATTAAATTATAATATTTTTGAATTGGTTCAATAACAATTCCTTTTAATAAGTTTATACTAAAGAATTCTTCATCTGAACGATTCACACATGTGGATTTGTGAAACAGTTGATAAACAGATAAAAATCCAATCACCGCCCCCCCCCCTGTACCAATTTTTCAATTTTTACCCCTAAGCAGACCTTTTTTCCAGATGAAAACTAAGTTTTCCACATGCCTGAATACCCTATATACCAAAATTTATGTCTGTAGATCAAACATTTATTGAATAAATTTCCAACTTAAGCGAGTTGAACCAGTCTTGTTTAAGGCAGAAGTTTCTAGGGAATATCAAATTCACAAGTGATTTTCAGTCATGTGGTCAGTCAGGGGTAATGGCAACATTACGTTTTTGCAATTCTTGCAGGAAGGGTTAACATCTCCCCACATAGTGCCAGGGTCAACATTGCTTAACTTTGGTGATTTAACAAGAACCAGTTTAACATGATTATAGCATATTTGTAGCATTTACTTGTACAGCAATATCATTCTGGTGAAATAACAACTTGTGTTCTATGAATTGTTTACAATAGTTTGTTATATAGTTGTCACAGCATTAAAATTTTAATTTGGATATGATGCTTGTATTAAATGATAATATGGAAGAAGTCTTATGAAATGACGGAAACCTCATATGTTGTATGCCACCTAATGTTTTCTGAACAGTTTCTTTTGTTGTACCCAATGTCATTCACATGCCTTGTGTTGATGTGTGGCTTATGGTTTTCAGGCACTTTCATCAGGTTTTATCTAATAACATAAGTAGCCTTTTTGAACGAGGGACTTCCTGATGAAAATCCTAAAGGTTGTGGTCTCTTTCACAACTGGCCATCTGACACACAAACATGCATGCTCATACAAGTGACATAGTTATTTAAAACTAGAAAAAGAAATAACAAAAATAGAAACAATATATAGAGGTTGGATTAAATCAACATAATCAGCTGAAACGCTTGGTCGGATTAGAGGATGGGATCAAAAAGTTGAATGGTAAAACGGGCTAAAATAGGAATGGATGAAAATCAATGAATATTCAATACTTCCAATACATATTGTCATCAAAATTATTGAAATTATTCATTTTTCAAGCAAATTAATTGATTGCCTATTCTAGTCAGGTACCCACTGTTATGTATCAGGAGGAAGCGTCACAAGCGTCCTTGCAGTGACTTAGTTCACAATACATTGCACTGTAGAGAACATACTGTTGAATTTTTTTGCATAATGGCTTGAATTAAATTTTAAAATGCAAATTTCAAGTATTATGATTCAGTTGTGCTCTAAACCGAAACATTCATTTCAAATACACCCCTGTCTAATCAAAGAACCTAGCATTGATTTTATACGCCAGCCCCTTCGGCTTGTGTGGTGTTAAAACTTCTCCAATGCATTTGTGATGTTAGGCTATATAAGGGTGTAAACTTTAAACTGAATTTGATTGTTCTTTCTTTAATCAGATTTTAATTATCAATTTTCAATACTTATCGGAAGTATTCATAAACAAAATCCATCTAAAAACTCTCCCAGGCACGTAAAGTATATTTGCGCAAAGTTTTTATTACAATCGGCCCAGCAGTTTTGGAGTCTATAGGGAATGAGCATACACACAAAGCGTCTTTTACATATCAGTAGAGATAATTTTATCAAATGTATATCATTTCAAAGAAATATTGATGCTTTCAATAATCCTATTATGAGAGTTTTGAAGAACCAAGATGGGTTGATAAAAACCAAATGAAAAGCTATTCTAATTGATTTTTTTATATAGAGCAATTCCTTATCTGTTTCAGTAGGTAAAATAATAGGATAGACTATTTCTCAAGTCTTGATAGAGCAACTCTTCTAAAACTAAAATACTAAAAGTAGTAACAGTCAATATTTTTCATGTTCCCCTCCTTTCTATTAAGACAAATTTTGTATATGAAACTCTGATCTTGAGCATGGAGAGAGGGGGGGGCTGGTTACTTTCAATGCATCTAAAACCAAGCTTCTATCTTTGCATCATCAACATTCTGATCCCCATCTGGCATCAATTGAAATGAATGGCTCTCGTCTTATGGAGCCTCCCTGTTCTGACAAGCTTCTGGGCTTGACCTTTACTCCTGATTTAAAATGGAATACGTACATCAAATCCATTGCCAAGGTCGCTGGAAAAATGATGGGATCCTTCTCTCGATCCAGTAGATGCAATCAGATGCTGATGCAATTCTCTACCTATATAAGAGCCAGGTATGTCTAAGGATGGAGTAATGATGTCACATCTGGGCAGGAGCTGCCTTGACAGAGTTCAGAATAGACTTTATAGCCTGGTGGAGGATGCCGTTTTCTCTTCCCTGCAACCTCTTTCTCATAGAAGAGACGTTGCAAGCCTGTCTCTACTTTATTGTTATTTTCATGGCAAGTGCTCGTCTGAGCTCCAATCTATGGTCTCCCCTTGCCAAGCATTCACGAGAAACATGTTTGGCTGTAAACACTGTCAATAATTTCACCCACTCTTTATCTGTGTCTAAACCTAAATGTAGATTCCATGAGCAAAGCTGCTTTCTAAGAACTGCACACCTGTGGAACTCTGTTCTGTTTACCTGCTTTCCAGCTGACTACAATATGGCCGTCTTCAAGTCCAACGTAAACAAGTTCTTGATGAGCCTATCCCCTTAAGTAATCCAGTTTACCAAATTTACACTTCTAACGATTACTATATTGTCCTTTTGACTAATGTACACTCTTTAGCCCTTGTCCTCGAGTGGCTTCTGGGCCTTGATAAGTGGTGATTCCCTTGTAAAAAAAAACCCAAAAAACTATTGCTTGTTCAAACACAGCAGTACCTCAAAGGCACACAATCTGTCCTTCAACAGTAAGATAATTAAAACTGACCAAATTAGTTTTGACTGCCGAAAGATTCTTTAAAACTTGCCAGTAAATTATCGACAAGTTACTGCATATCACAACCAAGATAAGAAAAAGAACTTAAAATTTGGTGTCAGTTGTTTATAATGGTCAACAATTGTTCCAACAGTGGATTTGTTATTGTTGGGATGATAATCTTGTTCAATCCTAGGAGGTTCACCTAATGACAAGGGGTTAGGGTTTTTTTTTTTTTGCAATCGTCTAAGTTAAAGGGAGAATGCTGACAGATCTGCTCAAGCATTTATTCATTTATTTATTTTTTTATATAGCTCATAGTATTCCGACTTTTCAAAATTCCACTTCACCTAACCTCCTGGCAAAGAGGTAAACATTAACGCTGAAATATAAAATCAGACCTTGTTTACCTTTTTTTTATGGCAGATTGATTCATTTTATTTAATGGTTGTATCAACTATAAAAGAACATTTTAATGGTGAACATTACTAAAATTAGACATACTTTAGCGCGTACTAGTAATGACATTTTGTTTTAAAATATACTAATCTCCCCCCCCCCATCAATATTGCTTAAATATAAATTTAATTTAGTAAGCTGTTTTAAGTTATGTTTTTTTTTTGGAGGGGGGTACTTTAAATGTTCCTATCAATACTGTTGCCACATCTGGGCAAGAGCTGCTGGAAGCATCTTATTCTGCTTTAACAGTTCAAAATAGACTTCGTAGCCTAGTGAAAGATGCTCTTTTCTCTTCTCTGCAACCTCTTTCCCACAGAAGAGATTTTGCAAACCTGTCTCTGCTCTATCGTTATTTTTATGGCAAGTGCTCTGAACTTTGGTCTGTGGCCCCTCCTTGCCAAATTTCACGAAAAACACTTGTCTAGCAGCAACCACTATCAATAATTTCCCCTACTTATCTGTATGTAAACATAGATTCCATGAACAAAGCTTCTTTCTTAGAAGTGCATGCCTGTGGCACTGTTCCGTCTGCCTACTTTCCAGCTGACTACAATATGGTCATCTTCCAGTCCAACGTAAACAGGTTCTTCATGAGCCGTCTTTCTAAATTAATCCAATTTACCAACTTTCTACTACTAATGGCCATTAACTACCATATGCTCATTAACTCTTATCGTCGAGTAGCCCCCCAGGCCTTGATAAGTGGTGACTCTTGTAAAAAAAAAAAAAAAAAAAAAAAAAAAAAAAAAATCAGAATGACATCACTCACTCACTTATCTTAGAATGCTACTGATCTATTATATAAAGAGAAGTTGTCTGTGTATGTCCAACTAAAAGTTCAAAACTACAAATCAAACACCCAACAAGTTAGTATATTCTTGATTGAAATTGCCCTGGATGAATATCTAAAATTTAGAAAAACTTAATTCTTTGTGGATCAACTGGGCCCGGTTTCATCAGGGCAGTTTTTTTTTGTTTTTTCTTCAGCCATTTCCAATGATATCTATTATATAAAGTAGAGCTGAATGACTTGTATTAATTCAATAGGTTAAAACAAGAGGAGACTGGAAGAGAAAGATGGATGAAGGTTGGGGCAAAACAAGATAGGATTGAGATTGGTAGAGATAGGAATTTTAATATAAAGATGTTTTACACACTTTCCAACCTTTTTAGTCACGTGCAAGCGACTATAAATCACTCCGTCAGTCGGTCTGTTGGTCAGTCTGTCCGTAACACTTTTGTGCTTGGCCTTTTTGGTTAAAATCAAAGGTCTGTTGTTAATAGATGCTTTTCTTAGTTTTTTAAGCTTTTCTTGGCCTTTTGGCCAAGATAGTATCTGTCTTACTATATGCTGTACTTATGTTTGTAACTTTGTGATATAAAGTGGGGGATCACTTTTCTGTATTAATTTAATGTAAAATGATCACCCACTTTACAACCAGTCAGTCTCAAAGCCATTCAAGGCATTCTCCAGATCATTCAAGTTGTTTTTGAAGGATTCCAGTTATTTTTTAAGCATTCAAGTCATTCTTAAGGTCATTCAATTCATCCTTAAGTTCATTAAAGTCATTCTAAGTCATTTACTTTTTATATATTTAAGTCATTTCAGCCCATTTTTCGGTCATTTTAGTTATCTTTAAGAATTTCATGTTAATCCTACATTCACGCATTTATTCATTACACAAGAGCATGCGACTAATGGCTATCGACCTTGTTATTTATTATTTTTATGGCTCCGGGTAACACCAAGTAGTTTTGTTAGTCAAATATAAAATGTCAATTATCTACAGTCTAAAATATTAGTAATTTAATGTTAAACTCCTATAAAATTACTCTTTGAATATTTTTATATTTTATATATGAACACTAATGGAATTTAAAAAAGCAAAAAAAAAGCAACTGCTGTAATCTTTGATAGTAATTAAATCATAAAATTTCATCACTATTTCTAAATTTTTTCTTTCACATGATTTTAATGGATATTTAGGTGCTTTTGGTGATAACAATCCTCAATAACTACAGTAAATATGAACGTATGTTTATGTCAGGCAGACCTGTTAACATGCAGAAAAAATATTTTAATATATAAATAAAAATTAAACAAATATTTAAGGACCTTTTTATACAAAAGAAAATTCATTTTCTTACAAACGAAATGGTTAATAATAGGGAAGGAGTTAACATCATGAAAAATGAACTAATTAAAAATATTGATACAAGGACACACAGGGTAGAACGATAAATTTGTTGCTCTAAAGAAAAAACACTACAGCTTTATTTTAAAACTTTTATTGAAAAAAATCAATTCAGGTAACTTGATTATGTAGTAGAGCTGACATCTATTTAATGTAGCCGCCTTTTTCACCAGCACTGGCGGGAGCTAGGCGAATACTCACCGATCAAGCTGGCTTTGGTGTTGTGAGAGGTCATGTTGATGTTCTTGACATATGAACAAAGTAGTCCAACAGGTTCAGGTTGGGGGTGAAGGGATGGACCAGTGAGAGAAGAGTACAAAATCATAGCACTCCTCTGAAGCCAAGCCTGGGTTTCTTTGGACTTGTGGGCTGGAGCCAAGTCCTGCTGCCACCCCAGGGTGTGCCAGCAGCCACCTGATTGCACCAGGGAATTGCTACACTCTTTAGCACATCCAGGTACATTTCAAGCCAACTTCAAAGATGTGAGGTGGCATAATGTGGCCCTCACTTGAAAGCACACCAAAGATTATAACTGTGGCTGGAAACTTTGTTGAGCTGTGCCCTCCAGCATTGGACAATCCAGATTTGCATTCTGACAGTGCTGGCAGTGATCCTGTTGTCATAACTTGGATCAGTAGAGAGCATGAGTTGTACAGCGGCGCATCTCCGATCTCGTTTATTGAACATTGTATTACTTTCAGACATGATAGAAGGTCCCTATCACTCTTGGGATTTGTACACAACTGGCTAACAAAAAAAACAAAAAAAGAAAACCAGTTTTCATTAAATGGAAATGGAATCATGTTGACTTTTCTAGGGTGACCATCTTATCGTTCCACCCTGTATTTGAATCTTTTATCAGCTCAGATATTTTGGTTTGAAAATCCAAATTTTCATGTCCACTCAGTTTTTTACATCAGAATATCAGAGTCCGTGAATGCTTTAAATATGTTTGTCAATATTTTTCATTGGTTTGCTTTCCTGCTTATTAAGTTGTATCTATTAGTTTAAATTTAAATAAATCATCAACTATGTGATAATAATTCATTAGTGAATGATCTCTTTCCCTTGTCAGAAAGGAGAATCTGATGACCAAGATATAACTTCGTCTTGTGAATTGTGGAGTCTTGGTTTCTCTCCACTGAGCAAAATATCACGGCCTCTTTCCCCGCTGCCGGAGACTCCACAAAAACTACGAGAGATGAGACAGGCAGCAACTGTAAAACCAGAGACGAGTTCTAAGTCGTGTGCTATAAATTTGGACAAAATGATGGAACTTTCCAACAGTCCAGGACCATCTCAAGTAAGTCGGTGATCTGCCTGGACATGGGACTGTTTTTTGAGCTGGCTTGCTATCCGGAATCAAATTGCTTGCATATTCACCCTGCACACTTTATTTTTTATTTTTGGATTTTTAAAAACTTTTTTGCTTTCAAATAACATGAAACAAATGCATATATTTCCAGATAAGCATTTCCTGCCTTGTTTTTGCTTGCACTCTTTATTAACAACTAATTTATATTTTTCTTTTCAGTGCTGACTTTTAATTTCTTTTCATGAAACATCCTTGTTTTTTTTTTTTTTTTTTTTTTTTTCTTGTTTTTTTGTTTCTTTTTTAATTTATTTTATTTGCACCTCCCCTCCCCATGCATATTACTACTGAATTGTGATTGGCTACTGTGAAAGAGTGCAACGTGGGAGGGGAGGTGGGCTGCAAGATATTTATACAAATTAATTTTTGCATGTTGATATGGTTGGAGGAACAGAAAATTTCCAAGCCTATCTATCCAAGGAAAGAAGCTACTAGGGTAGAAAATCTTACAGCATCTAAGAACCTCTTCAGTGGAAGGGAGTGGTTTTTGTCTAATTTTGCGGGGTGGGAGTAGATACCCATGCAGAAAAATCATTGGGGCATCCTCGTAGAAATACTTGTAAAGCAATTACAGAGATAAAACACTGCAGTGATATGGCTGGAGCTTGGTGAATGTTGCACAACCAATTAAGTTAAAAAAAAAAAAGAATTTTATTTTTATTTTATTTATTTTTTTTTGCACCCTGTGGCAATAATACTTTATGTCTGGGTGAATAATGGTTTTATATAGATCTACGATAATGGTTAGTGTGACGGTAATGGTTGGTGTGATGTTTTCCAGTTTGGTAAAAAGAGCCTATGTTTGTGGCAGATTTAGCAACATCTTTGTATTTATTCCATTATTTGACGTGAGAATGTCAGAATTTTTAAAAGTGCAAAGAAAATGTAAATGTTTAGGGTGTTTGAGAATTCCTCTTATATTTAAAAAGAAAAAAATCTGTGTAATGTAGATATCCGTGACGGAAAGAAAATATCGTACACCAAAATTCATGTGAATTGATAAAGTATTTTTATTTTAAAATAAAGAAAATCAACTTTTATGATGAAATTACAAGAGACTGATCTCACGATGCCATCTTGTAAACAGTCTGAAGGAACAAAGGAGATTACTTCAAATCGAGATTAAAAAAGATAACGTACTTAACATGTGGAGTGGAGACATTCAAAAAAACTTCAATTCGCTTAAAAATGACTAGCGGGATCTGTGGAAATTCCACAGCGGACTCTTTCATATGTAATAAATTGATGTTGGCATTCTGTGAATGTTCAGTATAAATGGAGACTCCCTGATATTATTGTAGCTCTTTTGTTAAAATTGCAAAAATAGTTATCTAAGCTAGCAGGTGCTTCCAATGGAGCCCGGTTGTAAAATATGCTTAAATATATTTTAATTTATGCAGATTTTGTATATGTATATTATTATAAAGTTAATTTTCTATTGATTCTTATATATTATAAAGTTGTGATTTCAAAAATATAAAAAATATATCCATATGACTTGGGTGCATTCGCTTGAATTGAAACCAAAACTTATGAAGAAAAAAAATAAATATATATATATATATATATAACTTGAGTTCCTTCAGCTATAACCGAAACCAAAATTTATGAAGATTTCTTGGTAAAATTATTTATTACAAGAAATGGAAGGTCATAACAATTAAATGACAGTCACTCTGAAGAAAAAAGATGTGAGAGTGACACGAAAATAACAATGTCGTATTAATATATAGATTCCCTTTATTTGATCAATTTTTTTTTTTTGTGTAGAATAGTTTCTTTCCATAATGAATACATACATCATACAGATTATATTTTCTTTGTTAATGTAGGAGGAATTCTAGACAATGAAAAATTTTAACTTTTACAAAATCAATTGCTGTATAGTGAGAGATTAGCAGACTTATATTTTCATTTTTCTGCATATGCAAAGCTGGCCATATATCTTGCAAAAGATATCTACTTCATTACATCTAGGAATTAATTAAAAATGAAAAATAACTCAGTGAAATATTGATTCTGTACTAGAAATGGTTTTGATTTATTGTCTATTTTATGGCATATCAACCCTTTTTAGGTTTATTTGATGATGAAACCATTCATTGTGTATGGTTACAAATGTCACCTGCCTTAGAACTAGCCAAATGACTTATGGGTTATAAGCTCTGATTGTTGTCTAGATGGTTGAGTTTGGATCCTAACTTGACTTAGTTGCTTGTTTAACTGCACTAAAGAGCTGTGATACAGCGAACAATCTCTGGATGACGTGTGTATGTGTGCGCGTGTGTCCATGTTTGTCCATAAATAACTGTTATGGGTAGTTTAGTAATGAAAGGTTCACTTAACTATATGTAAATAAAAAATAAAGTAATTATGAGATGTAAGCGTAAGAGCAAATTTATTATATTTAACTAAACTATGTATAATTTTTACTTAATTATATTTGAAGTCTATTCTATCAACCATGCTTGCCAATCGCTTGTTTTCAATGCGTGTCTCATTTCATGAATTTACATCTCTTTTCTGCGATGCTTACATTAACTTTTAACAATTACTTTGATTTTCAAGGAATTTTTCTATTTCAGTCTTTTTGTTGCATATTAAACTTTTCTTGGTGAAAATTATCTTGATTACTATTTAATTTTTTTTTTTTTTTACCACATAAAAAACAGTTCATAAAAGTAGGTTCATTTTTAGTTTACTAGTTTTTTTTTTTTTTGTTTTTTTTTTGTTTTTTTTTACTTACAAGTCGCCACTTATCAAGGCCCAAAGGCCACTCACAGATAAGGGTTAATGAATGTAAGATATTAAAAAGAAATGTAATCCCATCCAATTGATACCTTGTGTCACATCTTCCTGCAGTTGGAAAGGAAGTAAATGACTTTAAAAAAATAAATATATAATATAATAAAATAATCACAGAAAATATGAAAAATTAATTAAAAAAAAAAATGTATACATGATATTACAGTAAGTAAAGCAGTTCAAATAAACTTAAAATTAGCAATAGTTAGGAAATTAAAAACCAAAGAAGCATTAATATTACTAAAGAATCACAAAACCGATTTTGTATGTAAATTTTTTTTTTTAATTTTGGATTCATGATTTCCAAATTATTTGGACTACTGTTCTCATCTTGAGTATTATTTTAACAATGTTTTGGCTGATATAACTTTTGATCTTTTAGGTGTATCTTGTTGAATCTGCATGGAATATCAAATGAAACTATTTATTCCAGGAACCCATAACTTAACAAATAAAGTACTAGGTAAAATTCAGTTCTTAATGAAACTCTTTTGAAGCTGAAAGTTTGATATTCAATGTTGGTGATACTAAGAATACCCCACCCCTTGATTAAATAAAATGTTCAATTGGAAATTCTATCTGGATTTTTGGAGTTGGCAAAGATTCCAAAGTTCAAGATAAACTTGGAGGTTACATAAGCCAAAACATTACCATAACACTCAAGATGAGAACGGTAGTCAAAATAATACAAAAGCTGTTTTAACAGTAACCCAGCTAGACTCTAAATAGGAAGAATAAGCCAAATTATTCTCTCAAATAGATTTTCACTGCTGAAACAATCACTTGGTTCAATTTATCTTACAATTTTACAAACTTTTGTCATTTCTCTGAAGACTTCTTTAATCTTGCCCTAGAATTCAACTATGTACACCAAATCTAATGTATACGGTATAATCAAGTTGACACACAAATTCTTGTTAAATCACCTAAGTTAAGCAATGTTTAGCCTAGTCAATACCAGATGAGTGACCATTTGGGAATACCAGGTGCTGTATGTAGCAGGACATCTACACCTCTCTGCAATAAATGCAAAAAGCTTACATTGTCATCTCCTGACTAGGATATACATGCAATTGGAGACTGTTTGTGAATTAGATATTCCCATGAAATTCCCTCAAGGAAAAACCAGTTCAACCTGCTTAGGGTGAATGCTGCTAGTATACATACCTAATGAAATCCACATTACAAGAGTTGAACATCTGTAATCAATGAGTAGACGATCTTCAGGTGTGTGTATTTGAATTTTAAGGTTTCAAACAGAACTATTTTATCGCTTTGTTTATATTGTTCTCTTTCTGCATCAGCCATGACCAAGTTGACGTGTTATCTTTAGTTATTGTCGTCTGTAGTAAGGCTTGAACTCTAAATCTCCAGAAAGACTATTGCTTTATATTAGCATTTGTAATTGTTCGGTCATATGTCCACATGGATGAGATGAGTCAGTTAGAAATTTTTTTATTTTTTTTTACATAGGCATCACCACTTATCAAGGCCACGAGGCCACTCAAGGATAAGGGTTAATTCAGTAAATTTGTTAACTTATATGGAACGCTTCATCAAAAACTTGTTTACATTAGACTTGAAGACAACCATATTGTAGTCAGCTGGAAAGCAGACAAACGGAAGACAATTCCATAAACGTTCTCATGTTCTGATGTTTCAGTCCTATGTTCAGCAAGGTAGATCTGAAGAATATCAGAGTTCATATCAAGCAAAACGTTGTAAATATAATCTGGATAAGAGTACTATTCAGGATAATACAAACTAATGAAATTGTTTTAAAATCCTTGAAAGCAGATGACATTAAAGTTGTGTATATATGACAGATTTTTGGTGTAACCTCAAATGTTTTTTTTATAGATAAAATCTTTTTCATCTCAAATCATGAAAAATCGATACTTACTTGAAATAAGATTTCTGAAAATATAAATACATCTAAATCACTTTTATTTTGTCCCATGACTTTTGCGCTGTCCTCAGAATGACTTTTCAGTTTCCATGAAACCAACTTGGGATTTTTATCCTGGACCCCAAAATCAACAGATTAGACCATTCTTGTAATGTAATGGTCCCTTTTGATTTTGAGGTGGGAGTTTAGTTCTATACAGTTATAGGAGGTTCTCCCTCCCAGGATTTGCCTTCTGTCTTTGAGAATGAGTTAGTTTATTGCTAATTGCCTGAGGCGCCCTTATCGGAGAATAGCGATGGGGCTTCCGAGGCACTTTTTGCAGGTCAGAGTGCCCCTCCTCGGGGGTGCTTACTTCTCAATCGTATTTTCTGACCCTGGTGTCTAAGTTCTTGCAATGAAAGATAAATAAACAAGTTTAAATCCTGACGAATTCTATTTAAAATTGGCAAGCTTATATGATTAAACCATTGAGTTTTGGAACAGTTGATATCAAATTTTCATATTGCTATGCTGTTTTGAAATATAAATATCAAAATCAACCCACATTTTTATTTCTTCATTTCTGAAGCAAAATTCCCTTGATAATATGCATTCTTTATGAAAATGACCTTTAAATTATAACTGGCATAATACTTGAAAAAAATCACTGGATTATTTGTAAACAGTTTTAAAGATTTTTATTCCATTTGACTAATTATTTTTTATTTTTAATGATGGTTCACCACTTAAGACCAAAAGCAACCTGAGGGTAAGAGTCAGTGAAATTTTCAGTTAAATAATGAAAGAGTATTTTCAAAGGATTTGCAGATGAGATTAAGCATTAAAGTTTTTTTTTTGTTTTGTTTTTTTTTTGTTTGTTTTTTTAATGAATAATCTATATATTAATAGGATAGCGTGTTATTTATTTTGTGTGTCACACTTCCATCCGAGTGACTGTCGTTTAATTGTTATGGATTTTCATTTCTTGTAATAATTTTACCAAGAATTCTTCATAAGTTTTGATTTAAGTTTCCATAGCTGATGGCACTTAAGTCTTTTAAATAATTTTATCAAGAATTCTTCCAAAGTTTTGGTTTTGGGTTCGATTATAGCTGAAGGAACTTCAGTTATATATATATATATATATATATATATATATAATGTATATTATTTATTTATTTTTTTTTTTTTTCACAAGTTTCGTTTTGTTTTGTTTTTAAATGGCAACTTTATAATATATAAAAATCGATAGAACATTGACGCTATAATAATATACATGAAATCTGCAAGAATTAAAATATATAAGCATACTTTACGACCGAGCTACGCCAGGTGTCCCTGCTAGCTTCGATAAATACATTTGCAGTTTTAACAAGAGCTACAATAATATCAGAACATCTCCATTTACGCTGAACATGTACAGAATGCCAACATCAATATATTACATATGAGTTCCCTGTGGAATTTCCACAGGTCCCGTTAGTAATTATAAATTTAATTAAGCATTTTTTTTTTTTATTGACACGTTTATTTTTAATCTTACAATAAAATTTAAAAAGAAAAAAAAAACATTGCAAAGTCTCTGAATTTTCCGATTTTAACTATATTCAAAACGTCATCATTATTCCTTTTTTTGTGTGTGTACCATTTTTATCTTTGCTTGTTCACTTTTTAAAAATAGCTGGCATAAATTGTTTGTCGTAGTTTGACATCTTTCAGGGAAAGGTCAACACTGTTTAGGTTTGGGGTTAAATAAACATGACTAGCATTTTGACTTGAATTTTATTTGTTGTGACTTGTAAATCTATATATCCCGAGTTTTAATGTCTGATTGGGGGGGGGGGGATGCTGTTATAAAAATGTGCATATCTTTGCTTATCACTTACATTTTGAGCTCTCTAGTAAGTGAAATTATGATTTTTTTTTTTACTTAATTCTCTAATTGATGAAAACAATTTAAGAGCTATATTCTCACACTCAACAAGGATGTAGGGATAAAATTGATCTGCTGATCGAGTTTTAAAATTCGCTATATAGCGCTCAACATATCTAGCCATACTGAGTTGTGATATGGAGAAACAACTATTTACAGTCAATTTCTTTATCATTTCTTTGTCATCAAAAGTTTTCTTCCTTTCTTGCTTCCTGGTCATCTCATAGAAAACTCATCCAACCAAACAAATCTATGGCGAATTTGCATCATCTATTGCCAAAGTGTTCAGTTTGCAGGTCATTGTTCTAGAGCAGTAAATGAAATCCCTTTCCTACTTCTGTGGAACCCTGCTGCCTACTTTAGAAATAGAATGCTCACATACCCGGATGTCCTTGCAAGAGATGCCCATATTGAGAGATTGGACCTGAAAGCAGTTATGCAGGACCGGGATATTTCACATGAGCATGTGAACTCATGATCTTAACTACAGTTAAATGATGATGAATACTCTATGGTTATAGTCTTTGGTGTGGTTTCAAGTGAGGACCACATCATGCCACCTCACATCTTTGAAGTTGGCTTGAAAGTCAACACCAAAGTGTACCTGGATGTCATGAAGAGTGTGGTGATCCCCTGGTGCAATCAGATGGCCGCTGGTAGATCCTGGGTTTGGCAGCAGGACTTGGCGCCAGCCCACAAGTCCAAAGAGATCCAGGCTTGACTTCAGAAGGAGTACTATAACATTGTACTCTTTTCTTACTGGCCCCTTTCCTCCCCTGACCTGAACTCGCTGGACTACTTCATTTGGTCATATGTCGAAAACATCACCAACATGACCTTCCACAACATCAAAGCCAGCCTGATTGCTGAGTATTCGCCTAGCTCCCGCCAGTGTTCGTGAAAAAGACATGCTCCCAGTTCTGAACTCTTATCGAGACTGTGATTGAGGCTTAAGGCAACTACATTGAATAGATGTCAGCTCTATTACATAATCAAGTTACCTGAATTGATTTTTTTTCAGTAAAAGTTTTAAAATAAACCTGTAGTATTTTCTTTAGGGCGACAATTTTATCATTCCACCCCATACTTTCTTCCCTGATTTCTGGCATAAATAACTGATTTTTTGTTTTCTTTGCATGAGGTGCAACTTGTGATATCAACCACTCCAATTTATTTAACGTTCGAGAAGGAACGAAGATTAAATATGAAAAGTGAAATAACTTGTTTAATTTGCAGATTGAAGAGATGGGGGGGGGGGGTCACTCACATGTATAAATGTGAAGGAATTGGCTGTAGAAATATGACTCCAAAAAATTAAAACATAATAAACGATTCCAACTCCTACAAAACAATTTCTGACTAAACTCGATTGAAGAGGAGATTTGACTTCCAGAAAAATGCAATTCTGTCTCCTCTCTGTACATGTGACATGACAGTTGCATTCATACATCTTTTTCATGCATCATGACTAGAGCTAGGACAACAGTATATTCTTTTCATTGTTTTGACTCTCGAGTGTGTATCCATGTATATCTTTATATGCTTTTATAGTGATATGCTTCTCAGTTGATTGACTGTGTCGGATATATACTCGAGTCAAAACAATAAGAATATTCTGTTGTCATAGACATAAAAATAATTTACCATGTAAAATTTTTTTACTTTTATGAAGCCAATTCAATTTCAAGATCTATCATAATATAAAAGTCACTGTGTGTGTGTGTGCGCACGCACGAGTTCCTTCCTTATTTTTCGAAACGGCTGAGCCTATTTTGCAAATTTCACACAAAAGTAATTTATATTTCTGGCAGTGTTCTTGGATATGTTTTATACAGAAATTCATCTGATAAGTATCGAAAATTGAAAACATCAGATCCTAAAAATAGTCTTTTTTATAGATAAAAAATTTTTACGGGGAAATCTCAACAAATGATTTCTTAGAAAAAAGCAGCTTTGTTGACATCTGGAAACATAGCTCGGTGGTAGAGCATTCGACTCCAGATCAAATATGTTAAAGCCCGGGTGTACCTTACCATTTTATTTTTTTCTATTTATGAACTCAATTTATGATAAGAGGTGCCATTTAAAATCACAAATCATTTTGTTTGCATATTTTAAAACTAAACATTAATCAGAAGTGACTTTTCCAGGGCATTCATCGTCAAACCCAAATATCAGCTGGTGTGATATTGTGAACAATCACAGATGGAATTTGAACGACATAATCATTATTATTTTTTAATTATTCTTGCAAATTAGTCCACCGGGCAAATTATTCCTCATAATATATAATATTCAGTTAAGGATTGATTTGACATAAATACGTACGCAATCTGCATAAATTAAAATATCGAATTACAGCATATTGTACAACAGGGCAACGCCAGGTGTCCATCTAGTTGTAAATATACAGGTCCAAAAAGATCAATTATTGGTTAAACTTTTTCTTTTCTGTAAAACAATTAACATTTTTGAAATAAATATGTATAGGGTTTTTTTTGTGGGTAACTGTAAATTAAATCGCAGAAAAATATTTGCTTTTTAGAATTACACTGGATTAAAAAAAAAAAAAAATGCAGAAAAATCCTTATGTATGTACTCGTCATGAACAAAAAATATAATATTCCAAAAATCACATGAATTAATCAAATTTTTTTCATTAAGAAAATTTTACAATTTTTAGCAATTAAAGTTTTAATTTATTTGAAAACAGTCTCTGTAGTCAAATTGAATTGTCGCCTTTGAATTTTGGCAAATGATTTTGCTTTCTTATAAAATTTGATGTTCTTAATTTAAAAAAAAAATAAAAATACTTCATCAATTTATGTAATTTTTGGAATATGACATTTCGTTCCATGATGAGTACATGCATCATAAAGATTTTTCTGTTTGTTTTTTTTTAACCAAGTGTAATTCTAAATCACCAAATATTTTTATTTTACAAATTTTCAAAAACTCTACACATCCAATTAGCCTGTATATCAACCACAACGCATCAAATTGTGTCTTTAAATGGTCTATTGTGTCTGGTTTCTCAGCATAGACATTGTACATCAACCCGAAGAAAATAATCTTATTGGCTTAAATTGTATGACCGAGGTGGTCAATTGATGAGTCCATTTTGTGAAATTATTCGTTCATCAAATCTTTCTCTGTAAATTGATTGTATCCATTGCAATCAGTCTCTTCATGATAAACTGCCAAACCAAGGTGATAAACTGGTAGTTGGCAATTAAAGAAAACATAAGCGATTTAATAATTTCATTCAATTAAATCTCCTGTTTCTATAACGTCTTCTTTGCAAGACGTAAACTTTTGGCATGTGTGTATAGGATGGTCCTTGGTGATGTTGTCCATTACTCTGTCTATGGATGCTTTCAGAGAATCTTTGGTGCTCTGAGGATGTCTATTAACATCTCTCAACAATTCACCACACATAATAATCTAACGGATTAAGATCTAGAGAGCTTGGAGGTCACAAGTTAGGGGTAATGTGATCATGAAAAGTTCCGCTAATCATTCTTGAGTGGTTTGAGCCTTATGTGATGGTGCAGAGTTGTCTTGAAGAAGGTAGGGGTCTTCCATTTCTTACTCCATCGATCCATGGCTTAACAGTACCCAGCAGAATTGACTCTTAGTCCTTGAAAGAAATGTGGTGGCATTACGTCTATCATTGCTAACAATCCCAAAACCATAACAGTTGCAGGGAATTTTGTGTACATGGCTCTTGGAACTTTGTAGGGGTCAACACATAGCCATCTGTCATTCTTTTTGGTCCTAGTAATTTTCTTTTCATCTGAAAATAAAAACAAAGAATGTCTTGTTCAGCAGGATGTTTCAATTTGTTTAAACATCTCTTGGATCTAACTCAATGATTTTCTTTGGTCTTAAACATAAAATGACCTCTCTTTATCACATATGACTTGTATTGAAGATTCTCATGGACAGTCCATCAAATTGTGGTTTCAGAGACCTAGATCTTTTGCAGTTGACCGTATTCACTTCTGGGGGCTTTAATCAATGATATTCTGAATAAACTCGTGTGTTCTAATGCTGTCAGATTTGCCGGTGCTTTTTACATTTAGCAACGGGAAATTTGGCCATCATTATCTTCTCTTTGCAAACTTTAAAAACAAAAGATCAGGCGACTTTAAGAAATTGTGCAATTTACAAATGTGTTCTGCCATTATTCAACTATTACAGTATGTCTTTTCATTTCCTGTGTTTGATATCGCCCATGATTGGTGGCCTGTAAAAAAAAATAAATAAAAATTTAAAAAAAAGAACGTAAAAGTTGATATTAAGTAAAGAATTGGTAAAATAATTGATGTTTTCAAACACCAAATGCACTCCGTATATAATCAAAGGCTTAGGCTTCAGAATGGGATAAAATTGCATTGGAAATTTGTGGCATTATTTTCCATTTTAAAACAATATATTCTCAATCTTTTTCTAATATGTAAATATATGTATGCATATATGTATTTACTATTCTCTCGTAGCATTTGATTCGATGTTTTGTTTCACTTTTCAAATTTCATGTATGTGCTTACTATATATATATGTATGCATATTCCAACGAAGGATAAATTTTTTTTTAGTTTTAAAGAAACTTCCAAGATATAAATCCTGATTCAGCCACTCTTTGTCGTAGATGACAAAACATGTGTCAGTGGATAATTATATTTTAAAAGCGATATATATATCCCGCTCCCCATCTGGTGTTACCAATTTGTCAATGAGGAAATTTATTCTCAACTCGCATTTAGGTAAAAATGCACTCTCGTATAAATAATTGAATTCGTTCAAAACGTGTAACAAAAACAAATAAAATAATATCTACATAAATCGCGATATATCCTTCGTGCAAGGTGGTCCAGTGGTAAAAGATTAGGCTTCTTACCATGGGGTCCCACTTTCTAATCTCACTAGATTCAGCCACTCTGATGTAGACGACGAAACACGTCAGTGGATAATTATATTTCATAAACAAATACATTTTAAATATATTTATAGCCTATTATCTAATCATGGTATTTCATATTGTATTTTATTACTTTATTAGTTTGTAATTTCTTGCTATTTTATTTAGTTATTTTCTTTAGACAAATTATTTATATTTCTTTATATTTTTTCACAAAGTATTAAACTTTTTTTCCGTTTTATTTTATAAATCCAAATCTAACTTGGAATTTGATTTGATGATGGATTATAGTAATATTGAATTCTTTTTTGGATTAATGATTGATTTTTAATACAAATATAATTTCAAAGGTAGGTAACTCTTGCTTTCTTCGCATGGTGATGGCCCTTTGTACTTAATTTTATAGTTGAGAATTACTAATGTTTTCAGTATCAAAAACCTTATAACATTTACTGACCCTGTAATTGTTTTTTTGTACATGTTATATATATATATATATATATATATTTAATTTTTTTTTTTTTTTTTTTTTTTTTTTTCACGAAAGAAATATGTAATTCAATTTTAAAATTTAATTTAGAGGTTGTAATTTGTCTGAATATTTTAAACCGACCTTGCTAACGTCAGATTGTATAGAGCTATTAAAATGAAATTCAAAAACAAAAAAATGAGACTTTAAAGCCACTAAATTTGGAGAATTAAAGTAGACATTTTAGCATAAAAATTAGTTAAAATCCTGGAGCAATTTACATGAAATCCAGTTATATATTTTCCATTTGTATTTAGAGCAATATTGATGAAACTTATGATACTTCTGTAAAGATGTCTGTACTTTACTTATTATTTTTATCTTCATCTTTTTTAGTTGTCGAGGATAATAGTCCACAATAAATTAATAAATAATACTCATTTCAATAATGAATTCCAATTAACTAAAATAATACATATGTCTGTAGTTGGTGATCTTATATTTCTCTGATGGGGTTATTGCTGAAGAACCTAATATAGATTTGGACAAGTGAAACTGAACAAGTGGCTGTTAATGTGCTGGGTATAAAAAGGGATGTTGGTTAACAAATCCAGAAGGAATGAAGAGATAAACAGTCTCAAAATAAGTGAAAAAGATTAATCAAGGACATTAAGAAAATACTTGTCATTGTCGGTTGTTGTTTAAGTATTATTTGACTGAACTAGTTTGAGACTTTGCAAATGGTTTGAAGTATTGAGTCAAGAAGAAAATTAACTGAATGACATCACACATGATAGAATCAGCTGTGCTGAGCTCAAATCCAACCAAATCTGTTGTAGTAATTAATGTACTAATACTTTTAGATAATATATGAACTCTATTCCTTATAATTTTGAGAAAAATAGTAACTAGGAAGGTAGGGGTTAAATAATTCAAAAAAGGGTTGATATGGCTGAAAAAATAAAAGAAAAAAACTATTTCTTGTAAAGGTTGTAGTATATTTGATTAGTGGGATGGAGTAATTTTTTTATCCTTCGTATTCGTCCATAAATGAAATGTTTTCTTTATTTGCAACTAGATTGATCCAAACGTCATCAAAGCCCGTTTATCGAAATGTGGGAAGCTGGAAGAACTTAAGCAGCATCTGATGAGGATGAAAGAATTGAAAAACGAGCATAATCAAAGAACCAAGATTGCTAAAAGTCCTGTGAAAAGTCCAGTTAAGGAGACTAAAGCTGAAGCAACCAATGAAACCCCGTCCTCACCTAACAAGTAAAATCTTTATTTTATTACTGTGTGTGTGTGTCTCTCTCTCTCTTTCTCTCTCTCTCTCTCTCTCTCTCTCTCCTTCCTCTCCTCCCAGCTAGAGAACCTGAAAATAAAATAAATGTTTATTGAACGAGAAGCATTAAATTAAATCTATTTTAACATTGAAAAATGACTATGCACACTTTTCATCAATCATAGGTAAAATAGCAACTTGTGTGCAGTAAATTGTTTACAATATTAAGTTTTTGTATTAGATACTCCCACATTGATTGATATGCCACAAAACAGATAAACCAACCATCTTTATTGAATATCTGTATTACGTGCTCAATATTTTTTTTGCTGCTTTGTAAAATACTGAGAAAAAAAATTTTTTAATTCCATTTTCACCCAAAACAAGGCATAGTGCCACTTTGATGTAGAGGGCTACTATCAGGGGCATAAGTTGCAGGGATACTATGTAGGGAGTTGAGCAGCAAGACATCTGTTTACATTACACTTGAACTTTTGCATCAGTACAGTTGGGGAAGCATGAACCAAGAAGAGAATTCCAAATAGCAGTTCTGAGGGAGAAACTTTTAGAGTAGAAGGCTTTTTTATATCTAGCATCACTAATGTGTAAGGGTGGGACTTTGCTGCTTGTCGGGTTTGCCAGAGGTATTTACGTTGAGGCACAAGGTTTTGTAGTTCAGTCGGAGCATCCACCATTAAAATACTTGTAAAACAGGCAGAGGGATGCAACATTTTATAATGAATCAAGTTTGCGACTGCAACAAAATTTAATGGTGACAATTTTCACTGTCACGATAGCCTTACTCTTTTTGATACTATACATTTGCTCTGTGTACATGCTTATTTCATTTTCAAAAATGTAGGACTTGATTTTTTTTTTCTTCAACTACTCAATTACACACCATTGTCAGTATTTGTAATGACTATCATCTCTGACCATCGTAGTCAATTTTTTGGATCCTGAGATCACACAATGTGGTTCATCAATTCCTTACTTGTCGATCTGATAGTACTGCTAGGTCACCGTCCACATCTTCAACTCCTCACCAGTACATTTGCATCGACTAGGTAGTACCAAAGTCTAATCCTTTATCATTGTAGTAGGGCGGCCACCCAAGACAGATTGGTTTGGGCACCCAATGCTATTAAATTTGCAAATCAACTAAAAGAGGCTTAGGCAAGAATCTGGGAGATGTCTCTTCGCAACCTGCAACTTCGGCTTCTGTTTTTACATCAGGAGATCTGTGACCAACAGAACATTTGTAAGGATAGTTATTGGGATTTTTCACTTGATAAAATCTCAAAGAACTTTCTCCATAAATATGATTGAAAGTATGAAATCAATTCATAAATATTAAAACAAAAATATTTTCGAAATTATGAAAATTTATCAAAAATCAGATTATTTTTTTTAATCATAATAAAAAAAATATTTTTATTTTCATCAATTTTGTGGTATTTCATGTTAAACCCGATGTTGCCCAGAACTGAATGAGTATCAACAAATGTTCCACACTTTTAATACTTTTAATGTCATCAAAATTGGTGAAATTGCCCATTCATCAATCAAATTGATTGATTGCCAACTAGTTAGTAATTAATTACGGTGGACTGAGAGGAAGCTCGCATACCTCCCTGCAGTGACTTAGTTCATAATACATTGTAGTTTACATTATACTGTGGAGAACCTACCATTGATTTTATGGAATTACTTGACTTTAATTAAAAGTCAAGTATCATGATTCGGTTGTGCTCTAACCAGAAATGTTCTCCTGTCTTATGAAAGAACCTACTGTTGATTTTATATGCCAAGCATTTCTGCTTGTGCGGTAATAAAATTTTTCAAATGCACTTTTGTTGTTGAGCTGTATAAAGGTTGGTAACTTCGGTCAAAATCGGACTTTTTTATGGGGTTTTTTGATTATCTATTTTCATCAGAGGTATTTAGATACAAAACCTATTTAAGAACACTTCTATGCACAGAAAGTACATTTGTGTTAAATTTTCTTTTAAAAATCGGCCCAACTGTTTTGGCATCTGTAGGAACAAACTCACGTGCACACACAGTGGCTTTTTTATATAAGCAGAGATGAGTTTATAAAATTGGAGGTTAGCACAGTCTGCCTTTCCATTAGCTTAAACCCATCTCTATACATGTAAATCTTCATTAATAAAATTGTTTGTCTTTTTCATGTAAATGTAATTACATTTTAATTCTTTGTGAATCAAATATTGAAACCAAAAGTGGTCTATCATAAAATCCAAACAAAATTTTTGCATCCTATTTAAACAAAAATAATTAGAAAATCCACAATGCATTTATAGATTTCAGTATTTGATTATTTTTTTATTTTTATTTTTTTCTTTTAATCTTATTTTTATGCTAGAACTCCAGCTTATGAGCGCTTCAAACATCTGATTCTACCGTTGGTTCCTTCACTGACCTTACCCCATTCTTATACTGTCTTGGAAGAATTCTTTAAATCTACGGATACAGTTGTTAGCATGATGTTCAACAGGTCCGAAGTTTGTACTCAAGCAAAAGTCACTGCTGCTGTTCAGGAGATGACCAAAAGGTTTGTTGAATTTTTTCCATCCAATTCTTTTTTTTTTTATTCTGATTCTAAAAATTGCATCAAAAGGTTTAACATTTTAATACTCTGAACAATTCTTGAAATGAGACCTTTTTTTAAAAAAAAAAGGTTTGTTGAATTTTTTTCATCCATTTTTTTTTTTTTTTTTCTGATTCTAAGAATTGCATCAAAAAGTTTAACATTTTAATACTCTGAATAATTCTTGAAATAAGGTTTTGAAGAAGTATCTATTGACTTATGTTTTGGATTCTATATGAATGAAAATCTATTAATAAAACTCTAACAAGTTCTTGTTAATTGGAATTCTTATTGAGATGAGTAATTTTTATTATTTATCCTTTTATTTATTTGCGGAGTATTATCCTCATCTTGTAGTTACAACTAAAAGATGGGAATAATAGTCCGCAGTAAATAAATGGATAAATAAGTTCTTAATATGTAACTTTGATAAATACTTGGTATGGGCAAGAATTGTATAAACAAAAAAAAACTAAAAATTATTATTTTTTGTTTACGATTAAATTTTGATTGTGTTTGACAGATAAAAGACCAAAGTTAATCTCTAAAAAAGAAATGTATATTTACATGTTAAAACATTAAGTAAAAGGTTGTGATAGACATTTAAAAAAAAATGTTAAATAAAATCACATGTTTGAATAAACCAACTTAAAATTCTGGAAAAATAATTATCAGTTTTCTGAAACTGTTTCAACAATAATTAGTAAATTAGTTTTAAGATACCAGATTAAAAAGTGTACATACTTATTTTCACTAAAAATTGTATAAATTATCCCCAAAATGTGGGTTAGTTTAAAAGAAAAATGCTAAATACAAAATGCCCACTAATTTTCACACAAGTATGGAACATGCTTATTGTCATAATTTCATTTAATTTAACTTTGTTGTTATAAAAAGTAAATGCTTATTTAATGAGAATATTGTTGCATGTACACAAGAATTTCTTTCTTATAAAGATTCATATTTAACTTTGTATAACTTTAAATCAGTAATTCTCTAAAATTATTGTTAATGTCTGTTTATGAATGTTTTTTTTTTTTGCTTAGAATTTAAAATAAAACTTGTAAAATGTTGTTCAGAACTTTTTTCATTATGACCTGCATACTGCATCAATTTTAGCTATTACATTACTTGATTTATTCTTTTTAATTTATTTTTAAAAAAATAGGCTAAAGCAATTCTTTCTTAATGATTAAATAGATTTCAAATTTGAAAAAAAAAATGATTATTAATGAAAGTTATACACTTAAATTTTATTTTTTTGATGTTACACCATACTTCAAATTAATCTTCAATCCAAAATTTTTTTTTTTTAGTGGTCCAGGACCTCAATTTTTTATTTTTTTTTATGATTACAAAAAAAATTCTGAAGTTATTGTTTACACATTAATGTATACAAGGAAAATATTAGAATATAACATTTAAAATTTCCCTGGAAACTATTATTAAAATCTAATGAAATATTTTTGCAATTATATTATTTTTTGGTGAAAATATCAAATAAGCAATTACTTCTCCAGACATTAGTTTGAGAAATAATTTTTAATTATATTGAGTCCATTAATGTGGACCTTAGGTTATTTGGGTTTTTCTTTTTTTGCCAATTTTTTTCTTAAGTTGTTGACATATAATGCTTTTTCATAAAAATAAATAAATTCATGCATTTTTTTTTTAATGCTTGAAAATATAACAGTAAAGTATTTTTTGTTTGCACAAAATAATACATTTTCACTAACAATTAAAATATGAGTTCATCAAATTTCATGATAGTTAATAGATACTGAAAATTTCATTAAAATCGGTTGATTTTTTTTTTTTTTTTTAACTAAACAGGTGTGTGTTTTTACATTTTAAGGATAAAACATTTACTTTGCATATACCTAATAAATATACATTGAATTATTTTTCTTTCTCTAACAAGGCTACCCAACATTGCCCAGAGTAAAGTGTAGTAAATTTCTATGAAAATTCCTCAGTCTTTTCCCAAATTGATCTCGCTATTTGTACTTTATCATTGTAACTTGCACCACTAATGCAATGGATACAATCGTGGATTATGTACTGAACCAGCTATGTTGCATTCAAATACTAACAGATCAATTGTGATTAACTGAGGCACTACTAATGCTCTCGAGAAAATTATGAACGCACAATTTCTCATTTTATATTGATAAAATAGGAACCTGTTCAATTAACTGTATCCTATAATTCTTTATAATAGTTTTAGGTATAATCAATACTTTTTTTTTTTAAAGGGGTAAATTGACGTTCTAAAAAACCAATGGAATTGTGCCAAAGATGTTTACTGCAACATTAGTGTCTTGTGATTATGAAGGATACTTCTGCTAGAATGAAACGCATGATAAACGAAAACATGATAATTATGATTCTTATTTCTTGGTTTTATAACTACAAATTTAAAAGAACACTTTTTTCTTCAGAAATTATAAACCGACGGTCCTTGGCCAAATCAAGACAGTCTACCCAGGTGCCTATGAATTCAAACAAGAAAAGGGTCTTCCGAAATCTGGATATAAATACCAAGGTTATCAATTGACTCTTACACCAATGTTTGATGCTATTAATTCAAAAGGTAAAAAAAAAAAAATAAAAAAATTTTAAACACTTGAATTTCTTCCTATTTTTCTGTAACTAAATATTAGTGTTGGGATGATAAATCAGAAAAAATCGTAACTTGTTGGAGTATCAAAATCAGAAAAAAGTGTGCACATTTTCCGATGTCCCAAAACAATTCTTTTTATTACTCTTATATTTTTTATTATTTTTTTGAAAACTCCATTTTCTATAAATGATGAAATGATAAACTGATTTTTTTTGATTAAAACTGAAATCTAAAGATAACACCCACGAGTGTATTTTTACACTTGCAAAAATGTATGCGTGTGTTTTCTTCAAACAGATGAGGTCTTGCACCATTGCTAAATTTGGCATAGGTAAATAGTGCTTTCTATAGAAATTGGTAGCCAGTAGAGATTGGTATTAAAGTATACGAGTAACACATGAATTTCTTTAGTAAACGATGTTTAGAATCTTTGACCATACACCAACTGTGGTTGTCAACTTGTCTACGTCTGATTTTGCTGTTCAATTCCTACATCGATCAGTGTCAATCATGTGGTTGCTCACTGCTGTACCGTAAGCTGGAGTGACTCTGGCCACCCAGGCTGACTTTGAGCCATTAATAAAAATAATAATGTGTAAATAATATATGATCTCTGAATTTGAAACATAATTTCCAGGTCCTACACAATTTTATAATTTTACAGACAAAATATGGTGCAACAACAAATATTTACTACAGTATTATTTACGTTTTTTTTTTTTTGTTTTTTGTTTTTTTTCCTTAATGGCTCAAAGTTAGTTCAGCTTACAGTAACAAAAAAAGATCCTCTCTACAAACAAAAACATGAATTTAAAACAATTCTCAATGCTTTATTCGTAGTTACACTGATACTTCGCTATTGAACGACAGACTTGCAATCGGAGCCATAAGTTTTGACCAAATCAAAAAATAAGCTGAATTGGACACGAGCATCAGCTTGGGATCCAAAGGCCCATCTGTCTCTGAGAGCTACAGAATCCCAACTAACTCCCTCTGCTGGAATATATATATATATATATATATATATATATCTCCCTTTGATCACTGGAAAACTATTTAAGATTATCAGCTGTTTATCTACGGACATAAAAAATAACCAACCATTAGAATCACCATCAGGTATGACTTACTTTATGGAAAATATAAAGTGGATTATAATCACATGATGGAATCTTTTATCCAAGAACACATTTCTATTAAAGAAATCAGCAGTTTATTGGATGATCTCTTGTCGAAATATTTCCCTCGTTGCAGGCTCACTGTCAGCAGCCATTGCAACTATGCACCCACTAAACATGCAGTGTTGTGCATGTTTACATTGTAAGTCAAGTGGGAATGAATGAAAAGTTAATATGATTTCACTTCAAATATTTTCTTTTGAAAATTTTGTAAGAAAAATGTAATCAAACTCAAAATATACAAAGTAAAAATCAGCAACAAATATAATCCTTTCAGTCTCCTATTTTTTGTTAGGCTGGGAGAATTATAATTGTGAAAAATTACAAATTATGTTAAAGCAAAATAAATTGTTTGAGGCTAGTAAAATATCCAACACAACTGATAATTTTTATCCATTTATTTCTTATTTGTTTCAATTTGTGTTTTGAAACAAATCTGACGTCAATTATTTTCTTGCCATATTTTTAGCTCTTATAGTTTTAATAGGTCATGGCATCCGCTGTATTTATTGAGAAGTTATTTTCTGTATATGTAATAATTACATTGACATCGATTCCTGTTAGATCACCGAACTTAAGCAACGGTGAGCCTGGTCAGTACTAAAATGAGTAACCGTTTGGGAATTCTAGGTGCTGTATGTGCTCTCTGCTTATCCCTACATTTTTTCTAGTTGTCTAGCACTTCTTGCCACTGGACTCAAGCGGTGCCAATTCAGGAGAGGTGTGTTTGGGGTTGCGCGACCCTTGACTCTTAATTACAGAGGGTATCTATTGTCTTTCAACACTGAACGGAGGCAATGATAACTATTTTTATTCATGCAATATTCTGTTTAAAAGTGATTAAGATTTGATATTTCAAAAGAAGACAAATTCTAAAATGGATTTATTACATTTAAAAAAAAAAATAAATAAATAAAATTGTGACAATTTATGAAATCTCTTAATACAATTCATAATCGACCAAAATGATGTTTGAACATCAAAATATTTTTCTAATTATTTTTGATTATTTTATACAAAATTTAATTTTTCAATTTATTGCTCTATTTTAATGGCTACCAATATTAAAAATAAAAGCTTTGCTAATCCAATGTTGGTCTTTTTTTTTTTTTCTTTTTTTTAAGATGCTGGTGAAGGAAAGACCAAGTTTACTTCTTCAGACATTCTACGCAGACAAAAGATTTTCCATAGCAATTTGGTTAATCTTGTCAAGAAAAAACACAAGGTTAGTTTGTAGGAAAAAAAAGGGTGTTTATTTAGACTTTCACATTAAAAAAAAAATAAATAAATATAGAGAAATCTTTATGATGTATGTACTCATCACGAAACCAGTGTCATATTCCCAAAATCATGTAAACTGATAAAGTAATTTTATTAAGAAAAACAAATTTTGTGAATTTTAACGATTAAAAATTATTTTAAATATGAACAAAATTTCTTTAGTTGAATGCAGTTGTCCTTGAATTTAAATTTAAAACAATGTGGCCGCTCTCTGCCTCCTCCTTGCTTCTTCCTAAAATTTGATTTTCTTAATTTAAAAAAATATAATCAATTTACATAATTTTTGGAATATGACCGGTTTGTTCTGTGACGAATGCATACATCGAAGATTTTTCTGTGTTTTTATTTTTTAGATAATTTTAATTCTATATATACACTAAAAAGTTTTAAATATTCAATTTTTTATAAACAAACTTGTAAGCATTGAGTGCAAGAATTGCTCTGGAATTATGGGTAGGTTGGGAGATTATAACCAGTTTGTAAAGACAATGAAAATGGATAAGAATTCTAATCTATAGAAAATAAACTTGGATGAGGAGTCTATTGAAATTGGTCATCGGTTTTGTGATTTTGATGATTCCTTTATTCCTCTTGTTCTCTACATACTTAACTTAGCCCATCAGATATTCTGATGGGCTAAGTTTCTCAAAAAACATTTCTTTTTATAAACAAGTATGTGAAAAGGACATTACCAAAAATGAAGTAATTATTATTTCACTTCTCTAGATTTCCCAGTAGACATTTGAAGTTAATGCTAATTGGCCTCCACTGATCCTGATTTTTAAACGATTCAATTAAATTATCTACTTAATTCTTTTTTATTTTCTTATACAAAAGTATAATAAAAGATTGTTCATCTCATATTTTTTTCTTTTTTTTCTCATTTCCATCAACAATCGATTTTAACACATTAGATTTCTAATCACTTCTAACCTGCCATATAATGATCAGTTTGTATCGTAATTCTGTTTTCCAAAATAAATGCTTGTCTGATTTTTTTGATTTTTTTATTTATTTATTTTTTTGTCAAAGTACAAAAATGGAGATTCTAAATGTCGAATTTACACAAGTCTCGTAAAAAAAATGTTTTTTTTTTTTTCCCAGCTAGAATTCAGGCACTAGAGTCTGATTGGACTAAAAAAAGATATTGTTCTACTTTCTAAAAATGTTTTTCTAATTCAATCGAACTCTAGTACCTGAATTTTTAGCTGGGGAAAAGCTTTTCCGATTTGCTCTATCTTTTAACATTTTTACAAATTTAAAATCTCCATTTTTGTCATTGGACAAAAAAGTTTGTTCCCAATGTTCAACGTTGGCAAATCTTGACTCGTCTCAAAGTTGAATTTTCAGATTCCATATTTCATTTTCATGTCTGTTTTTATAATGTTTCAGGTTTTCTTAAAAAAACTCAACCTTTCCATTCCTGAAGAAAAATTAACTCGTTGGCATCCAAGATTTCGATTAGATGAAGTTCCTGACATTGAACCTTCTGCATTACCAGAGCCTCCAAATGTGAAAGTTTATCAAACGGCCAAAGATGTTTTAGAAGATACCAAAAAACGGTTCCATCCAAAGGTTTGCATCGATTTATTTATTTTATTTTTAAAACATTTTTACACTGGTTCATTAACGAATTTGAAATTTAGTTTAAGGAGTGCACTTACTACCGTTGGTGTCATGCACATCATCATCATCATCATCACACTGATGCACAGTATCATATCATTTTTTTATGCTAGGTCATAGCTCCCTCCCTCCAAAAAAAAAAAAATAATAAATAAATAATCTTTATGACGTATATGTGATGCAAGTTGAACTCTTATAAAGATCATTAAGTTTTTGTTTTGTTTCTTTTTCTTAACAAAACAGATTAGACCCCTAATAATTAACTCTCATTTGTCCGTTTGTTTGGTTACACTTTTCTTAATAACTACGCCTTGGATTATTTATTTATTTATTTTTTTTTTTTTTTTTTTTTTTTTTTTGCACAAACATTAATCATGGTGAAAGTAAATTTTTGCCAGAACGGATTTCCCTGGATAAACAACAACAATCCCGGCTTCATTATAAAATTGCCTCCCAAATCATTCATCTATTCACACTTTTCGCGATAACTATGCCTTGGATTTAAAAAAAAAAAATTCTGGCACAAACATTAGCTATGGTGAAAGTAAATTTTTCATTCGTGGAAGAGGACCATGCATGCACGGCGTGTTGATTTCAATGTCCCCCTCTACCTGCCCATGTTAAGAATGGCTTTCTAAGAATCTTGTACAAGTTGGAATTATTTAGAATAATCTGGAAATGGATGTTGACTTACCTTATCCTTTCCATAAAAAGATTTGTCTTTGCCTGATGTGTAATTTGAAAATTAATATTGAAATCCTGGGTCACTGGTGAAGATTGACATCACAACTTATAAAAAAAATAGAACAATTGGTTGCTGTACTGTAATGGGCAAATTCATCTTAAAAAAAAATGAGCTAACAAATTATCTGTTTTCTTATTGGATAAAAAGAATTAATTGAGCTTATTTAATGTCTAAAATCTGTTGACAGAGGAGTTAAAGATAAGAGTAAAGTGGGAAGGTCTCTTGTGATCCGTGAGCTGCAGTATTTTTAACTGAGGCAACAAGTCTAATATTAATTTCATTGATCCAGTGAAATTGAGCCCATTGAAATTAGGCTATGTTCTTCTCTAGTAGCTTCAAACCTTTTTCAACTTCCTTATACAAAAAATAGCTTTACCCTTATAACTCTTCAATTGTTGTTCAAATTTGTAGGCATGTGGAAATAATTAGACACAATAATTAATTTTTTTTATTATTTATTTATTTTTTTTTTTTTAAGGTAAAGACAGCTCTCGAAAACGTATCTGCTTCTACTGAGAAAACACCAGTAATTTCTGCAGCAGCAGCATCAAATTTCTGTAAAGAGGATCTCAAAGGTATTCCTCAAGGACTCCTGGAAAGAGTAAGTTTTTGTTGTTGTTTCTCTCCCCCTTGCCCAGTTTTATTTGTATTTTATTGTATTTTATGTTAAATTATTTTTCTATTTTAAATAAATTTGTTGCTACTTCTAAAGCAATCAAAACATATTGGTGATAAGTGATTTTGATATTAAATAAGTCTGAAAGTGCTGCACAACAGATGGAAAGTATTTATATTATGTAGCTTCTTCAAACTACTGTTACCATCTTTGTACATTTCAGTTGATGTAACCTCTGACCCTTTTCAGATGTATCTTGTTGAACGGGGGAGGGGTCTGCACAGAATTTCAAATAGAACCCTTTATTTAATCTTCAGGAGTAGCATGCTATCGTTCTGTCAGCCATGACTGGGTAGAAGTTCTATATAAGTGGATAAAATAAAGGTTTCTGTTTGAAATTCCGTACAGATTCCAAAGTTTGACAAGATACATCCAAAGAAAGTTGGAGACTAAAAGATTGTGTAAACATTCAAAGTGAGAACAGTAGTCCAAATAATCGATCCTCATCTCCAGAATTCACAACCGGCAACTAAACTTGTAGGATGTTTTAATACCTTATTAAAATATTTTTTTTTTCTTTGATTGTTTATGTTCAGGATAAAACCTTAGTCCTCTGTGTTTACTCTTGAAGAATTTAACTTGAATAAAGGAATGTTTTATGAATTATGTAATCTTTCATTCAAAATGTTAATAAAGGATTTGTATTTTGGTCCCCGTCTATTTTTCGAGTAGTCTTTTGATTTTTATCTCAAAAAACTACTATATCTGAAATTAAGCACAAAATGATTAAGGGTTGTTTTTTTTTGGTTTTTTTCCTCGGTTTGGTGGTGGTGGGGGTCTTATTTTTATGCCACTTTTTAAAAACTTGCTTAAAATCCACCAAATCAATAGAAGTTTTATTTCCATGATGACAATAAAAACTGTCCCCACCCTCACCTCCAAATTGGCAAAATGCATAGGGACTTGAAGGGTAAGTTGGCTCTAATCCTAAAAGGAGATTTCCTGGACACATATGCTCTATTAATGGAGCTTTTGCAATGTGATTATACTAGATTACAACACTCTGGAGTGAATAGACTCAAGGGCAAAATTTCCTCAGTCGTCACCTACAAATCTCGAATAAGTTATATAGCAACTGTTATATGACAGTGAATGGTGTGCTCTCGCCCAATGACAGCATAATGAAGAAATCTGACCAAACCAATACGTTAGGTCAGAAGTTTTGTCAAAAGTAGTACATTTACCAAGCGTAGATATCCTAAAGACTAACCAGTTATACTGGTGTGGTTATATGGGACAATCATCGTCCTGATTCTACTTTTAAAAAAAAAAATTAAAATAAGTGTTGTTGCAGAAGCATGTCTTTAATTGCAAAATGATTGAGCAGTCATGAAAGTGATTAGCTAGGACTGTACAGAATTAAATGTGGAATCAGTTGATCTGCTGAACGATAAGTATTAGAATGAGTGAATGCAGACAAGGAAAAATTAGTGACATTAAATAGAGAAAAATCCAGCTGATGGTTATTTACATTTATTCAAGTAATGATTGCAGGGGAAGATAACTCTTGTTTTAGGTGTTCATACGTTTTCTTTATCTCATCAGATTCGAGCTAAGGAAGCACAACGCCTTGAAGAAGCTATAACATTAAGTCCAATGAATGACCAAAAGAAGAAAATGTTGGACCGCCTTCCAGAAATTTCTCGTATTCTTAGAAAGTATCCTTTTTAGCAGTTGAAGAGAAGGAAATTAACCTTCATTTTTTTTTTTTTTTTTTTTTTTTTTTTTTTTTTTTTAACCATTTCTTTCCAGATGGATTATTTTTGATGAAAAAGAAAAATCTTGGGTGCTTGTCCATAAAAATGCACAGATGAAAATTGCAGTTGAAATTTAATTTTCAAATTTCCCTGCAATAAGAAGAAAAATTCTATCATATACATTTTTGCCACTTCAGTTTGGCTTTTTTTTTTTTTTTTTTTTTTTTTTTTTTAATACTAAAACTTCCTTAACTGTTTTCTTAGTTATTTTGTGACTGAAAAGAAACCGGCTTTGCTTTTTGAGCAACTTCTTGAAAGGATCAGTGAGAGTTACAAAACACCCATTTCAAAAAGTTAGTTTGAATATGATGGTTGACAAAATATTGTTTTATGTTGCTAAAACAGATTTCTTATGTGTTAAAACATATCAATTTATTGAAACCACATAAAAAAATATTTTTAATTAACATTGTTAAGTTTATATATAGTATTTCTTAATTGGAATTCATTTTTTAAATTACTATTGTTAAGCTTGTCCCAATTGGATCAGTTGTTTTCTGACATCAATTAAAACAGTTAGATGTGTAGTGGGGGATGAGGTAATCATACCATGTATATGACTGGTATATCCTTTGATTTATCTAGACAACCTTGTGATAAAGGCTGTCTATCTTTGTAATGTGTACACTTCATCTTAATAAAAGGATCTATTATAACATCACAATGTATTATGAAATCCTAATGTTAAAGTATTTGTTAGTGCAGACAATAATACAAACATATCACTAGGTTGTTGATTTTATTCCATATCGAAAGGCATACTATCCTAAGTCCAGCGAAAAAGATCTCTTCAACAAAATAGAACCATCCAAAAATAAACTTATTCAAAATATAAACCAACCTCACAAACTTTGTACACACAATAACACACAAAAACCATAGAACTAGAACAACTAAAGCAAGAACATAACTGATACTGAGTGAAATAAACCATAACAAACAATATATTACCATCCAGCAGTACTATATAAAACAACCAACTCTCTTAATAAACTGAAAGTATTAGAACTTGCATTTTTGGTCCCCCAATTTCGGAGAGGGATTTATGTTTTCAGTGGCTTCCGTGTGTCTGTTAGTCCGGACTATTGCCGGATAACTGTCCATTAGTTTTTCCTGAAATTTTGCCACAAATTCTATTTCATTAAATAGATGTGCACAGTAAAAAAAAAAATTTTTTTTTTTTTTTTTTTTTTTTTTTTTTTTTACAAAAATTCCCGTTGCACCCCCAGGGGCTCAAAAGAGGTCAAAAATGTCCCAAAATGACTCTTTTTGCCCTATAGCATTTGCTCCATCTATTAGATTTTCCTGAAACTTGGCCAAAATGTGGAAGCCATTGTTCTTAATATAAATTCAGTATAGGTGACCTTGGCAAAATTCTGGTTCACATCTCTCTGGGACTAGGTCTAAAAAGACTTGCTTTTTTTTTTTTTTCTTTTGGAGCTGTTTTGTTCATATTACTCAAGAACTTGATATGTATATCTCTATAGGAGTTTTCCATGATGCTGAATTGAAATATACATGTCTTAATGCATGAAACTGCATAATTTGTCCATTTTCACTGGGATTTGGCATTCCCAGGAGCTCAAAAGGGGGTTATAAATGCCCTAAAATTGCAAAAAATAGCACTTTTTACCCCATAACTTTTGCCACATCAATTAGATTTTTCTGAAACTTGATGAAAATGTGAAGGCAATGTTCGCACTTCACACTTCTCAGATTCATTTCTTCACTATTTTTTGTGGCGTCATTTCATATGCAGCACAAGAGGGAGGCCAGGCATGTGTGGTTTGTTTGGTCTTATAAATCCAAGTTTTCTGTTTTTATCTGGTCTTCAATCATCAGGTCTGTACCGAATCTTTGAGATGAGTAATTAGTAAATTTATTTATTTATTTGCATCCAACCTTGATCCTCCTTCAAGCCTCGTGGTGCAGTGGATAAAGGTGTTGAATCTCTATGGTTCCACATGAGCATTGTCTGAAGATAGCGGTTTCAAGTCTATCCAAAGCTGGCCAGAGGATTTGGCCAAAATGTGGTGATACAACAACTTTGTAAGGCAGTAATTACTAAGGATACTGTTGAAGGAGGAATAGTTGGCCGAAACGTTGTGGAACAATTAGGAAGATGAGGATAACAGTCCACAAATAAATATACAAATTACTCATCTCGATGAATTCTAATAAAATAAGAAAAAGTAGGGTTTTAATATCAGTATCATATGATCAGCGAGTAAGTTAGATGGTGCACAAGTAATCAGCAAATTATAGCTAGTTACCACCTGAAGTGGTCGTCTCATGGGCAAACACAATTTATGATTTATAATCATTTGATTGGGTATACTACGTAACATTTGATTGCATTCAACCTGTTAACCGATGCTGTAATGTGAACATTTTTCCAAGTCTGCAAGTTTGTTCAATCTAATACAATGTCCTCCTCTCCTACAGCTTGGACTGCTGGGAGAGAAAAACTTGGAAACTGAATAACAATAAAAACAAAAGGATTAACTGATTCATTGAACTCCAGACCAATATCACCATGACAATTATTTAACTTTGAGTGGCCAGATATAGTGATAGAAAATGCAAATGTGGCCAGTGTCTGGTGGTAAACTTAAATCTGACACATCCAGTTTAAAGTATTTGGGAAGGCACTGGTTGTTGAGGCATATGGGTAAGATAAATTGGCATTGAATGGATCAAATGCGGATGGATCGTCAATCTGTGGAGATCTTGAACTTGAGACAGGTTTGACTGCGAGAGATGTGACACAGATACAGAGCTATCCAGTGTAGCAGCTAGTCTTGAGAACTTATGCCAGAAGGAACTGTTAAAGATGTCAAATACCATCCATTATGACAATATAATCTCTACAGTTATCTACCTTAAAAAGGGAACTGTTAAAACTGACATGATATGAAAGAAAAAAGCATGATAATTTAAACAGCTGTGAGAGAGAACTAAATAGCAAGGTTTTATGATATATAAATAAACACATTTCAACTGGACTCATGAAAAGATTTTTTAAAATAAAAATCTAAACAAAGTGCAAGAGATGCAAACAATTAGGATTTTCTATATCAACAACAAAAACACCCCCAAAAAGCCTTGTATACAATCGGTTTTCTATGTATGCTAATTCCCTGCTATCAACTATGCTCTAATCCTAACACTATTAGAAAGAAAACTATGGCACAGGCATGTGGAGTAAGGCCATTAATCGGGAGGCCCTGGCTTAGTTATAAATTTTAGAAATTTATTTTTTATTTTTTCACTTCATGTTTAGACAAGTTACTTTTCAATCTCCTAAATTCAATTTTTAAAAAAAAAAATTTATTTATTTTTATTTTATTTATTTTTTTTTTTTTTTACAGCTGATGCTGAAAATCACATGAAACTATTATTGGAAGTTGCTCCCAATTGGATCACAGTTGCCAGCACAATAAAAGGCAAATATCTCAAACTGGATAAAACTGTTAAATTGCAGTACATCCATGAAAAGATTAACCAATACAAAAAGAAACTTTGATTTTAAAAAAAAAAAAAAAAAAAAAATTCTTATCTCATTGAAACTTGAAAAATTATTTTAATTTGTGGTTGACTACATTCCTTTTTTAAAATCAATACCTTCTTTTAATACTTTAGAGAAAATGTCCTTTACAAATTCTAAACCTAAAATTCTCAAAGGGAATCAAGTCATTTCTATGAAAAATCGTGTTTTAAAATGATTTTCAAGTCACTGAATTTTTTTGAGGGGAGACTGCCTCTTCATAAATGCATATTAGTTTGTACAGTTGGTATTTTTGATAAATAAACCTTTTATCCTTTTTCTTCATCTTGTTCTTCAGCCATTCTGGAAATTTCAAACTGAAAGATTCATTTTATCCACTCAAAAAGATGGCTGCTTTTCACATGCAGAGAAAAATGTGTGAAAGCAAATAGATTATCATTTATGCTTGTTACTTTGAAAAGGCTTTAAAATTACAAGTGAACAATTATTAAAATCTTGTTCATTCGATAGAATCAAGTCTTTTTCAAAATCACAAAAAATATTAACTGTTTTTCAATTAATTTTCACCTCATTATTTCAAATGGTAACAATTTCTCTTCATACATGTACAGAATGATTTTTTTTATTTTTTATTTTTTTTTATTTTGAAAGCAATATAAGATTATAAAGTATTGCTATTAGGATGTGAATAGTTATATTTGAAGTTTTCTTTTTTGAGGACAAAGGTACAAGTTTATGTGGACACAACATTAACCATCTTAGGTATGCAGACAACACTGTATTAATAACAGAATCGGAAGAGATTCTCCAACACCTGCTGGATACTGTGGTGGAAGCAAGTGAAAGTAAAGAACTTGCTTTAAAGATTTCAAACGGTAAGCGTGACAGCATCCAAGAACACTCAAGCTCTAACATGCAATCTACAATGTCAAAATGTACCAGTTAAACAAGTTGATAAATTCAAATATGTGGGATACTGGATCACATCTGATGGAAGGTGCACAAATGAAATAGTAAGTCACATAGCCAAGGTCAGTCATCTTCAAGGGATTGTCAATCATTACCAACAGAAACATTAAAACAGACACCAAATTCAGAATACTTCGAATGTATGTATGGTCTGTTCTATTATACGGTTTTGAGTGCTGGACAATCACCAACATCACGAAGAAGAGACGAGAGGCAACTGAAACTTTGTTCCTGGGGAGAATTTTGAAGATATCTTGGACAGGAAAAGTAAACAAACCAGGAGTTATTAGAAACAGCAAAAAGACAAATGAGATTTGTGGGCCATGTCTACAGAAAAATCTGAATAGAACAGATTAGTTTGATGGGAAAGATTGTGGGTAGAAGAAGCAGAGAATGACAGTGAGAAACATACGTTTACACTCTGAATACATGGGCAACATAAAAAATGATGAGCAACAATGAATTTATGAATGCCTCAAGAGAGATAGATGGAAAGCCATAGCCATCAATGCCTGTACCAGGCAGGACACCATTTAATGAATGGCACCAGGTAGATATTGTGTCAGTTACTTTCTATTTTCAATTTATGGATTAAAACACTTAAATAAAATAAAAATAAAAAAAAATATCCACAAGATTAGCTGAGTCTGTACTTAGATTTTTTTTTTTTTTTTTTTTTTTTCACTGAGTAAAGACAATTCTACCCCCCCCCCCATTATCTGCAAAAATAACCTTACTGACATGCAATATGGTTTCCGTTCTGCTAGATCTACAGATGTGCTAACCGTTATCTCAGAATTAGTTTAGCTCTTGACTGAGACATCCTTTCTAGGGCAATTGCGCTTGGCATATCAAAGGCCTTTGATAGGGTGTGGCATAAAAGTCTACTTCGTAATATGTCTAACTACGGTATAGCTGGAAGTGTTTTATCAATTATTAAATCATTTGTCGGATAGGTTCATAAGAGTAATGGTTGATGGGCAGAAATTGGAAGCTCACAGTAATAATGCTGAAGTCCCTCAAGGGTCTGTCCACATCAATGATCTTTCAAATAATATCCTAAGATCATGTCATTTATGCTGACAACATCTATGGCAACACATCAAAGACCGTAAATGACCATGTTCTCTGTGACTATCCTCTGATCTTGAGTACATGGTACAAGGGGGAAGTGGTGGCTGGTTACGTTTAATGCATCTAAAACCAAGCTCCTATCTTTACATCACTGATCCCCATCTGGCATCAATTGAAATGAATGGCGCTCATCTTGGGGAGGCTCCATGTTTTGACAAGCTTCTCGGCTTGACCTTTACTCCTGATCTGAAATGGAACACATACATCAAATCTCTTGCCAAGGTCGCTGAAAAAATGGTAAGATCCTTCTATCGCTCCAGTAGATATCTCACTCCTGATGCAGTTCTCTACCTATGTAACAGCCAGGTATGTCCAATGATGGAGTACTGTTGCCACATCTGGGCAAGTGCTGCTAGAAGCAGCTTATCCTACCTTGACAGAGTACAAAATTCGTAGCTTAGTGGGAGATGCCGTTGTCTCTTCCTTGCAACCTCTTTCCCACAGAAGACATTGCGAGACTGTCTCTGCTTTATTGCTATTTTCATGGCAAGTGCTCGTCTGAGCTCCAATCTATGCCCCCCCCTCACCAAACTTTCACGAAAAACACTCGTCTAGCCAAAACCACAATCAATAATTTCCCCCCACTCTTTATCTGTGTCTAAACCTAAATGTAAATTCCATGAACAAAGTTTCTTTCTTAGAACTGCACACCTGTGGAACTCTCTTCCGTTTGCCTGCTTTCCAGCTGACTACAATTTGATTGTCTTCAAGTCCAACGTAAACAAGTTCTTGATGTACCGTGCCCCTAAGTAATCCAATCTACAAAATTTCCACCACTTACAATTACTATGCTATAATCCTATTGACTCCTGTACACCCATTAACCCTTATCCTCGAGTGGCCTCCGGGTCTTGATAAATGGGGACTTCCATGTACAAAAAAAAAAAAAAAAAAAAAAAAAAAACGCTTCCCTCTCTGAAATCGGGAAATAAATATTTGATCACATGGTTGTCCCTTCTAAATATGATGAAAGAGTCAATTTTGTTATCAAGACTTTGAAGAACCAAGATACTTGTTCAAATCAATACTCTTTCAATCAACGGAATTCAAGGATAAACCAAAAAGTAGGAGTAATCTTTTGCTAGCGCGCGTGAAGGTGGTCATTGCAATGATAGATGATTGTCCAAAGGATGAAAATATCTGACTAGCAAGACCACTTACAAAATATTCAGTGAATGTGGAAAAGTCTTGCCACGGAGTTATTTGGAGAGTGGAGACAGTTTTAGATGTTATATTCAGTAAGACATCTTAAGCAGCTAACATTGACCACTAACAAAGAGCCATAACCAGTCAAAGGTGAAGACATCCAAGGAGAATATAAGCCTCCACTACTGCCACCGGTAGAGGAAGAGTGGCAGTTGAATATGGGAAAGCAAAAGGTTGGGGGGGGGGGATCTCGTGAGCAGTTAGGCCCCCTTGGGGCTCTCAGCCAAGAAATTTTGATGGGATTTGTGTTTTGATCTAGTCAAGCAGAGTCTTGTCATCCATCTAGATCAGTGGTTCTCAACCGGGGTCCACATGAACCCTAGGGGTCCACAGGCAAAACATAACAAAATTATCATAATTATTGTAGAATACTTTATTTGCATTAAATTAGTTTTCATTTAAAAATAAAGCTTAATTATATAATATTTCTTTGATTATTAAAACCTCAAAATTTATGAGTGAAAAATAGAAGATTGTCTTATGACCAATAGTTATGAAGGGGTCCACTAAGATAAAAAGAAGAGAAAAGGAGTCCATGAGTAAAAAAGAGGTTGAGAACCACTGGTAAAGATGGACAGGTACCATTTGTAAACTAAAAAAAAACTAGACTTCTGGTTTTGCTTGGTGTGTGTGAATTGTCAAGCAACTTTAGACCAACACATAGATGATTGTGGCTGGTAAATGCACATAATGCAGGTTTGAAAATAAAGATTGTGACTCATTATCACTGGATTTTGATTCAGAGGCACCTCTAACAAACACTCAGACTAATCAATCTGGCAGGCAATTCTTGCAACATTGTTTGAGAACAGTTTTTCCAACACAGAAAAAAAAAACTGAACTTTTTGTTTCAGGACAACGAACATAGAAACATTTTTTGTGATCTAATTTTAATGATTTAGGTTATCTAATATTTTATTTGACAACATATTCCTTGCCATTTTTTTTTTTTTTTTTTCTTTTTGAATGCACACAATGAAAATGAGAAATACAAGATAATTTTGCATGAAATTTATTAAAGGGACGACAACAACAAACTGATAAGACAAATATACATTAATTGCACTCCTTGATCCTCATACTTCTCATGAACTTCCCCCAGCAGTGACTGGTGCGGCTTGCTGGGCAGCTAATTGAGCTTGGACTTTCATCTGTACCATCTCCATTACAACTGAGGAAGAACAACAAGCAAAGGAATGAAGAAAAACTTTATGGTTAGAAACTTTTCAGTTTAAAAATAAAATGATTTAATTTGTTTATCTCTTCATCTAACACTGGCAGAGATACCTCACAACAAACAAGTTTTAAATAATGAGATGATCAGTATTTAACGTTATCGCATACCGTAAAAGTTAACTTTTTAAAAAATTGTACAATATAATTAAGAAAATAAAAAAATCACCAAATGCAAGAATTTAATCTATTATGTTCAAGGTTTTTTTTTTTTCATACTAACTAGACTGTACTCACACTTTTATGACAAAAAAATGTATTTTTATTATTTTCATCTGAAATAAGTTAGAATTTTACTCCTGCCCTCCCTCTCTTCATTTAAGCAATTGCTAAAACTAGCATTACAATTTATCAATTTGAGAGAAAAGAGCTGTGGAAAAGAAATCCATAAAACTGTTTAAATTATGTAAAGGCCATCAGTGGCTCAAAAGTAATCAGAATTTGTTTATCCTTAGACATTTTTCTTAATTCTAAAAATTGGCCACAATTCAGACATCATAATTTCAAGAAATACAGTAATTTCTCTCTCTCTTTTTTTTGTAAGCTATTCTTATTTTTCTGATTATGTAGCCAGGTGTCTCTTGGACCATGAATGAAAAAATTAAATGTTTTTAAAATTGGTACATTGTATCAAACAATTATTATTACACATTGCACTAAAAGGTTTCAACAAAGTTGCATCAGTTCTTCACAATTTGATTCTGTACATATTTTATTCACAATATAATGGAAAAATTGGATTCGATGTAATGTGTAACCATAAGTCCAAATGGCAACAACCTCCTTTACACACACAATTTTTTCTTAACTAAAGGTTACACATCATTTAAATGCTATCTGATCAGAAAATGAGTGATCATCTTCCATACACCATAACGTTTGCTATTTTCTAATTCTTAAATGTCTAATTCATCTTCCCTACAGGACAAATATTTGTTTGTTCTTTTTCTATGGTTTTACTTTGTACCATTTTCCAATTCACAATAAAAGAAATACGCACTGCTTTATTATTTTTACATCTGGTCTAATACTAAACTTCATTTTTTGGTAAAAAGTATAAAAAAATTATTTCATTTTTAATTTACAAAATTATTAGAAAAGTAACCTTGCTAATAACCAACTTTGTAAGCAAAAATATTGTATAGAAAAACAAACTAATAGATATAAAAAAAATTATATGAATTAGAAGTACAAATCGTTTTTTATTTAATCTTTAAATGAAAAATATAGGCTATGTAAACTAAGACGTTATGAAAAAAAGTTTTTTGATATGTTGAGGATGAAGAAATTTTATATGCCTAGTTGCATAAAAAAAAAAAATACAACTATTTTTTTTTTTTTTTTTTTTAGTTCTAAAGAACTATAAATAGTATAACAGAGACACTTTACTATGCATATATGGCACGTAATGAGGACAGTTAGAAACAAGGTAGTTTTTAATGTGGGGGAATCTAAACTGAAGGCTATTAATATTTAAGCCACAACATGGACTTTTAGGAAATTAATAAATTTAGCGGAGACGATTAAATCTACCCAAGCAAACCCGGATTACATTCTGAGTTAAGCATTTAATAAAGAACTGTTTTATTTAGAGATAAGTCAGTTGTATTTCGCAGATTTTTCTTTCAAATTGAAAAAAAAAAAAAAAAAAAAAATTACAAAATACCTCGTTTCATCTTGTATTTGTCCTGCACAAGTGGTTGGATTTTTTCAATTTGTTTTGTGACGTATTCGACTTTCCTTTTAAAATAATCTTTACTTGCATCAACGGACTGGAAAAAAAAAAAAAAAAAAAAATTTTTTTTTTTATTCAACTTTAATTTTTAGACAAAAAAATATTGCATGCATTTTTTTTTTCTAAACATTTTAAAGATGATATTTGAGATGGTGATGTTATTTACATGATTCTTGCGTCTTTCCAACAAATTATATAAAAAAAAATACATATTCTTCCCATGGAAAGAAAATATAATAAGGTTGGTTTAACTACTAACTTAAAAAAGGAGACAATCTGGATGGTCCTAAAAGATGCTTGGGTCAGACCTATCTGCATTTTACCAGTAGGAGTTAAAAAAAAAAAATCACCGAAGTGAAACAAAGGAAATGGGCAATCAAAACACGCTTTTCCCCGAGTTAAACAGTTTAAGCTGAGCTCAATAAGTGACCCAAGAGGTCACATTTTCTAGTTTCATACTAAAACTTCCCTTGATTGTTGGTTACTACATATTTCATCTGTACATGAATGTTTTGGATGGAGGAGTTAGAGCGAAGAATATGAACATGCACTTGTGCGTTCATGACACAGACTGATCAGTCCAATGTTGCTGATTAGTGTTGCAAGTTTCTTCAGCCATGTCGAACCCCCCAACAACAACATCTTAGAGATCAGACTACAGTTTGGACCATATGTCTAGAGAATCCTTCGCCTTATTCATACTGACATGGGAATCTCCCTTTCTGAGACCCCATGGTTCAGCAGTTTTCCAGCTTCAGTGGAAACCACTCAACTGCCTCAGAACAGGAATGGGGGAGCAAAACTGCAAATCATGTTTATAAGCAAATAATAGATGCTTTAGGTGGGGGGGGGGGCAGAGTTGCAGAATGAGTTTTTGCCTGACCATGCAAAAAGATATAAATCCCATTAACACAGTCCTTTAGCCAAGAGCCGTAAAGACTCAACATGTCCAAAGAAACACTACCAGTTCAACTGATTTCAAGCTCTACTATATAGCTCCTCCTCCTCCTCCTCTGGAGGCTTAAGCTCTGCCCATCTCCTAGAATCTTTTCACCTCTGACTGATTCTGGCCTTTGTTAGTAGTCAGGATTTAACTATCCAGGAATTGACAACTAAAAATATCCACTGGAGATAATGGCCAGACAGTTTCCATTCAAAGGGATTTATCTGCAAATAATCTTGGACACTGCTTTTCTCACAAAGGCCAATCCCAGTATGATACTCCTATTCAATGAAACTCACTTCACGTCCAATAAAGAAAATATGTCTTGGGTGGTCAGATTTGGAAAGATATTTTCAGTTCTCTGCTCCATCCCTTTCTTCCTTTGTCCAAGCATCTATCACCTGCATCATCTGCCAAACACGTTTACAATAATAAATATGTGGAATGGAATGATGTAAATAATTGAACTGAGGGTGAAGGGGTTTTTATGAGAATTCATATTCTGATTTTCTAAAATTCTTTGACTTTGTATTGAAACAATGTCAATAATTTAGGGGGGGGACTTTGTTGGGAAATCCTTTCACTTTGATTTATAATCATGTTTTTACTGTCGAATTTAAGAAATTACTAGCTGGATGCCTGGCGTTGCCCGGTCATACAATACACTTCACACATATTTTAATTTATGCAGATTGTGTATGCATTATTATAAAATCAATCCTCTATTGAATATTATATATTACGAGGAATAATTTGCCGAGTGAACTAATTCGCAAAACAAATTTAAAAAATAATAATGATAATGTCATTCATCAAATACTGTCTGTGTTTGTTTACAATATCATGTCAGCTGACATTTGGGCATGACAATCTTCAAAAATAGTCTTTCTTCTCTTATAGATAAAAAAGAATTTTTACAGAGGAATATTTCATGTTCAGTTATGCCGGAGTAACGTAAAATATTCCCCATGAAAACTCTTTTTTATCTATAAAGGAAGAAAGACTATATTTTAAGATCAGATTTTTTTTCGATTTTCATTACTTATTAGATGAATTTCTATGCAAAACATATCTAAGAACACTGCCAGACATATAAATTAGCTTTGTGTGAAATTTGCAAAAGATAGGCTCAGCCATTTTGGAACCTATGAGGAAAGAACTCACACACACACACAAAGTAACTTTATATAATGGTAAAGATGTCTACAAACAAGTAACATGTTTTGTAATAAAAGTTTGTCTACTTACCATTTCAATGTAATATCCAGTACCAATGTCTACCAAACATTCTTGAACATTAGATAATTGACCAGGAACATACATCTTACAAATGGTTAAGGAAACAGCAAAAATAATGACAGCAGAAGCAAATCCATTTTAAACCGAATGTTTAGAATTTACAAAGTTCATATTTAGAATATTGTAAGCTCATTAATAACATATACAGGGTGTTACACAAGTCGTGATTGGACATTAAATATCTCAAAAACTATTTAGGATATAAAAAGCATGCTAAGATTATATAATCATTAATATTAAAGTTGGTGGATTGTTTTTTGTTTTACGGCATATCAACCCTTTTCAGATCATTTAATGCCGAATCCAGTGATTTGGAAGAAAAAGTTTTTAATAGAATATATTTGTTTTTTTTCAAGTCAGTTTCGATTTAACCCATAGTTGGGACCCTAACAGGTACTACCACTCTAGGTCAGAGTGGACCTGGGAACAATGGCAATTATGGGGTGGCTCTACACTTCCCAAAGCCCGCAAGCTGGGACCTCACCATCGGATATAGTTTAAAGTCATATCCAGGACTAATATTAAAATTGAATTTGATAAAATTACCAAGTACTCTATTCACTATGCCACGAATTTTACATGTACAGCTTTTAAATCTATACCATTCACAAGTTGTGATGAACACATTTGGATATTAAATATCTCAAAAACTATTATGTCGATAGTATTTGTTTTTGCAATACTTTTTTGATTGAATTATACGAAAGTGCATTTTTACCTAAGTGCAAGTTGGGAATAATTTTCTCTTTGACCAATTTGGAACCCTCAAATGGAGAGCGGCATATGTATTATTTTTTTAAATATAATTGTCCACTGACGCATGTTTAACTATTAAAGATATAAAAAGCATGCCGACATATATAATCATTTATATTAAAGTTGAACTTGATAAATTAATTTTTAAATCATGTCACTTTCATTTAACATATATAGTTTAGTAGATATAAAGTCTTGACATTTGTCCAAGACTTCTGAAACATTCTGTATTTTAGAGGTTAGCATACAGAGTTTCTCAGTCATGATAAAGGACATCTATAGGAAAGAGGGGTTCTGTTGAAAAACAAAGCCACATAGAGATAGCCCATTGGTCCTATATGGCAATCTTCTAGTGATGGTGTCACTAACAAAACACTCGCTTCCAATTTGTCATGAACCAGCACCAAAGTAGTAAGGCTCAAAACTATCATGAGAACGCTCATGTCAGTGCAAAATCTGGTCTAAACCAAAATAGCAATACATTAAAAAAAAATTAAAATATCGTTCAGATTCACTAAATAATGTACATTTGTAATAGTTGCTAGAAAAAAAGAATCCACAAAAACCAATCAAACTACGATCAAATGGATGAAACCTGAATAATTTAGATACAAAATAAACATGAGCACACTGGAAGATCAGATGGATTCTTTAAAGAATCCTGCAACTGATTGCGATTTGGTTTTATGGCAAATTAATTTTTATGTTCAAATACATTTGATATCGTCAACAATTCTTTGCATACAATTAACTAAACACAAGTCAATATTTTACATACAAATTGAGGGATGGAGGTGTATCTTTCTCAATTTGGATGTTCTGAGAAAAATCACTGCTTAAAATAAAACAGTGCATTTACTAAGAAATTGATATTTAAGAAAACATACAAGTTAAATGACCACAATATTTCTTTTTCTTTTTTTGCTACTTTTACACGCCAAACAAGGCACAGTACCATTTGGATATAAGAGGCTACTATTTGGGACAAAATCTGTAAGGATACTAGGGAGTTGAGCAGCAAAATGTCCATATTACACTTAAACTTCTGCATGTCAGTACAGTCAGGGATACAGGAGGGAGGAAACTATTTAAGTAGAAGGCTTTCTGGCATCTAAGGATCTCTACAGTGTAGGGGTGGGATTTTGTTGCTTCTTGAGTGAATCAGAATGTATTTTAGTGGGGGTATAGAGGCTTGGAGTTCATTAGAGCACTTTCCATTAAAATACTTGTAAAAAAATGGTACAAATATGGGCGCAAGTCTATAAATGGTCCACAAATAATCTTTTTTACTATAAAAATCTGAAAAAAATCTTTATAATGTACGTACTTTTCACTGCATAAAAATGTCATATTCTAAAAATCATTAATCGATCAAGTAGTTTTTTTTTATTTAAGAAAATCAAATATTATGAGACATTTTATTGAAGAAAAACTTAACGCCATCTTGTTTTTGAATGATACACTGCTAGCGACATCTATTGGGAGTGTTTGGAATATAAGATCGGCAAGGGGCAGACAATCGACTTTCCACACTATAGAAAAAAAAACTTGGAAAATTAAGACATTTATAAGTTTTTGAGGAATTTGAAAACGAAAATAATGTTTAAAATTCCAGCAAATGAGTAGTTTCCAATATATGAAGAATTTTACGTAAATTGAGCACCCACACGTTGACGCTCCTCCAACAAAAATTCGGCAAATGTGTATTTCAGCGGCGTAAATTCAAGTTTTACACTAGTGGTGGCCATAAAGTGGGAGATCATTATACATTTAATTATTATAGAAAAGTGATCCCCCACTTTCTTTAAACTAACATTTCTTCATCCCCAGGTTTAATAAACTGATAATAAAATTAAAAAAAAAAAATCCTACCGGATGCCAAATATTTCACCCACTCACTCAAATATTCCAACCGAGAGATCTTTTTAAGATTCTGACCATCCTTTTAAGTGCAATTGTTTAATCTATCTTGCACTTGGTTTACTGGAAAAATTTGCCAGGTAGGTTTTGAAATTCTATTTCATGAGTCTAATAGTTGCTCCTATAATTACTGGAATGAGAGAGATCTTCCTAAGATTCCAGTTTCTTTTCATGTCATGCATAAGACCTTGGTATTTCGTTACCTTTTCCTTTTCAGCGCTGTTCAACCCAGCATCATTGGGGACATATCTCTGCAAAGGAGTTGAGATCCTCCACCCCCAGGCTAAAGGTAGAGGAGACTGGGATGATACAGGTACATAACCAGACCATTCTACCAGGAACAGTATGGTATAAACAATATAAATAGTATGGTATAAACAAAAAAAGTTGGTACAATGACATCATCGAGTGGAACGGGGGGGGGGAACTTTTTGGCAATAAAAACAATAAGAAAGCAATAAAAACAGCTGATATTATACTCATCATGGCAGCACTCCTTAGAATAATTATCTTCCTTTGTTTATATCAGCCATGTTAAATGTCAAATATCAATCATGCTTGACAAGATAGACCTAAAGAAGGTCTGAGGTTTCATCAACCAAAATGTTGTGAGAATACAATTGTTGAGAACGGTCGTTGAATAATCCAAATTATCAACCTTACCTTAAAAATTTTAAAATACAGTCATCTTTTTTTTGTTTTGCTTCACTCTATCAAAACCCCCAACACTAATGATTACTACAATACTATCTCATTGATTACAGCACACGCAATAACCCTTATCCCTGGGTGGCCTTAGGGCCTTGATAAGTGGTGACCCCCATGTAAAAAAAAAAAAAAAAAAAAAAAAAATTTACCAAACTATAAGATAAAAATTTGTTTTGTTTTTCTGTAAAGAAGGTTACAGCTTGATTAATTGCTGTCCAAAGAGACGGGTGGGGGACGAGTAGATTTTGCTAGTTGAAATAATCTAAAAACTCGAATGAATATTAATATTAAAAAGAAAGTCAAAATCATGAGAAAGACGTCGTGCTCATATAGTGAGAAGACAGGAAGACATTTTTTGATGAAATAAAATTTATCTTCTCTTGCCATGAATAGTTTGAAGTTTTAGCCTTCATTAAGATTTTTTTTTTCTTAGAAAGAACTGTCATAAAGGAGAAAAGGTGGGCAAGATTTTTATAGCAAGCCCCACTCTCCCCAATGGTTTACTGCTACTTGTGCAGCTGCCATTGCGCAAAGGCAGCATGCGTACCGCAGATTTAACCGACATAAGTCCAGTTCAAACATACAGAAGTATATAGAAGCCAGAAGTAACTGTAAGAAAGAAATATCGACAGCTAAAAGAGAATTTACTGAAACCACCAAAAAACGCATTCAAGCACAGAAATTAGGAACCCGTGACTTCTAGAAAATCTACAACAGTCTAGTAAATAATGGGCAATCAACAATTCCCCTTCTATCCAACAATCATGAGGTTGTTTGCTCAGCAACCGAGAAGGCTAACATGCTTGCTAGTTGGTTTGCCTCCAACTCCACACTGGACCCTGCTAACCACCACCTCTCTGACTTTCCTTTGTGGACTGATGCTACACTAAACGATCTGAAAATCACCCCTTTTCAGGTGCATGCTATCATAAGAAATCTTGACACTTCAAAAGCATGTGGACCTGATCTCATCCTGGCTGTGCTATTCCGCCGAAGTAGCTCCAGTTCTCTCCAAACTTTACAACAAATACTTTAATGAATCTTGCTTTCCTGCCTGCTGGAAAACTTTCTGTGGTACCAGTTTTCAAGAATTCTGGCGAAAGAACTGACCCAGTAAATTATCACCTCATTAGCTTTCTCCCACTTTTCGCCAAAATATTTGAGTCCATAATTAACAAAGCTCTAGTCCATCACCTTACAGATGCTAAACTTCTTACCAACCAACAATATGGATTTAGGCAAGCCCGTTCCACATCAGACATTCTAACTGTAATCACTGAACGTATATACCATTCACTGGACAAAGCAGGGGAGGGTAGAGCGGTAGCTCTAGATATATCTAAGGCTTTTGACAGGGTATAGCATGAAGGTCTTCTCAGGAAAATCAGATCATACGGTATCACTGGAAGAATACTTAACACAAGTAAATCCTTCTTAGATAAGAGAAAAATCCAGGTTGTCCTCGATGTCGTACATCCAAACAATGATATAAATGCAGGAGTGCCTCAAGAGTCTATCCTTGGGCCTCTATTATTCCTAATATTCATAAATAACCTCACTGATAAAATTGTCTCTGAGATGGGTATATATGCTGATGACACCATGCTCTATAATAGACACGACAGGAAAACAAATGAACACATATCTAAAGAAATGGCAGAAACACTAGAGGATGACATCCAATCTGAAGTGGAATGGGGACAAAAATGTATGGTCACATTCAATGCTGCCAAGACTAATCTTGTTTGCTTCAATAATTACAAGAAACCTTCTCTACCACCTATAGCAATGGCCAAAGACTTTTTATCTGAAAGTACATCTTTTAAACTACCCAACCTCACGTTCACAGAAAACACGAGTTGGAACAATTACATTGAGAGCATTGCCAAGACCGCTGTGAAGAAGGTAGGTTCTCTCTACCATGCTAGAAAGCTACTAACGCCCGAAAGTATCCTGTACCTCTATAAGGCCACCATTCGCCCATGTACGGGGTATTGTTGTGATATTTGAGCTGGTGCATCTGCTACTAGTCTCTCGCTCCTAGACAAGGTTCAAAAGAGTCGCCAACCTGATAGGTCCTGAACTGTCATCTAGGCTTCAGCCTCTGTCCCATCGACGAAATGTTGCATCCGTCTGCCTGTTCTACAAGTACTTTAATGGTGAATGCTCCGACGAACTGCAATAAAAACCTCAACAAACCCAACAAGCAGCTAAATCCCACCCCTTCACAGTAGAGATCCCTAGATGTACGAGAGCCTTCTACTCCAGTAGTTTCTTCCTCAGAACTGCTAGACTTTGGAATTCCCTTCCGGGTTCCTGCTTCCCAAACTGTACTGACATGCAGAAGTTCAAGTGTAACGTGATCCAACATCTTGCTGCCCAACTCCCCACATAGTACTTCTGTAGCTTATCTCTCTGATAGTAGCCTCCTACATCAAAGTGGCAATGTACCTTGTTTGGGGTGAAATTGTAATTAAAAAAAAAAAAAAATTTTAATTAAAGATGGAGAGGAAAAAAATGAAGGCCAAAAAAAGAAAAAAGAAAAAAAAAGCTAACGTGAGAAAGAGGAAAAAAGAAATAAAATTCAGCCAAATAACAATGGATAATGATGCAAGGTTAGCTATTTGACAACTTTTTCTTAAAAAAACACACACACATATACACATTCTGAGGTTCTTTGTGCAGAATTCACTTAATACTAAAAATAAAGGAAAACATGTATGATGTACGTACATGTGAGGAAACAAAAACATGATATTCCAAAAATCACGTAAATTGATTAAGTAGTTTATTTATAACTTGAAATATCAAATTTTATGAATAACAGAAGAACGTCTGTCTTGTCTGCAATTTCGAAAATACATTTAAAAAAAAACAAAAAAAAACGGGGGAGATAACTCAATCTGGCAAGATTTATATTGTAATGCTTATGAATCGCTTAGAATGATTTTCTTTATAAAAACAAAACTACATGATCAATTTATGTGATTTTTGGAATATGATATTTTTGTTAAATCATGGGTACATACAGATTTTTCTTTATTCTTGTTTTATTAATATAGGGAGAATTCTGGGCCAGGACAAATTTCGACAAAAAAGAATTCACATCCATGTGAAGTTCTAGTGATTTAAATAGAAATATACAATAGAAATACACTTTTTCAAGATTTAAAAATGCAAAATCAAGTTAAAAAGAGAACGCAGATAACTACTAAAAGGATTTTCTATTATGATTGAGGACAAAATAATTTGATCCCAGCCTAAAAACCAGATAGCAGAGGGGTATTTTAAAAAAAGTAAAAATAAAACTGATTCAAAGTAAAACATTTTCAACTCTTAACACATGCACCTTCTAACATATAAAGAACAGTAAAATAGCATTGGAAAAATGCATGAAAAGCAGTAAAGGATACAGATCCTGTAAGTGGAACTAAAATATCTTTATCCAAATTCTCTTTGTTCACTTTGCTCAAACAATCTTGAGATTCTGCAAATTTGGTTTGGGTCAGTTTTAATTGACTCAAAGACGCTGTGAGGAACTCAATTTCCTGCAACGATACAAAAAAACAAAAGTAAACAAATCATTCAGAAAAAATAAATAAATTGCAAAAATTGCTAAAGATTTATTATAATTATTTATAAATTTCAAACTTTTGATATTGTAATGATAGTTTGGAATTGTTTAAAAGATTTACACAGCAAATATAATCCTCTTCATCATATTTTATCTAATCTTGTAGTTTGCTGTTTAATCTTTAGACATCAAAAGAATTTTTATTTTCACAAAGAAACGTACATTTTTATAGATTGAAATATGAATCTACTAAAATTGACAATCATATAAATTCTTTAGTGAAACTGATTTCAGCATTACACAAAAAAAACGTATTTGGCAAATTTTATTCTAGTTTTTGTGTATTCTGTGAACACATACCTATTATGCTGCTAAAGAATTCTAATTTTTAAGATTTCAGAGTGGAGTATCACTTTCCTATATAAATTTAAGCTAAAATAATCATTTATTTTTGGTCATCACCGATTTCTGGGAACTTATTGCAGAAAAAAAAAGTGTAACCAATTGGGGGGGGGGGCTTTTCTTAACTTTATCTTATTTTGCAGCCATAATTTTTTTAGGCTAAGTGGGTCTTTTTTACTGACCAATATGTTTCTGCTTTTTAATATTTTAATTTTTACAATTCCAAAGTACTTAGGCAAAAATCCATACAAATGATATAATTAGTCTTTATTTTGGCTCCCTGTTCCAGTGCTAGCGATGCCTGACTCCAGGATCCAGCTTCCTCAATTCCATTCTCTCAACTTCTGTTCCTATCAATCTAACCCTTGGCTACATCCATACAGACCGGACCTAACCGAGACCTCTCATCACACCTCAACGATGTCCACATCAATCTGTGACATCGTTTCATACTATCTATGATTTAGCTTCCTCACTCAAATTCCTACAATATTTGTTTTTGTTTATCCAAATCTTGACCATGTCCACATGGACTGGACCTACCTAAGACATCTCCTCACACCTCAGGGGCATCTATGTCAATCTCTGTGCGACATTATCCAGGTTCCACATCTCCAACGTTTCCAGCTATTTAGTGTCCTCATTCTTGTCTATCCAGTCTATACTGCTGTCCAAGTACATTTCCTGTTTTCCAATCTTCCTGATTCCAAAATCTTTGATCAATTGACCTTTTCAAATGTTTCTTTTACAACTGTTCATTTATGTTTGTCCCCTCGTCTTTGCCATTTTCCATATTTTGCCTGAATCTACTTTTCTTAGGTGTGTAGCCGATCAGCTCCAGCATCAGCTGCAACACATTTATTTGTTATATATCTGGGGGGGTTACCACTTTGTTGTGTGAAAAAAGAGATTAATGATTGCTCCAAGAGAGGGAGAGCAGCGTGCACTTATCTTGCTTACTAACAAAAAGAGATAGCACTGCCTTCTCAGCTGTTTTAAAGTTTGCCCCCCCCCCCAGGTCAGGTGACAGTTAATCAATGAAATGACCATTTGGTTATTTAAAAGGAGATTTCTCTCCCGTTGAGATGAGGGTTTAATGCATTGGTGGCTGGTGTTGGGAAGTTACTTCTTGATTACCTCAGCTTTGCTTGCAAGATGCTTGTGAACTGATTGTCACGTCGCGGAAGAGGGCAATTCTTCCGCAACCTAAGATAGGTGCACATTGCTTCCTTTTCTCGACTGAGCAGTCATTGAATTTTTTAGGGGAAAAAAAATTTTTTTTTTTTTTCACAATTGTCTATACTGAAAAATGCCCGGATTTTCATGTAAAAATACTGTAAAAAATACATTTTTGTCTATTAAATTGTCAGGAGAAAGTTAAAAAGCCACTGTTCTAATGTTAATGAATCTTAATGTCATTATTTCAGCACGGTCCGTAACTGCTCAAACTTCACAGCGAAAGAGCCCATAAATCAATCCGGATAAAAGAT